>NC_044034.1:185471559-185790405 GCF_901765095.1 Microcaecilia unicolor | reverse complement strand
AGGGGAGGGGAGAGAGGAGGATTGCTAGCTATGGATGGAGGAGGGAAGGGCAGAAGGGACAAGGATGGACGTGGATGGGAGGACAGGACCCAGGGAGAGAGAAGAAATTGCTGGAAATGGATATAGAGCAAGAAATGAAGAAGAAAGGAGGAAAGTAAAGACATAAATGGAAAGGAAGCCCTGGAAATGGAGTTAAGAGGACAGATAGCAGCAGACTCAGATACTATTAGATTGTAAGCTCTTTGAGCAGGGACTGTCTTTCTTCTATGTTTGTGCAGCGCTGCGTATGCCTTGTAGCGCTATAGAAATGCTAAATAGTAGTAGTAGTAATACTGGGCCAGCATGATCGGAAAAAGAAAGTCACCAGACAACAAAGGTAGAAAAAAATCATTTTATTTTCATTTTAGCGTTTGGAATATGTCCACTTTGAGAATTTACATCTGCTATCTTATTTTGCAATGTATAGCAATTTGTTTCTAAGAATATTGCTGACAATTCCTGTCAGTGTGGCAAGTGGTGAGCGATCATTTTCACCGGGGGGGGGGGGTGTTCATTTTCATGGGGGGGGGGCGCCAACTGATAGTCTGCAGGGGGGTGCCAGAGACCCTAGGCACGGCCCTGAGCAGTGGGATTTGAACCATCCACCTCTAGCTTGCAAGCCCAGTGCTCTAGCTACTAGGCCACTCCTCCCTTGAAATTTGGCCATCCCTGTGGGGGGGGGGGGGGGGGGGGCTAGCAGTTGAGGACATCCAAAATGTTTGAAAGAAGGACGTCCACGCCCTCGTTATGCCTCCGCTGACACACACACATACCTCCCCCCCAGGGACCTGCATACTGCCCCCCCACACACACACACAGGAATGACCAAATTTCAAGGGAATGGAGTTGATTGGAGGAGTGGCCTAGTGGTTAGAGCACTGATCTTGCAATCCAGAGATAGCCAGCTCAAATCCCACTGCTGCTACCTGTGATCCAAAATCCAAATAAATAAAAGGAGTGTCAGAGGCATAGCAGGCATGGACATCCTTCTCACAAACATCCACATTTTGGACATCTTCAACTGCTGTCGCATGGATGGAGCATATCGAAGGACGTCCTCAACTTCCGTCCCAGGGACGGAGGCATAGCGAAGGAGGTCCTTCACCCATACTCTAGAAAAACAAAACAAAAGTTTTTAAAGTTGTTTTTTTTCAGGGTGGGAGATGGTTAGTGACCACTGGGGGAGTAAGGGGGAGGTCATCCCCAATTCCCTCCGGTGATCATCTGGTCATTTAGGGCACCTTTTTATGGCTTGATCATAAAAAAAAGACCAAGTAAAATCGGCCAAGTGTTCGTCAGGGACGCCCTTCTTTTTTCCATTATCGCTTAAGGATGCCCCTCTATTAGGCATACCCCAGTCCCGCCTTCGCTACACCTCTGACATGCCCCCAGGAACTTTGGTAGTCCCCACGACGGGAAGCAGTTGGGGACACTCAAAATCGACTTTCGATTATGCCGATTTGGGTGACCCTGAGAGAAGGACGCCCATCTCCTGATTTGTATCGGAAGATAGGTGTCCTTCCCTTTCGAAAATAAGCTAGCTAAGTAGGCGCGGATTAGATACTATTCTATAAAGTGGGGTAACATTTATAGAATAGTGCTGTATGCATACGTTTTTCTGCATCAATTTTTTGGCACGATTTACTGAATCTAGGCCCAACTGTGTGCCTAAATGTACAGAATATGACATTCAGGCACCTAAGGAGTCATTTACTAAAACACACTAGAAGCGTTCTTAGTGCATTTTAATGTGGGACTTTCCTGTGTGCTAGTACCAGATTCAGCATGGCATAATTGCAACCTTTTTATTATGCCTTTTTTGCCGACTGCATGCTAATACAAACATTAACAAAAGTTAATGCAGGCTCCCGTGTTAACTCCGCATTTGCCATTTAGTGAGTACTAATGTGAAAGCGCTAGCTAGCTAACGCTTTCCCATCCATTCTCCACCCATGACATGCCCCCTTCTGAAAAAATGACAAAAAAATAACACATAATGGGTGCTTATATGCTAATTACTGCAAAATAGTTCAATATGTTTTATAGTAAGCCTTTTTCACATTAAGTGCGCATTAATACTTAACATATTTTAGTAAAAGGACCTCTAAGTGTACACTTACCAACTAAAATATGATTTGGATGCCTAACAAGCTTATTTTCGAAAGTGATTGCCGGCCATAAATCGGGAGATGGCCGGCGATCTCTCAAAAGCTGCCAAATCGGTATAATCGAAAGTGGCTTTTTTGACAGCATCGCCGCTTTCCTGTCGCCTCGCCGGTGAAAATTCAAGGGGGCGTGCTGGCAGCGTAGATTGAATGTTAAATATCAGGTCCCAGCATGACTCCATTGTCACTACGGCTGGTTTTGCTATAGTCCCCGAAGAAAAAACAGGAAGGGGAGCATCAATAGACTGTTTCAAAGTACTCACTATCTGTGATGGCAATGTTTGTATTGCTAGTTGTTCTTCCAGCCTGGTGCTCCTATCCGTTTCTCCCAGCGTGGGCAGGTTCCCTCTCTGCACACCCAGGTCCCCTACATTCAGAGCCTGAGCTGCCGGAGTTGACTCCACGCTGCCCCTTCCTGGCTGAGGGGGAGCCGCACATTGAAGGGGGCTCAAGGAGACCCCGTCAACACTGCTGGCCAGCGCTGACGTGTCGGCTCCGACGACGGGTGAAGAGGCTTGCCTGGGTCCAGGCGCTAACCTGAACTGATCCAAGGTCTTCTGATGGTGGATTTGGGTCCCGGTGGAGGTTGAGAGATTCTCCTGCACCTTCCCTCTCCTTTTCCCCATTGTCTGCGGGGATCCGGAGCCTCTCCCAACAGTGCTTCGATCAGGTAACTGTGCGCGTCTGGTGCAATTAAATGCTATGCTGACATCTTGGATCTCCTCACTTTTTAACCAAAATGGCTATCGTTTGGTCTTCCGTCCTCCTTTTTTAATATACGGAATATATTTGGCCTGGGCTTCCAGGATGGTGTTTTTGAACAGCATCCATGCCTGATGTGAATTTTTGACCCTCGCAGCCTCTTCTCTAAGTATTTTTTTCACCATTCTTCTCATTTTATTATAGTCTCCTTTTTTAAAGTTAAATGCTAGTGTATTTGATTTCCTATGTATACTTACTTCAAAACTAATGTCAAATTCGATGATGTTATGATCACTGTTATCAAGCGGCCCAGCACCATTACCTCCCGCATCAGATCATGCACTCCACTAAGGACTAGGTCTAGATTTTTTCCTTCCCTCATCAACTCTTGTAGTGCCTTGGTATTACATTTACCCAGTCAATATCGGGGTAACTGAAATCACCCATTATTATCATGTTGCCCAGTTTGTTTGCGTCCCTAATTTCTTTTAACATTTCTGCATCCGTCTGTTCATCCTGGCCAGGCGGACGGTAGTACACTGCTATCACTATCCTTTTCCCCTTTACACATGGAGTTTCAATCCATAGGGATTCCAAGATGTGTTTTGTTTCCTGCAGAATTTTCAATCTCTTTGATTCAAGGCTCTCCTTAATATACAATTCTACCCCTCCACCAATTCTATCCACCCTATCACTATGATATAATTTGTACCCCGGTATGACAGCATCCCACTGGTTATCCTCCTTCCACCAGGTATCAGAGATGCCTATTATATCTAATTTTTCATTTAGTGCAATATATTCTAACTCTCCTATCTTATTTCTTAGGCTCCTGGCATTTGCATATAGACATTTCAAACTATGTTTGTTGTTCCTATTTACATCATGCTCAGTACCTGACAGTATTAAATTGCAATCTTTTGTCTGATTTTTATTTTAATTAAGGACACCTGATATACAACGGTCACTTTTGCAACCTCACTATCGGGATATCCTATCTTTCCTGTTTTGGTGATATCTTTGAAAGTTTCTAGTTTAAAAGCTGCTCTATCTCCTTTTTAAATGCAGATGCCAGCAGCCTGGTCCCACCCTGGTTAATGTGGAGCCCATCCTTTTGGAATAGGCTCCTCACCCCCAGAATGTTGCCCAGTTCCTAAGAAATCTAAAAACCATCCTCCCTGCACCATCATCACATCCACGCATTGAGACTCCGGAGCTCTGCCTGTCTCTTGGGCCGTGCGCGTGCAACGGGTAGCACTTCAGAAAATGCTACCCTGGAGGTTCTGGATTTGAGCTTTCTACCTAAGAGCCCAAATTTGGCTTCCAGAATTTGTCTCCCACATTTTCCTTTGTCATTGGTACCAACATGTTCCAAGACAGCCAGCTCCTCCCCAGCACTATCTAAAATCCTATCTTGAAGCGTGAGGCCCGTCACCTTCGCACCAGTCAGGCAAGTCACCAGGCGATCCTCATGTCCACCAGCCACCCAGCTATTTATAAGTCAGTCATTCATTGCACAAGTCAGTGAACATCAACAAATAATGCTATTGTGGTAGCATTATACAGATTAGTCTGAATGATTCTTTTGACTTCTAGATTCTTTTTGGTATTGTGTAGTTGATCTCTTAAATTTGTGCAGGCTGAGCATATTGAAGTAAAGCTGTATCTACACAAGAAGTTCAGAAGATCTGACAATTTGAGAAAATATATCCCCACCAATTTCCCTTAAGGATATTTATGAAAGCACATATTGTATTTTCCATTTGAAATTTACATCCTTGTGATTCTTTTCTTAGGACTAACAAAAGAGACTGTAACACATGGAGAACCATTGCTTTGTGTAGTTTTCAAAGGTCATGCATCATAGTCTTTGTAGTTGGTTCTTTAAAAGCCATCACAACCTACAGAGACACATTTTGTCCAGGATTAAAATAGCTACCTTAAAAGAACTGCAATTATGAATCCATTCCTAAGGTTTGAGATTTCCACTAATTTAGGAACCCTTTAAATGAGATGCTTGAGTTTTTTTCTAATTAGAAATAAAGCACTTTATCAAGCAATCCCTAGTGAATGAATAAGTATACCTCTTTTGTGACATATACGCCCCCAAATTCTATGAATGGTGCTAAAACTCAAATTTGGGTGTATACCCGATTTGCACAATTTAATTGAATAACGATCCAAATAGTGCTGATAATTGAGCCCTAACAGTTAATTATTGATGTTAATTGGCATAAATTAAAATTTACACACGCATTTTGAGGTGCCAGGATCTGTGTGTAAATATTACTCCGGCTCCAAGAAATGGGCATGGCCAGGGCCGCCGAGAGACTGGGCCGGGTCTCGCCCCCACCCCCGAGGTCGCCGCCGCCGCCCCCTTCCCCGGCCGCTGCACCACAGTCCCTACCCGCTCCCCTCCGTCCACCACCGGCTGCATTGAAATCTTCACTGTGCCTCACCTGTCACCTCTCTACGTGACTGAAAGCGCAGCAGTGGCAGATCGGATTTGCCTCCCTTTGGACCTTCCCTCCCTGTGTCCCGCTCTCGTGGAAGTTACATCAGATGAGGGCGGGACACAGGGAGCGAAGGCCCGAAGGGAGGCGAATCCGATCTGCTGCTGCTGCGCTTTCAGTCACAGAGGTGACAGGTGAGGCGCTGTGATGATTTCAATGCTTGGGGCCCAGTGGCAGACAATCGACGGAGCCGAGGGCGGATGAGATCGGGGACTGCGGTGCAGGACCCCCCTTGGAGGCCCGGGCCTGCGGAATTTTGTCCCCCCTGCCCCCTCTCTAGGTAGCCCTGGGCTTAGCCATAGGCGAGTTGTGGGTGGATCGGGTGCAGTCCTACATTTTATGAGTGCTCTTGTAGAATAAAGGGGATGCGTGGATTTAGACCAGGGTTTTGTTGTGTAAATGGTTGCATCTAAAAGTAGTTGCAGTTCCTGACACTAAGTGTTATTCTATAAATGGCGCCTAACTGAGCACCATTTATAGAATAACGCTAAGCGCTATTTTTTCCGGTGCTGATTTTGCAGGCACCATTTATAGAATTTTAGTCTGCTGTGTTTATAAATTTTAGCTACAATGTATTTGCTATCTTTTGCTTTTGGAGGTTTGTCAGACCATAATTGAAGTCTTGCTCTATGGTTTCCATCATATCAAGTCCAGATTTTTTTATTTATTTATTTATTGCATTTGTATCCCACATTTTCCCACCTATTTGCAGGCTCAATGTGGCTTACATAATGTTGTTAACAATGTCAATACAAGATATCAGATACAGTTAGTATTGTGCAGAGATTAAGTAGGGAAGAGAGAAGAAGGGAGCGAGAAATTGGGAGTTATGTAGGTGGATTTTCATAACTGAGTGGGTTGGTGAGGTGAATTGATGAGGTTATCGGTTATCAGTTCTCATTGTAGGCTTTGTTGAAGAAGTATGTCTTCAGAGCTTTGCGAAAGATATTTTTGATTTTGTGAACTTGTATGAGGCATTGACAAGGATATAACACAGCTTTATTTTCCTCATATCGGTTGACTGTACACAGACTACGAAGAGCACATCCTGCTTTGTAAGCTGAACCAGTTTACCTGTTCAAAGCTGAGATGAGTGAAGTTTCATGGAAGAGAATCAGTGGTTCAGCAGCAAAACACCATCCAAAAATATGACAATTTTGCATCAAACACTCACCACAAACCTGTGTTCTTATATTTTGTTTTACCTTAAGTATTTAAATTGCGGAATCAGTGTCAGTAGTTAAGTAATGAGACAGTGAGCCTCATAAATTACTAGGTTGATCCTTGGGAGCACAGTGTCGCCTTGGAACGAGTGTTTCGCTTTATGGATAATGTATGCCTCCATCTGGTCCAGCAGTCAGTGTACTGCCCTACATTGATGGATATTGTCAGTCTGAAGCAACACTACATTTCACTGCACAATAAAGATGGTTGTCAAAACCATAGATACTGAAATCCATTTATCCTGTATGGTCAGTGCTTTTGAAATTAAATTAATGTACCATGGGTATGATGACAAAAAGGCAGTACATTTGCTATTCATCCTCTGTTGTGAGATTTATGCAAACAAATTGCCTGTGTGACACTTAAAAAGGTTGAGTACCTGCTGCAAAATATTGGTGCAGTGTTGGTTGAATATTTTCACTCTTTAGAAGAGTGTAGAATGCAGAGTAATCTTTGGTAATTTTTTCTCTTCTTTGTATCTTGGCAGAACATTTTAGTTATTCAGCTAGCTATTAAAAACAATAAAAAAAATCATTAACAAATCCCATGCCTCTTTTTGGTCTCACTTTTAGGGGGTAATTTTATATGGAGTCACCTAGTTTTAGGCAGAAAGAATGTATGCAAATGCCAGTGCTTTAGTCATGTATGCATGTAAATTGTCACTTATGTATGTAAATGATCTTTTAGAACATACCGATTAGTGTGAAATAAGTGGATACTTTCACTTTGGGCGTGCATAGGTAAGAGTTTGGGCAGAGCACGGGCAGAGTCCACATTAGGAGAGTAGATTATAAAATTGCTTCATTTACATGCATTATTGTTTAAAGTGTGTGCTGACATTTACACCAGCCCCCGAGCTGGTACACTGCTAGCACCTATGTATGCACGCATTCTGTAGCATCTGTGCTAGTATTTTATAAATTCAAGTAGCCGCTAATAAAATTAGGCACTGAAATACAGGTTAACTTGTTGAGAGGGTTTAGATGAGAGCTACCTCTACATAGTTACTCCATTATTGTGAATTTAAGGGAATCTTTTACCAAAAGAGCCCCTAAGCATGCGGTAACAGCTCACAGCTTCATTAACCATGATCATGCTGGCATGATAATGTGTGTTAATTCATGCAGGAACTACATAGGTTATTATGGGGCAGGGAATGGGTGTGGACTTTAATGGTTGCAGATAACATAGATGCACTTACTGCCTCATAAATACTGCCTCGTTCTTTCTTTGTTCCATGGAACCACTGCATCACTCCACACACACAGCTGCTGCTTCCCCCCCACCTCCACCCACTCTTCCACCATTTTCTTTCAACTACTCTTTTGCCAAATACGGGGGCAGTGAGTGGATTTGCACTGTCAGAACACTTGTCATGCAATAGAGAGTTCAATGAGCCTGTAGATTGGATCAAAAATGCAACTTCTTTTACATCCTTGCAAGAGAGAGAGAGAGTTGCTGCTGGCTCAGAAAATTCTATAGAAAGTGTCAGCCTTAAATTCTTATATCCCTCAAAGAGCTATGGTAGGAAAAAACAAGTGGAAAACAGAATGAAAAAGACACTGTGATTTTCTGAACTATGTAATAATGCATTGCAACACGTCTCGTTTCTTCCTGCCCTGATATTACAGGAAGTAAAGCAATGAATGGCTCTGCAGCTAAACTACAGCAGTATTATTGTTGGCCAACAGGAGGCGCTACTGTGGCTGAAGCCCGAGTCTACAGGGATACACGTGGGCGAAGCACCAGTGAACCACACATTAAGCGACCAATGAATGCTTTCATGGTTTGGGCAAAGGACGAACGCCGAAAAATTCTCCAGGCTTTTCCAGATATGCACAATTCCAACATTAGCAAAATCCTAGGTAAGTGCAAAAGAAAAAATATTAGCAATGAATGACAGCAGTTTAAAAATTATACAAGTCATGGTTTAGAGCACTGACAGGAAGTTTCATTGCTGGTAGAATCTGCAGTGCTGGAAATTTCATCTCAGTTGTAAGAATAATGAGTTAATTGTCAAACTGCCTGCATCAGTGCAAGGTCCATATACATATTCTTTACTTGCAGTCTTTGCACTAATATTCAAAGGAAAGGTACGCAACTTGTACTTGGTACTTTGTGTGGGTAGAATTTTGCTGGAAGAGCATTCACATGGATTTTAAAATCATCTATAGGGATAATTTTATTACAGGATACTACACGGGAAGTCTAGAAAAGCACCTATTTTAATCACATTTAGGAAAGTCGCAATAGGCCCCAATGTGGTTTTATAAAAACGGCTTCTAGAACCAGTGCCAAGAGCATGCAAATTCTCATGCACACATTTAAATCTGCTCTGAAAAAGATGCAAATTTAGAAGTGTATGCTAAACGTGTACTTGCATATTTTATAAAATATACATACACACTGTAGCTCCACCTCCGCTTTTTCCACATTACACCTCCGGACATGACTGTGTGCAGGTCATGTAAAACTAGGCACATGTACATGCAGCCATGCAATTTATCAAAGTCAATTTCCATATGTAAAACAGGCTTTACACACAGATAATTACCTCATATTTTCTCCCTCTGATTTCTATGCACCTCTGGGAACACACCTTCTCAGTGCAGCCAAAGCAGCAGAATAGGCTGCGCCATTGAGGCCATTGTCCCACCAATACTTTGTCCAACAAAACACCAGCAACTTGAAATCTTGGAAGAGGGAGGACAGATATTGGTTTGTTGGACCTCTTTCAACCAAAAATGTGTTGTTTTGTTCCTAAGTGCAGCTAAAAGTAGAACCACATATGGACTTTTAGATGCTTTATGGTGGGTGGACAATTTTTAGATAGGCGATTAACAATGGTAAAATGTTTCGTATTTTACCGACACAAACTGCTTTGAAAATTTCCCTTGAAATTAGTCTTTAGTTAACTTGGAAAAAATTGTGACTTTTACCATACCCCTCATAATTTCACTAATAGATCACAGACAACATATTTGCACAATAGGTCGAAAGGCTCAAAAACATTGATACATAAAGAACATGTCATCGTAATTATAATTTTGGTTATTCATCGCCTGCCATTGAAAACAGGAAACCCAAGGTGATTTACAATTTAATACTCGCCACCACATTGTGAGCTTCTGAAAGGGGTGGAGGAGAAGAAGCTGTGATATTATTACTTGATTACCAGTGCTTGAGCAGAGGCACAGGAAGAAGTGATTTGCTTGGGTTCACACAGGAAGTCAGTGGAGCAACCCTTGACTTATAATTTATATTTTAGTTTAGGTTTTTTTTTCAATAACCATTAAACCAGATCTGTTCCCAGTAGTATACAGAGAGTGGGTTCAGATATGAATAATCTTGACTACAAAATATTTGAAGCTAAAAAGACTGATTACATTTACACCAAATGTTCTGTTGTTTGAATCTTGGGGACTTGTGGTAACAGGATGATTGTGGACTTTTTCTGACATGCCGAGAGTGCTGGTGAAAAGCAGTCATTATAATGGTTAGCCTAAGTCTATCTATACATGTTCAAAATGTAAAGAATACGAAAGTACTGATGACTAAACCAAATACATACTTTTAAAAGGTCATTAGAACTCAATTATAATTAAGCAGTGGTAGCAGTTTATCAGCTGAGGTAGTTCATGTAGCTAGTATATGATATATGATTTACCAGTATGATTATATACATAAAGTGCAAGATATAAACATGTTATGAATTACAACATAGGATTATGTGCACATCCTCAGATATAATCCAAAAGTAATTGGTGTGTTAGAAAAACCTTATAACTGGTGCCCCCATCCCCACCCCTGATATGATCACATTTCCCTGCCCCCTATTATTAGCACCATTCCCATCTTCCACCCAGTCCCCTGGCATGATAACTAGCCCCCAGTCCCCCATACTGACTGCCACTCTTGATTGTAGGTCACAGTACAGCATATGCACCTAGGTGTCTTCCCTGCCTGTGTCCCATTACAAAATTACATCCTCAAGAGGCAATTTTCAAACAACAAATAGATGTGTAAAGTCTGTGGGTATCTTCCTCTAGCTCTGCTGAACCAATGGTGATTCGGTAATAATATCACTGCTATTCTCTATGCGTTTTGGAGGCTCAGAATATGGTGGTGAGTATGCCTCTATGATATGTGACTGGCTGGCATGAGGACTCCCTTAAGCAATATTCTTAGCTGCTGCCTCCTCTACAGTACTGGAGGCTGCTTCCCTATAAACTAAGAACCATGTACGGCTCCACATTCTCATGAAATTGTTTGCTCAGATGCATTCCAACTTCAGACTCGGGAAGTGGCAGCCAAGAAAAGAGGTGACAGCAGCAGGAGGTAAAAGGCACTGCATACTGACTCCTCCTGCTGATTGGAGGGAATAGTGCAGAGGATGAGGAGGAAAGACTGCTGCAGACAGTAACTGAAACTATGAGCAATCCCTCTTCTTTTCATTGCATCAGCTGTTGTAGAAGACAGGTCCTCTCACCCACACTCAAGCTGAGGTCAGCCTGCCTACCTGATCCTTCCTGTGGCAGTGGGGTGAGCATAGTTTCTTTGGGTTCCAATTAACCCAGTTTTCTCCTCCTTTCCACAGCAATTTTTTTGAACTCCCACCCTCTCCCTAAGTTCTACTGCTCTAGGCATTTACCTAGTATATCTAGAGGTAAATTCTCGAAGGTTACCAAAATTTAGGTACCAGGATGATGTACATTAAGTGCAAATTCTTTAACGGCAGTTGTGCGCACAACTACCTTTATAGAATGCTAGCATAAGTCTGCATTTACACACTCAACTTTAGGCATGAGCACTTATGCAGGCTCTGTTAGGATTGTTTTATAACCCTTGCAAGTAACTTCCTGACATGCCCTTGACCCACCCATGCCCCTCCCAGTTGTAACTCTCCCCCTTTGAAATTGTGCACTCTGGAATTTGAATGCGCAACTTATAAAATAGCAACTAAGGGCAGTTATGTACATAACTGCTAATTAGCACAAATTAAGGTCAATTATCCTATATAATAATTCTCACCTCCAACGTTCTATGCATCTGGCTGCCTGTGTCCGTGGCTTTCTTCAGAGTTGGTCTGCTAGGCTCCGAAGCCCAGGTTGACGTCACATGCAGCACTGACCAACCGCACAACAGCAGCATGAGGCCCCGCCCCTGTCGCCCTCACCGGCATGCCCCTCCCCCAAGGTCACCGCCGCTCCCCCCTCCACCCCCCAAGGTCGCCATCACTCCCCCCTTCCCCCCCCCCGATGTCACCACCACTCCCCACCTCCACCCCCCACGAGGTCGCCACTGCTCTCCCTCCATCCCCCACGAGGTCGCTACAGCCACTGCTCCCCCCTCCACCCCCCCCAAGGTTGCCGCCCAGGCCCAGCTACTTTCCCTCTGGGCCTGCTCACCCAACACAGACCTGCCAAGTCTCCCGCGAAACACACGGCGCCAGCTCCCATTTCCGGCCACTGCTGCTTCTCCTGTTGCACAAAATGACAAAAAATATGCACAAAGTGTATAAATGCAAATATAATAACCCTAAGGGCTATTAACTAAGGTGAGGAAGAGTCTCATATGTAATACACGATAGTATTTCTTTCACTCAACAGGTGAATTGCTTATTCGTGTTCATATCTTAATCATTGACTCAGCCTCCACCATCCTAAATCTACTAGCAAAAAAGGTGTGTAACTAGTGACTTGCGGTAATGCACACTGCACTTATCTTAGGCAGGTTGGTGCGCTCTTAAACCCAGACAGGGCCCTGTTTCGTGTTCACTTTGTCAAGGGGGAGTGCCATCAAATCCTATTACTGCCCCAGGCATCTATGTGTGCTGGCTCATACTGATGAGCAGCTTCTCCTGTTGAGCAGCAACGGCCGCTACAAAAACAAAACAAGCAATTTAAAGCACCAAAAATGCTTTTAAAAAGCAAGCGCGGCACCGCAGGCAGCCATCAGGCATTGGCTGTCGGCTCTGCAGCCGTTCCTTTCGCCTCTCACGTCATTGCCCCTGGAGCAGACCCCGGAGGAGCGCAGCGACGTGAGAGGCTAGAGGAGCGGCTGCAGAGCCGACAGCCAATGCCTGATGGCTGCCTGCGGTGCTGCTTTTTAAAAACAGTTTTGGTGCTTTAAATAGCTCTTTTTGTTTTTGTACTGGCCGCTGCTGCTCAACAGGAGAAGCAGCAGTGGCCAGAAATAGGAGCTGGCGCCGCGTGTTTCATGGGAGACTTGGCGGGTCTGTGTTGGGTGGGAGGGCCTGGATGGAAAGAAGGGGGTAGAGAGAGAGACACGGGATGGAAGAATCGGGAGAGAGGGGTAGACGGATGGAAGGATGGGGAGAGAAAGAGGGAAAACAGATGGAAGGATGAGGAGAGAAAGAGGGAAAACAGATGGAAGGATGAGGAGAGAAAGACATGATGGAAGGATGGGGAGAGAAAGGGGGAGATGGATGAATGGATGCAGAGAGAAAGGGGAGACACTGGAAGGATGTGGAGATAGAAGGGACACTGAACAGAAAAGGGTAGAGAGATAGAGATACACTGGATAGAAGGAGGGGGAGAGAGACATTAGATGGAAGGATCAGGAGAGAGGATAGATGGGTGGAAGGATGGGGAGAGAAAGAGGGAAGAAACTGGATGGAAGGATGCAGAAAAAAAGAGGGGAGACATTGGAAGGGGGTCCTGAGAACAGAGAGAGGGGAAGGGGGTCCTGAGACCAGAGAGGGGGGAGGGGGTCCTGAAAGGGGGGGTGGAGGGGGTCCTGAGACCAGGGAGGGGGAGGGGGTCCTGAGACCAGAGGGAAGGGGTGGTTCTGAGACCAGAGTGGAGGGGGTCCAAAGATCTGAGAGGGGGGAGAGGGGAGGAGGGGGAGAGGGAGGGGGCAGAGGGAGGGGGGAGGGGTCCTGAGACCAGAGAGGAAGGGGGTCCTGAGACCAGAGGGGGAGGAGTCCTGAGACCAGAGAGGGGGGGGGGGGAGATATCTCTGTCACACACACTCTCTCTCTCACAGTCATAAGTACATAAGTGCAATACTGGGAAAAGACCAAAGGTCCATCGACCCAGCATCCCGTCCCTGACAGCGGCCAATCCAGGTCAAGGGCGCCTGGCAAGCTACCCAAAAGTACAAACATTTTATACAAGTTATTCCCGAAATTGTGGATTTTTCCCAACATTTAGTAGCGGTCTATGGACTTGTCCTTTAGGAAACCGTCCAACCCCCTTTTAAACTCTACCAAGCTAACCGCCTTCACTACGTTCTCCGGCAACAAATTCCAGAGTTTAATTATGCGTTGGGTGAAGAAACATTTTCTCCTATTTATTTTAAATTTACTACACTGTAGTTTCATCGCATGCCCCCTAGTCCTATTATTTTTGGAAAGCGTGAACAGACGCTTCACATCCACCTGTTCCACTCCACTCATTATTTTATATACCTCTATCATGTCTCCCCTCAGCCATCTCTTCTCCAAGCTGAAAAGCCCTAGCCTCCTTAGTCTTTTCTCATAGGGAAGTCGTCCTATCCCCACTATCATTTTTGTAGCCCTTCGCTGCACCTTTTCCAGTTCTACTATATCTTTCTTGAGATGCGGCGACCAGAATTGAACACAATACTCAAGGTGCGCTCGCACCATGGAACGATACAACGGCATTATAACATCTTCACATCTGTTCTCCATACCTTTCCTAATAATACCCAACATTCTATTCGCTCTAGCCGCAGCAGCTCACTGAGCAGAAGGTTTCAGTGTATTATCAACGACGACACCCAGATCCCTTTCTTGGTCCGTAACTCCTAACGTGAAACCTTGCATGACTTAGCTATAATTCGGGTTCTTTTTTCCCACATGCATCACCTTGCACTTGTTCACATTAAACGTCATCTGCCATTTAGCCGCCCAGTCTCCCAGTCTCGTAAGGTCCTTCTGTAATTTTTCACAATCCTGTCGCGAGTTAACAACTTTGAATAACTTTGTGTCATCAGCAAATTTAATTACCTCGCTGGTTACTCCCATCTCTAAATCATTTATAAATATATTAAAAAGCAGCAGTCCTTTCACTGACCCCCTGAGGAACCCCACTAACTACCCTTCTTCATTGTGAATACTGCCCATTTAACCCCACTCTCTGTTTCCTATCCTTCAACCAGTTTTTAATCCACAATAGGACATTTCCTCCTATCCCATGACCCTCCAATTTCCTCTGTAGCCTTTCATGAGGTACCTTATCAAACGCCTTTTGAAAATCCAGATACACAATATCAACTGGCTCCCCTTTGTCCACATGTTTGTTTACTCCTTCAAAGAATTGAAGTAAATTGGTCAGGCAAGATTTCCCCACACTAAAGCCGTGCTGACTTGGTCTCAGTAATCCATGTCCTTGGATGCGCTCTGTAATTTTGTTTTTAATAATAGCCTCTACCATTTTCCCCGGCACCAACATCAGACTCAACAGTCTATAATTTTCCGGATCTCCCCTGGAACCTTTTTAAAAAATTGGCCTTACATTGGCCACCCTCCAATCTTCCAGTACCACGCCCGATTTTAAGGATAAATTGCATGTCACTAACAGAAGCACCGCAAGCTCATTTTTCAGTTCTATCAGTACTCTAGGATGTATACCATCCGGTCCAGGAGATTTGCTACTCTTCAGTTTGCTGAACTGCCCCATTATGTCCTCCAGGTTTACTGTGAATTCAGTAAGTTTCTCCGACTCGTCCGCTTGAAATACCATTACTGACACCGGTATCCCACCTAAATCTTCCTCGGTGAAGACTGAAGCAAAGAATTCATTCAATCTCTCCGCTACGGCTTTGTCATCCTTCATCGCCCCTTTTACCCCTCGGTCGTCCAGTGGCCCAACTGATTCTCTTGCTGGCTTCCTGCTTTTAATATACCGAAAACAATTTTTACTATGTTTTTTTGCCTCTAATGCTATCTTTTTTTCGTAATCCCTCTTGGCCTTCTTTATCTGTGCCTTGCATTTGTTTTGACACTCCTTATGTTGCTTCTTGTTATTTTCAGACGGTTCCTTCTTCCATTTTCTGAAGGCGTTTCTTTTAGCCCTAATAGCTTCCTTTACCTCACTTTTCAACCACGCCGGCTATCTTTTGGACTTCCGTCTTTCTTTTGTAATTTGTGGAAAATGTTTGGCCTGGACCTCTAGGATGGTACTTTTGAACAGCATCCACACCTGTTGTAGTTTTTACCCTCTCAGTTGCCCCTCTAAGGTTTTTTTTAACCGTTCTTCTCATTCTATCATAGTCTCCTTTTTTAAAGTTAAATGCTAACGTATTTGACTTCCTATATATAGTTACTTCAAGGTTGATATCAAAACTGATCATATTATGATCACTGTTAGCAAGCAGCCCCAGTACCATAACGTCCCTCACTAGATCATGCACTCCACTAAGGACCAAGTCTAGAATTTTTCCTTCTCTCGTCGGCTCCTGCACCAGCTGCTCTATAAAGCTGTCCTGGATTTCATCAAGGAATTGTACCTCTTTAGCGTGTCCCGATGTTACATGTACCCAGTCTATATTTGGGTAATTGAAGTCACCCATTATTATCGCATTGCCCATTTTGTTTGCGTCTCTGATTTCTTTTATCATTTCTGCATCTACCTGCTCATCCTGGTGAGGCGGACGGTAGTACACTCCTATCACCATCCTTTTCCCTTTTATACATGGAATTTCAACCTACAATGATTCAAAGGTGTGATTTGTGTCCTGCTGAATTTGTAATCTATCTGAGTCAAGGCTCTCATTAATATACAATACTACCCCTCCACCAGTCCGGTCCAGCCTATCACTACGATATACTTTGAACCCTGGTATGACAGTGTCCCACTGGTTATCCTCCTTCAGTGTCTTTCTCTCTCTCACTCTCATACACTGTCTCTCACACACTCTGTGTCTCACACTGTATCACATTCATTCTCTATGTGTCACACAGTCACTCTCAAACACTCACTCGATCTCATACACTCTCTTGGTCTCACAGAGAGTCTGTGTATCGCACACATATTCTAACACTCTGTCTCACACACACTGTCTCTCACATACACTCTCTCTCTGACACAGACACACTCGCACCCACACTCACTCTCTCTCTGTCACACACACACACACTCACACACACATTCACTCTCTCTCTCTCTCTCATACAGTCACTCACACACACACTCTCTCAGACATACACACTCTGAGGAAAACCTTGCTAGCGCCCATTTCATTTGTGTCAGAAACGGGCCTTTTTTACTAGTAGCTAATATTTGGCTAACTCCAAAAATAACACGTGGCGGGGCATAATCAAAAGGGACGCCCAAGTTTTCCTGGGGAAGTCCTTGCAGGACGGCTCCAGCAAGGGGCAAGGAAACCCGTATTATCGAAACAAGATGGGCAGCCATCTTTCATTTCGATAATACGGTCGGGGACGCCCAAATCAGCAAATTTTGGTTGACCTTAGAGATGGTCATCCCCAGGACTTGGTCGTTTCTGATTTTCAGCGATAATGGAAAGCGAGGACGCCCATCTCAGAAATGACCAAATCCAAGCCATTTGGTCGTGGGAGGAGCCAGCATTCATAGTGCACTGGTCCCACTAAATGAACAGAAAAAGCCCTTCCCTTACCGATCCCTTAGCGATTTGGAAAGGAACAGGCATGCATGAAGGAAATCGCATGCAAATGAGCTGCTCGCTGTTAGCTCATTTGCACATGATTTCCTTCCTAAGGAGGGGAAGCCAGTGCAGAGCAGCCAAGCATTATGCGTGGCTGCTCTGCGCATGCCAAAGATGGCTTCATACATGCAGACAAGCTGTGTGTATAATAGCTGTCTACAACCTTAAATAAATTGCCATCTACAACCTTAGAAAAATGCAAGTCCAGGTGAAAACATCCAAGTGCTTGTCAGGGACATCTTTTTTTTTTTTTAGAGTATGGGTGAAAGACGTCCTTCGCTATGCCTCCGCCCCTGCAATGGCAGTTGAGGATGTCCAAAATGTGATGTTTCTGTGAGAAGGATGTCTATGCCTGGATGTTTCTGTGAGAAGGATGTCCATGCCTGCTATGCCTCTGACATCCCCTTTGTTTATTTGGATTTTGGATCACAAGTAGCAGAAGTGAGATTTGAACTGGCCACTTCTGGATTGCCAGACCAGTGCTCTAACCACTAAGCCACTCCTCCACTCTCTTGAAATTTGACCATCCCTTTTGAAAATAACCCTGATACTAACATAGTAGATGATGGTAGATAAAGACCTGTATAGTTCATCCAGTCTACCCAACAAGATAAACTCATTGCATATAGTGTGATGTGATGTGATACTTTATATGCATACCCGATCTTAATAGAAGTTTACCCAGCACTGGCCTTGTTCTCCAACTTCTGAACCTGAATCTGTCCAACCATGATCAGGACACAGATCGTAGACGTTTGCCCAGCACTGACTTTGCTTCCCAGTTAACAGTGTTGCTACCTAATCTCTGCTAAACTTCTTTGGAGCCATTCCTTCCAAACAGGATTCCTTTGTGTTTATCCCATGCATTTTTGAATTCCGTTACTGTTTGCATCTCCATCACTACTACTACTATTTATCATTTCTAAAGCGCTACTAGACATATGCAGCACTGTACACTTGAACATGAGGAGACAGTCCCTGCTCGACAGAGCTTACAATCTAATTAGGACAGACAAACAGGACAAACAAGAGATAAGGGAATATTAAAGTGAGGATGATAAAATAAGGGTTCTGAACAAGTGAATAAGGGTTAGGAGTTAAAAGCAGCATCAAAAAGGTGGGCTTTTAGCTTAGATTTGAAGACGGCCAGAGATGGAGCTTGACGTACCGGCTCAGGAAGTCTATTCCCATCACCTCCCGTGGAAGGGCATTCCAGGTACCTACCACCCTCTCAGTGAAAAAATACTTCCTGACATTATTCCTGAGTCGGACCCCTTTCAACAACTCCAATTAACAGTCAATTATTCAATTAAATTAGATGTACAACTGACCTGAGCATGCAAGTTTATAGAATTAGGGGGAAAGTACTTATACTAATCCTGCATGTGTTGAACCTATTACAGAGGTGAAACACGGTGAAGAAACATTTCTAGCATTAATTAACACCATTTTTATAAAATTAAATTCAGAGTAGAATTAAAGTATACTTTACAATTTCATTTTAATGTACTTGCAATAGATCACTATTAAACCATATAAGCATTTATGAAGACTGTGCCTAAACAAATGTAATTTGCAACTGTGCAAATAAATGAATTTTGAGGCAGTTTGAGCTCTTGACCTCTCAAGAGAATTGGAAACATACGGAAGAATGAGTGGAGCTGTGCTTGTCTTCCGTCCCTTTGAAGTACACAATTGATTTTTTTTTCAGTGTTCCATAATTCATGATAAATCATAGGGGAGAAAATAGACACCATTTATAATGCATTTTGTAGTGAAATAGGACTTTTATTTTACCCTCCCCATTTTTATGTTTTTCACTCTTTCAATCACTGTTCAATAGAAGTCCTCTTCTTAAAATGTTGCTGTTTTTGTCTCTTATTTAGTAGTTACATGAATAGCCTCTCAGTCATGTTATAAATCCTTCCATTTTTCAATACTGGCAGGCAAACTGATCTTTGTTATTTGCATACCTATTAGGGGGATAGCAAGTTGATTCATTCAAATGTTCAATTTCAAGATGACTATTTTGAAGTGCCAGTAATAAAATATATATTGATATACATAAATACTAGGAAATGGGCAGCCAGAAAATTTTCATTTGTGCCATTTCCTGTATCATTTCTGGGAAAATTACTTTTATTTGGGGTTCTTTGGACATTTTTTTCATTATGGGATCAAAGTTGTTGAGTGCACACTGTTTTAAAAGAGAGAGCACTGGGCTAGATTCAATATATGGCGCCTGTAAATTCCTCATGGAAAAAAATACTCCTAGTTGTATTCTATAAAATACGCCTATATTTTATAGAATAGGCTTAAATTTTCACACGGTATATAGAATATGCCGAGCGCCTTTCCACATGACCAAATTTGGTCATGGCCATTTACGCCATGTTTTACTTGGTTTAAATCCTGATGCCTAAATTAGACACAGAGCGGGTGTATTCTATAACAACATGCACAGATTTTAGAAATGCCCATGCCCCGCCCATGGCCACACCCCCTTTCCAACTATGTGTCTTAGAATTTATGCACACTGCATTACAGAATACACTTAACGAGTTGTGCACGTAAATCTTAATGCCAGTTAGTGCTGATAATTGCTTGTTAAGATCCAATCAACAGAGTTGATTAGCTAGTTTACCAATTAAGTTATGCGCATTGTTATAGAATATGCTTCATTTTCCATGTGGAAATTAAGTCGCCATAAATAGAATCCTATCCCGGGGATTACGCTTAAAAAATTGTCGATGAAAAATACCTGCTTAAGCGGTGTTCTATAAGCCGTGCCTAAACTTCGGCATGGTTTATTTATTTATTAGGATTTATTTACGTTCTTTTTGAAGAAATTCACTGAAGGCACAGTACAGTAAGAACATATAGAATAACCACTTAAGCAGAGAAGTTGTGCATGAATTTAGGTGCCACCATTTGCACCAATGAAAATATGGTGCAAATGGCCATGCCTAAATTTATGTGTGGAGCACCCATATTCTGTAATTGTGCACGTAACTCAAAACCACACTTCCGTTCTGCACCAAAATGCCCTCCCATTTCCACGCATTCTTTCTTGGACTGCATGTACATTTTAGGCACAGATCCCACACCTAAACTTACACACATTAGCCCCAATTAAATCTACTTAGTGTCAATAATTGCTTGTTAAAAAGTCAATATTGGCACTAATTGGCTTGTTATTCTGTTAAATGGTGCACACAAATCGGGGCCATGCCTAAATTTGCAGGCACAATTTTCTGTGACTAATCAGGGGGACTATGTGCAAAGAGGGTGCACTCTTTCTGACAGAGTGTGCATATGCAGTGGTTCACACATGCAAGATAGTTTCCACATGCACCATGATTACCCTCTTTGCAAATATTTTGTGCTTCTTTGAAAAAGTGTGCACTATTATCTGCAAACAAAATGTGAAATTATGTTTTTTTTCTGCTCATTTTCATTTGATAATGACCTGCATTAACCTAGACTATGTTATTGCCATTTTCTAATGGGGTGCATTAGCAGGGAAGACACATAGATGCTTATCCTTCTTCCTGTCCTGCAATCAATAGTGGCAGGGCCGTACCAAGCTCTGTGTGAGCAATGCTGCCACACAGAGTGCAAAGGAGGAAGAGGCACTAAAATTGCTTCCTGTTTGCTGCCAAAATTGCTCCCGATGATGCAATGGGCGGGGCAGGGACACCAGGGGCCATGTTGCCCAACACACATTTCCAGCTTGGTATGGTCCTCAATAGCAGCAGTCAGTGCAGGGCTCATGAACCAGTGGCATAGCCAGATTAGATATGGGGGGGGGGGGGGGGGGGCAAAGCTAATATGGGTAGGGTACAAGGAAGAGAGGTCTGAACCACACTAGTGATATTCTTATAGACAAGTAATGCCTAATGACAGTGGGTTTCTAATTAAAAAGCCTGCAACAACAGTTGTGTATCATGAGTTACACTTTAAATATTGAGTGAGTTCTAACCCCTTGCTCACCCAACATCTCAGTCTACCTCAGTCACTTGTTCAGACTCCTCCAGACCAGGGGCGTAGCTATGGGTGGGCCTGGGTGGGCCCAGTCCCACCCAATCTCGGCCCAGGCCCGCCCAGTCTTTTGTGACCCTTACCTTCCACGACGACGACGACGACTTAGTTTTTTGCCCGCAGTGGCAAGCGGGCGTAAAAGCAGCAAGCAGCAAGCCAGTCTCGACTCCATCCTTCGCTTCCTGCCCTCTCAGCGTCCCACCCGCCCGAAAGGAAATGACATCAGAGGAAGGCGGGATGGCGCAGAGTGAGGGCAGGAAGCGAAGGACGGAGTCGAGACTGGCTCGCTGCTTGCTGCTTTTATGCTGCAACTTTGGAAGTGGAGTGGAAGTGAACCAGCCAGCCCGCCCATCTAGTCCATTGCAAGGAAGGAAGCGATTTGGTTTCCACTCCCCCGCGCAGCCGTCACCATTCACTCAAAACACAGGGCAAGCCAACCTGTGAGCTGCTGCATCCACGTTGTCGTTCTTTTGAGGGTATAGAATGGGGAAGGGGATTGAAAGAAACAGGATGGGCAGGGGAGAGAGGAAATTTGCTGGAGATGGATGGAGGAGAAGGCAGGGGAGAATGGAGAGTTGCTGGACATGGATGGATAGAGAGGAGGGCAGGGGAGAGAATAGAAATTGCTGGACATGGAGCGGAGAGCAGGGGAAGGAGGAAAATTGCTGGACATGGATTGGTGGAGGGGAAAGGGGAGAGAAGAAGTTTGCTGGGTATGGATGGATGGAGGAGAGGGCAGAGGAGAATGGAGAGTTGCTGGACATGGATGGATGGAGGGGAGGGCAGGGGAGAGAGGAGAATTGCTGAACATGGATGGATGAATGCAGGGGACAGAGGACATTTGCTGGATATGGGTGGATGGAGGAGAGGGCAGGGGAGAATGGAGAGTTGATGGATGGATGGATGGATGGTTGGATGGATGGATGGATGGATGGATGGAGGGAGGGGAGAGAAGTCAGGGAGGAGATGCGCATGGATGGAGGGGAGGGAAGAGAGGAGAAATGCTGGACATGGATGGAGTGGAGGGCAGGGAAGAGAAGGAAAAATGTTGGACAAGGATGGAGGGGAGGGAAGACAGAGGAAGTAGAAGCACATGGATGGAGGGGAGTGACGAGAAATGCTGGATATGGATGGAGGGGAAACTGCTGAGTTTAAGGGCTGGTTTGGAACATGTTGAGGGCAGATACTGAAACTCAAGGAAGGATAGGGACAGGGCTACAGATGGTAGACAGGACACATAAGGATACAGGAGGATGGTGGACATGGTGAGAGAAAAAATATCAGATGGAAAGAAGACACTGCAAAAAACAGAAGACACTGGGACCAAAGCGAATAGATCAGACAACAAAGGTAGAAAAAAGTATTTTATTCAGAATTTATTAATTGCAATATGTCAGCTTTTGGAAATGTGAATCTGTGATATTTTGCATGTAAGTTTCAATTTTTCTGGTATTGCTGCATGCTGAGTCTGACTTCTTGAGTTAACTTTCCAGTTCAGTATTTTTCCTTCATATTTTTTGATTTCTAATTCCTTGTGTCATGTCTGTTGTGTCATGTGTTTTTCATGTGTGATCAAGGTGCAGTATTCTGCTAGCGTGTAGTATTTGCAGCCCTTTTTGTTTTGCTTTTTTTTTTTCACGAGGTAGTGTATTGGTGTTTTAGAGCCTAGTGTAATTACAGTTCTGCCTTTTCAAGCATAAGGTTGTAGCTCGTCCTGTCCTTGGAATTAGTGCTGTTATGGTTTAGTAAGGATATGAGTGTGTTTTTGCACAAGTTTGTGTATAGCATTTTGCAGTGGAGAGATTGTGGGATAATGAATTATATTTAAAAATATCAATTTTTCCATTAAGTATGTATGTGGTTATACTGATGCAGGGCAGCTGCTGGGCATCAAGTGAATTCTAAGGCAATATTTTGTAGGATCCCAAGAGACACTACTCATACTTATATAGACAGTGCGTGCCCACCCATATTAGCTCTGGGCCCACCCAAAAATCTCAGGTCTGGCTACGCCACTGATACCAACTGTACCTGAACGTAACTTGCTTTCAGCTACCACTGATTTAAATCCAAATCCAAAATCCAGTATCAGGCATATTGAGAGGTAATACAAAACCCTATAAAAGTCACTACCACCATAAAAGCACTAACTTCCAGGAGTCACACAAAGGCCTACCTAGGGAAATGCTGCATTATAAACATTGCAGTGGCCAGTACATCAAAATACCTACAGGAAAATTGAGCTGGATTAATACAGATCAATTCTACACAGAAAATTGATGCTAACAGAATGTTTCCTCTAAGGAGTGGTCTGATGTGTACAATTTTGTGTGTGTGTGTGTGTGTGTGAGCAATAAGTGTTAATAAACCAACAATTTTTGAGTGCCAGTATTAGTAATGCATTTCTGTATATGTAGCACAAAGAAACATTTGTGAGCAACAATGTAAAATTTGTGAGCGACGCTCCTAAAATGTATGAACAATCACTCATGCGCTCTGCTTCACTGGCTAACAGAATACCTGGTCTCTTTCACACATGCAGCAAACAGACAGACCCTTACTAAATATAGAATAATTAACCAAAACTAAAAATAGGTAAACTAAAACTGAACTCAATCCCCAAGAAACCAGACTCTTGTATACAGTATAATGACAGAGAAACAATGGACCTGATATTTATTTATTTGTATCCCACATTTTCCCACCAATTTGCAGGTTCAATGTGGCTTACATTTGCCGTAATGGCGGTGATCAGCGTTTTGCTGACCGCCATTAGCGTTAAACCCAGAAATTCAATTCTGGGCCATGTCTGGGCTCCAGCGTTGAATTTCCGAATATAGGGAAACCGATTAAGTGTGATATTCAACACTTAACCAGCTATGAAGAACCACATAAAGACAGGATTACATTTCATGCAGGCCTGTTTAAAGGGGTCTTTTTCAAAGCGGCGGTAAGCCCAACACGGGCTTACCGCACACTAAATCTGAACTACCTCCAGCCTCATGGGTCCACCAGCGGTAGTTGTGGGTTGAGTGAGCGCCATTTCCGGCACTCCAGAAATTTTAAATTTTTTTCTAGTGTGGTGGTAACCCATTAGTAATCGGGCATCGCCGTACGCTACCTGGTTATCACATGAGCTCTTACCACCACCTCAATGGATGGCGGTAAATGCTCCCCACCACATGGCCACGTGGTAAGAGTTATCTTTCCATGTGGACATTTTGGGGGGCTTTTTACCCGCTGCAGTAAAAATGGCCCTGGCATGCTGAAAAAAACGGCCCCTGTGGCTACCACAGGGCCCTTTTTCCCACAGCTTAGTAAAAGACCCCTAAGTGACTATCTTAAGCATTGTCTGGCTAAGTACTGACTCCACCCCCAGAATGTCCTCAGAATAACCGGTTTCCCCTTGAGCAGTAACCAGGCATTTTTAGCAGCACTATCCGGTTAAGTACTGCTGAAAATGCCTGGTTAGCCCCAGGCAGAAGATTTAACTGGCCAGGAGCTTCTCCTGGCTGTTTAAATCATTTTGAATAATGGGCCCAATGTGATGCATGTCCTGCTTGTGCAAAATATACAGATACCAGATGTAAATTTTAAAAACTAAAACATTCTATTCACTACATTAAAAAATTAACAAAACAAACAAACAAAAGAAAAGAAGGCAATACCATTCTATTGGATGGTGAGGGAAAGCAGTTTCCTGTCCCGACCTGAGGAAGGATATTTTGACTTATGAAAACTAGTCAAAAAATTGAGTCACTCTAATAAAAAGGTATCACTTTATTTTTCATTTTTTTCTTTTATCAATGCTTAAAGGGGTCTAACTCAGCTACCATATTACTTCATCCTAAATTAAAAATAAAATGTATTCTACCTTTGTTGTCTGGCCATTTAATTTTGCCAGTTGTGTTGGTCCTGATCTCTAGCTACTGCTTTCTTGTCTTTCAAAGGGTCTCCTGTCCATTTGTCATTGTTCGCTCTTCCTTTGTCTTCTTTACTTCCTCCACTACATTCAGTTTCAATATTGATCTTTTCCTATCAGCTTTATTCCTATCTCTGGCCCAGATGCACAAAACCAGCAACGTAGTTTTTACACTGGTTCTAGCCGGTTTAGTGAACGAGAAGTACAGTAAGACATGCATAAAAGGGTTCTCCGAGCTCTTTTCCTGTCATGGTAGCAGCTAGCAAAAATTGTATGCAAAGCTATTATAATGAGCTAATTAGTATACAAATGTGCATGCAAACTACTACTACTACTACTATTTAGCATTTCTATAGCGCTACAAGGCGTACGCAGCGCTGCACAAACATAGACGAAAGACAGTCCCTGCTCAAAGAGCTTACAATCTAATAGACAAAAAAAAAAGTAAGCAAATCAAGTCAACTAATGTGTACAGGAAGGAGGAGAGGAGAGTAGGTGGAGGCGAGTGGTTACAAGTGGTTACGAGTCGAAAGCAATGTTAAATAGGTGGGCATTCAGTCTAGATTTAAAGGTGGCCAAGGATGGGGCAAGACATAGGGGCTCAGGAAGTTTATTCCAGGCATAGGGTGCAGCGAGACAGAAGGCACAAAGTCTGGAGTTGGCAATAGTGGAGAAGGGAACAGATAAGAAGGATTTATCCATGGAGCGGAGTGCACGGGAAGGAGTGTAGGGAAGGACGAGTGTGGAGAGATACTGGGGAGCAGCAGAGTGAGTACATTTATAAGGTTAGTAGAAGAAGTTTGAACAGGATGCGAAAACGGATAGGGAGCCAGTGAAGCGACTTGAGGAGAGGGGTCATATTAGTAAAGCGACCCTGGCGGAAGACGAGACAGGCAGCAGAGTTTTGAACCGATTGAAGAGGAGAGAGGTGACTAAGTGGGAGGCCAGCAAGAAGCAGATTGCAGTAGTCTAAACGAGAGGTGACAAGGGTGTGGATGAGGGTTTTGGTAGAGTGCTCAGAGAGAAAGGGGCGGATTTTACGGATGTTGTAAAGAAAGAAACGACAGGTCTTGGCGGTCTGCTGCATATGATCAGAGAAGGAGAGCGAAGAGTCAAAGATAACCCCAAGGTTTCGAGCTGAGGAGACAGGGAGAATGAGAGAGCCATCAACAGAAATAGAAAACGGGGGGAGAGAGGAGGTGGGTTTGGGGGGAAAAATGAGAAGCTCGGTTTTGATCATGTTTAATTTCAGATGGCGTTGAGACATCCAGACAGCAATGTCAGACAAGCACGCAGAAACTTTGGTTTGGATGCAAGGTGAGATATCAGGGGTAGAAAGGTAGATTTGGGAGTCATCAGCATAGAGATGGTAGGAAAAGCCATGGGATGAGATTAATGAACCAAGTGAAGAAGTGTAGATAGAAAAGAGGAGGGGACCAAGAACAGAACCCTGAGGTACGCCGACAGGCAGAGGGATAGAAGAAGAAGAGGATCCACCAGAGTGAACACTGAAGGTGCGGAGGGAGAGGTAGGAAGAGAACAGGAAAGGATAGAGCCCTGGAATCCAAATGAGGACAGGGTATCGAGGAGTATGCTGTGATCGACAGTGTCAAAAGCAGCAGAAAGATCAAGAAGAATGAGGATGGAATAGAGACCTCTGGATTTAGCCAGTAATAGGTCATTGTAGACTTTAGTAAGCACAGTTTTGGTTGAGTGGAGAGGGCGAAAACCAGATTGTAGTGGGTCAAGAATAGCATGTGAGGAGAGAAAATCAAGGCAGCGGTGGTGAACAGCACGCTCAAGTAATTTGGAGAGAAAAGGGAGGCGGGAGATGGGTCGGTAATTAGAGGGACAAGTAGGGTCGAGTGAAGGCTTCTTAAGGAGAGGTGTGACCACAGCATGTTTAAAGGCAGTAGGGACAGTTGCAGTGGAAAGTGAGAGGTTGAGAATGTGACAGATAAAAGGAATAAGAGCAGGTGAGATGGCATTAAGAAGGTGGGTGGGAATGGGATCAGAGGAACAGGTGGTACATTTTGAGGAAGAAAGGAGAAGTGTAGTTTCCTCTATAGTAACTTCAGGAAAGGAGGAAAAGGAATGAGGGGAAGGAGAGAGAGGGGAACGGACTAGTGGAGGGAGAGGTGTCGAGATAGAGAATTCAAGGTTTATCTTTTGAACCTTGTCGTGAAAGAATTCAGCAAGGGTCTGAGGAGATAATGAAGGGGGAGTTGGGGGAGGGGGCACCTTCAGGAGAGAGTTCAATGTGGTGAAGAGAAGTCGAGGGTTAGAGCCAAGAGAGTTGGTCAGTTGGATATAATAATCCTGTTTGGCGCGTAAAAGAGCAGATTGGAAGGAGGTCAGCATGAACTTAAAGTGTAAGAAATCAGAAAGGGCCCGAGATTTCCGCCAGAGGCGTTCAGCGGAGCGGGTACAGGAACGTAGGTAGCGGATATTAGAAGTCAGCCAAGGTTGGGGTTTTGTATGCCTTATAGGGTGGGTCATCAAAGGTGCAAGAGTGTCTAAGGCAGAGGATAGAGTATTGTTGTAAGAAGAAACAGCCTCTTTGACAGACGTGGATGGTGTCAAAGCAATATACAGCAATATACAGCCATTTCCCAAGTGAAGAACATCAGCAGCCCCTACCTTAACCGTGGAAAATTTAATGTGAGGTCAGGATCTGCCGATACTGCCTAGTGGCTGGCTGAGGAGAGCTGTCAGAGCTGTAGACTGGCCAGTCCTGCCAGGGAAACCTCCACTGTCATGTTAAAAAAAACAGTATCAAAGAGAGAGGAGCTGTTATCAAATAATACTGATGATAAGGAAGATCATAAACTCTGCCAGTGGACTCCCTAAATACAAGATTTTGCTGTTGATGCACCGGAGCCTTGCAAGGGAAGAGGAATCTCTTGGATGCCAATTGCTGCGGCTCCGGCTTTGCTGTAGCTGGGGCGAAATGGTGCTCGGGACCAGCCTGACTCTTATTAGCCTTCCACGAGTCACCAAGGAGCTGTTGTCCTCAGCCTCAGGTTCTAGCATGGAGCAACCTGGACAAAAGAGCAATGCAAGGAAACCTGCAAAGGCTGCAGTGAGAGCTGGCCTGGCAGAAGCGCACCTATGATCAGGGGCAGTGGAAGGTTCCCTGTCCGGAGGAATGAGAAGACAAGGGATTCCAGGACAAGCAAGCAGAAAGAGCAGAAAACAAACAAAAAAACCCCCAAAAAGGCTTTCATACATGCAGCTTGTCTGCATGAATGAAAGCGTTCTGAAGCATGTGCAGAGCAGCCACGCTTAGCGATTGGCTGCTCTACGCATGCTCAGCTGACCAACTGGGTTCACCCTCTATAGAGGAAATTGCATGCAAATGACCTAACTGTGAGCAGCTCATTTGCTTGTGATTTTCTTCGTGCATGCCCGGTTTTTTATAAATAGGTGAGTGGCAACGAGGATTGGTAAGGTAAGAGGTAATTGTGGGGAGTTTAGTGCATCTGTGCCTGAGTCTAGATTTCATTCACTCTTATTATTCAGTCTCCAATTTCCCACTTTTTATTGAGTGTACCTACAGCTTTCCATCTTTTCCCCTCACCCTGGCCCTCCCATTTCCCGGTCTTTCACCCCCCCCCCCCCCCCCCCCCCCACACACACACTATCAAGGATCTCCTCTTTTGTTTCCTCCCCTAACACCATCCAGGATTACTCCTGCCTGTCTCTCTCACCCTGGAATGCAGCACTGCTCCATCTCTCTTCTCCTATTCTCTTCACCATCCTGCATTGTCCCATATATGTCTCTCTCCTTCCATCCAACATTATCTGTCTTTCTCACTCCCCACTCCCATGCAGCTCTCTATATCCCCAATTCAGCACTGCTCCATCTTTCTTCTCCTCATCCAGTATTGTCCCTGTTTCTCTTCCCCCCTCCCATCCAGTATTGCTAGTTGGAGCTATTCCTGTCTCTCTTTCCCTTCCCATCTCTCTCCTCCTACCCCTCCAATGCAGCATTGCCTCTCTCTCTCTCTCCTTCGCCAATCCAATATTGCCCATCTCTCTCCTCCCCTCCCACAATCCAGCATTGCCTCTAGTTGTGTGTGTGTGTGTGTGTGTCTCTTTCTCTCTCTCACTTCCATCCAGCATTGTCCCCTTTCCCTCAGCCAGTATTGCCCGGTTTCCATCTATTGAGCATTGCCCCCGTCACCCTCCTGCCCTCCAACATTACCCTGCTCTGTGCTCTTTTCTTCTTCTTCAGCCCTCCCTCTCCCCCTCCCAACCTGATGCTGTTTCTGTAATCCTCCTTCTCCCACACATCCTACTTCTCTAACCTTACCCTCCCCCCTCCAATGCTGCTTCTAACTCTCCTGCCCTTCCAATGCTGCTGATTTTCCAACCCTCCCCCTAGCTGGATGCAGCTTCTCTAACTTTCCCTCCTACCCGACAGTGGCGTAGCCACAGGTGGGCCGGGGCCCACCCACTTAGGGCTTAGGCCCATCCATCAGTAGCACATGGTAATGAAAATGCTGCTCTCCACAATATTGGCACCTTCGCATGCTCAGTTTTCAGCGCATGCCTGCTGCAGACTACCAAGGTGGAGACTGGAGAGAAGCATTTTCCCACCAACTGAGATATTTTTTTGTTGTGGGGGTGGGAGAGAGAATATTTGGTGCCCACCCACTTCTTGCCTAGGCCCACCCAAAATCTGCTGTCTGGCTACACCCCTGCTCCAGACCCGCTTACTTTCTCTAACACCTCACTCTATCCCAGATCTCCAGTGCATTTGCTGACTTTCTCATTCCTCTTTCTCCAGTCATTTGTCCTGCCTTCATTGCTTCCTACTCTTCCCATTTGCATGTTGCCCCCTCCTTGCCAGGATCCTTTTCTTATCCTTCCTCATTTCCAGGGCCCTTCAGACACCCCTCTGCAGCCAGAAGGCAATGGTAGCACTTGCCTGTGACTGACTACTTCTCTGCACAATCCTTGTAATTTCCCTGGATCTGCCAGAGCTGCCTACCATTAAGCCTGAACTAGCGAACCCAAGGCTATATCTGTTTTGAACTTGTATGCATTCAAAGGCTTCCATTCCTGCTCCCTCTGAAGGTCACGACATGGAAGTGTGCACAAACCCACAGACCTTGCACTGACTGACATTGCTTTTGCTACCACTAACTGAACAGAGTGGGGGAGGGGAAGCTTAAACTGGCAATCAGACAGCTGATTTGATTTTTCTTGGCCATTTCAGCCATTTTCGCTGAAAAGTATCTGTTCATATAACCAAAAAAGATTGGTTTGGCATCATAATGGTTTGATACACTGGAATGATAACAATATACTTTTGTTGTCCATGGGAAAATCATTCACTTGTATTACCACACATAAAGCAGGTGATTCCTGAAAGCATTGTGCTGTATCCATGATGTAATTGTTAGTTATATGAACAGATGCCTTTCATGCTTCCATTGTTGCCATCAATTCAATTTAATTCAGTTCAGGTCTTATATACCACTAATATCCCCTGTTTAGTGTTCAGTGCAGTTTACAGCATAGGTGGGACAAACTGGTACAATATATAGATAGGACAGTAAGTGAGTACAGTCTTGTTTATAGTTAGGACATCACAATGCTCAGCAACAGACTTGAAATATTTTTATTGTACCTGTTAAGACAGTGAAATCTATAGTTCTCTTTGTCTCAGTCAACTCACTCTGATGACATCACAAAGTCCATTCACCTTCAGTCTTCTGGTTTCCAGTGATGTCCTCAGAAACCCCAGGGTGGTCTATCCTGGCATGAAACTGCTGTACACAGCAATGGCAAATATCAAACAGACCTTGGTGGAAGAACAGTGTCTCCCATCATTTTGCAGCTGTTAACTGTTTTATTATGCCTTGAGACATGAAAATGCAGTTTGCGGCATTTAAAAAATCCCCCACAAGGCTATCTCTTCAAGTGCTTAGATATTTCCTTATAAACATTATTACAGATTTGAATACCTTTTCTCATCATGTATAAACTGTGCTCAGGTTTCAAGTCTTGTTATTAGTGTAACATTAACATTAAATGTTGATGGGGGGGATTTATAATTACAGATGTGCTTTCTGTTTTATATATAGATAAAGATAGATAGATAGATAGATAGATAGATAGATAGATAGATAGATAGATAGATAGATAGATATAGCTAAATGCAGTCCAATAGAAATATGATGGCAGATAAAGGCCAAATGGCCCCTCCAGTCTGCCCATCCTCCATAACCACTAACTCTTCCTTTTCCTAAGGGATCCCATGTGCTTGTCCCACCCTTTCTTAAATTCTGACACAGTCCTCATCTCCACAACCTCCACCAAGAGGCCATTCCACACTTCCACCACTCTTTCCATGAACAAATACTTTCTTAGATTCCTCCTAAGCCTAGTTCCTCTTAACTTCATCGTATGCCTCCTCATTCCAGATTTTTCCTTCATTTGAAAAAGGCTCACTTACTGTCCATTAATGTGCCTGAGATAATTAAACGTCTCTATCATATCTCAATGGAGAAGGGTAGATAGTGGAGTTCCCCAGGGGTCTGTGCTGGGACCGTTGCTTTTTAACATATTTATAAATGATCTAGAGATCCTGTGACCGTAACCATCTCCTGACGTCTATGGGCCGCGTGAGCAAGTAGCCTCATTCAAACGTTGGAGGCGGGAAGCATGCGAGAAAGAGCAGAGATGTTGCTGACCGGCAGTAGAAAAATAGAAGATCGCCAGCAGCCGCAGAAGCCGCGACAAAGGGCAGAGACGCTCTCGGGCAGGGCAGAATGTTGCTGAATGGCAGTGGAAAAACAGAAGATCGGCAGCCGCGGGAGCCGTTTCAGCGCAAGAGAAAGGGCAGAGACGTTGCTCTCTGACAGCTGAACGGTACCAGAGCCACGGCAGCAGAAAAAAAAAAGACTGGGTGCCGCTTCTGAACAGCAGTAGAAAAATAGAAGATCTGCAGCCACGGGAACCGCTTCAGCGCAACAGAAAAGGCAGAGACGTTGCTCTCGGGCACACACGTTGCTCTCGGACAGCTGAACGGTAGTGGAGATACGGCAGCAGAAAAAAAGAAGACCAGGAGCCGCTTCTGAATGGCAGCGGCAAAAAAAGCTAACCCACAAAAGAAAACTCACACATACTGTCTCTGGAGCATGGGATGGGGACAGAGAAAGGAAAGAATGGAAAAGCAGATTGGGGATTGGGGGAACAGCAGTGATTGATTGGGAGGATGGAGATGGGGACTTGCAGATTGGGTGAAAAGGGTGAGCAGGTAATGAGATAATGGAAGACAGGATGGGGAGCTACAAGGACAAAGGATGATGCACTGAGGTTGAGGAACATGATGGGAAAAGGGGGAATTGATGTGGAAGGGAGTGCCTACTCACTGTCTCTCTCTCTCTCTCTCACACACACACACACACACACACACACACACACACACACTGTGTATCTCACACACACACACATACACACACACACAACATGTGTCTTGGGGGTCCTGAGACCAGGGGGGGGGGAAGGGTTTGTCCTGAGACCTGGGAGGGGGAGAAGGGGGGTACTCAGACCACAGGGGAGGAGGTCCTGAGACCTGAGAGGGGGGAGAGGGGAGAGGGGAGGACACTCACTGTCTCACATACACACTCGCACACACTCTCATTCTCACATACACACACTCTCTCACAGACACACTCACACTCAGTCTCATTCTCTGTCACACACACACACTTGCACATTCACTCTCTCTCTCTCTCACACAGTCACTCTCACAGACACTCTCTCAAACATACACACTCCGCGGAAAACCTTGCTAGCGCCCGTTTCATTTGTGTCAGAAACGGGCCTTTTTTTTACTAGTAATTAATATTTAAGCTGATGTCACATGAACTTTAGTGGCAATAACGTTTGCTTTTTAATAGCTGTTGAATGAAGCTGACTCTTTGAGTAGATTTTGAGCCCAATTTTAGAAAGGTCAAGCAGAAGGGAATTAAGATGTCTAGAAATGCATGTGGCAAGTTCCTAAACACAGAGCCTGTTGTAAACTATGTGCACACCCATGCCTCCCCATGTTCCACAGGAACAGTGATTTTAAAAAGCTACACATGGGGAAATAAAACCTGCAGCACTATGCCACTTAAACTTGAGAGCAACATTTTGAAATTGATGCTTCTGAAACCAGCCATGCTCTCACCCTCCCCCCACCCATCACCAATGGCACCACCACATCTTCAGTCTTCCCAATATATCAAACCCACATTCATTCCCCTCTAACATGTCTATCTCTTTCGACCACCACCCCCACATCAAACCGTCCTCCACTCTCCCCTCCAATATCTATACCTTCATTCGATCATTCCCAATATCTGTTGCTTCAACCAATCCTGCCCCCCTAAAACATCCATACCCACCATCCATATCCATATTTCACCTTGCATTACTCAAGCTGGAAAGGATGTAAGCATGGCTCTGTTCAGGCGTCAAGCTTTCCATTCATCAGTGTGCAAAACTGGAATGCACTTCCCAGATCCATAACCAGTCTGAGTGACTACCTTCTCTTTCGCAAGGCACTAAAAACTCATATGTTTGCACAAATATTTTCTGCAAGACCTATGTAGGACTATAACCCCTGCAAGCATGCAAACGTAGATTCTGGTTGGACCCATCCTTTTGTACCGTTCTATGTAAAGTGTCTTTTCTTTCTTGCACTTTTGCTCTTCATTTCTAATTTGTCTCTGATATCACCCAGAGAACTCTCTCTCTCTCTCTGGTTTTGTAAGCTACATTGAGCCTGCATGTTTGTGGGGATAATGTGGGGCATAAATACATTGATAAATAAATAAATAAATAAATACCCTATCCGATCACCACCTTCACAATGACCCCCACCCTCTGATTTCACTCCTGACACTTACCAGGGGTTCCTGGTGTCTAATGTGAAACAGATACAATTCCCCAATCACTCCTGCTCTGTCCAGGTCCCAGGTTCAAAATGGCATCCATGACCCCTATCCAGTAGTCTTCCAAGCCAATGTAAATGTCCATGGCTTCATTCTAGTCATAATTTCTGCAGCTTTTCTGTTACAATTTTATAAAACCACCGAGAACCCAAACAGGAACCCACATACAATCCAAACCTAGATGAGCTATTATAAAATTAACCTCCAAAAATATAAGTTCTTTTCAATATTGATCTATTAACTTTATGTGACATCACTGAAAAAAGTAGTTGTTTTTTCAGTAAGAATATGTTTCAGTGGGGCAAATTATTGCTTAGAAATGCAAAGACAATTATACAATTGTATAACTCTCCATTACCTCAGGTACCAAATAAGTACCTATATATGATATTTAAGAGTGGAGGAATGGCCTAGTGGTTAGTGCACTCTGGTTAGTCACCTAACCCTCCATTGCCTCAGGTACAAAATAGGTACCTGTACAAAAGATATAATTCACTTTTATTGTAACCACAGAAAGGCAGTATATCAAATCCCATCCCCTTTCCCTTTCCCCTTTTTATAAGTGGAAGATAATTTTATAATGGGGTACATAAGCCATCAAGGTACAAAGGCACATACGTTGTATTGTAGAAACTCTTTAGCATCATGTATCTATCTTAGTTGAATGTTTTAATGCATGGGGTGTATCATTAGTATTATGCTAACATTGTATTATATCTCTGGTATTTGAATTCCAGTTCTGTTAAATATATATATTTTTTATACTGTTTCATGGTAATTCTATTATTAGGTTTCAATTTACTGTTTTCAAGTTTACCTCATTTTTTGTATTTATGTTTATTGGTTATTTTACTATTGTTATGCTGTTAACAAAATTGTAAATTTTATGCTAAATTGTACCTGCCGTACACCACCTTGGGTGAATCTTGTCATAAAGGCGGTTAATAAAGCCCAATAAATAAATACATACAGTGGGGGAAATAAGTATTTGATCCCTTGCTGATTTTGTAAGTTTGCCCACTGACAAAGACATGAGCAGCCCATAATTGAAGGGTAGGTTATTGGTAACAGTGAGAGATAGCACATCACAAATTAAATCCGGAAAATCACATTGTGGAAAGTATATGAATTTATTTGCATTCTGCAGAGGGAAATAAGTATTTAATCCCTCTGGCAAACAAGACCTAATACTTGGTGGCAAAACCCTTGTTGGCAAGCACAGCGGTCAGACGTCTTCTGTAGTTGATGATGAGGTTTGCACACATGTCAGGAGGAATTTTGGTCCACTCCTCTTTGCAGATCATCTCTAAATCATTAAGAGTTCTGGGCTGTCGCTTGGCAACTCGCAGCTTCAGCTCCCTCCATAAGTTTTCAATGGGATTAAGGTCTGGTGACTGGCTAGGCCACTCCATGACCCTAATGTGCTTCTTCCTGAGCCACTCCTTTGTTGCCTTGGCTGTATGTTTTGGGTCATTGTCGTGCTGGAAGACCCAGCCACGACCCATTTTTAAGGCCCTGGCGGAGGGAAGGAGGTTGTCACTCAGAATTGTACGGTACATGGCCCCATCCATTCTCCCATTGATGCGGTGAAGTAGTCCTGTGCCCTTAGCAGAGAAACACCCCCAAAACATAACATTTCCACCTCCATGCTTGACAGTGGGGACGGTGTTCTTTGGGTCATAGGCAGCATTTCTCTTCCTCCAAACACGGCGAGTTGAGTTCATGCCAAAGAGCTCAATTTTTGTCTCATCTGACCACAGCACCTTCTCCCAATCACTCTCGGCATCATCCAGGTGTTCACTGGCAAACTTCAGACGGGCCGTCACATGTGCCTTCCGGAGCAGGGGGACCTTGCGGGCACTGCAGGATTGCAATCCGTTATGTCGTAATGTGTTACCAATGGTTTTCGTGGTGACAGTGGTCCCAGCTGCCTTGAGATCATTGACAAGTTCCCCCCTTGTAGTTGTAGGCTGATTTCTAACCTTCCTCATGATCAAGGATACCCCACGAGGTGAGATTTTGCGTGGAGCCCCAGATCTTTGTCGATTGACAGTCATTTTGTACTTCTTCCATTTTCTTACTATGGCACCAACAGTTGTCTCCTTCTCGCCCAGCGTCTTACTGATGGTTTTGTAGCCCATTCCAGCCTTGTGCAGGTGTATGATCTTGTCCCTGACATCCTTAGACAGCTCCTTGCTCTTGGCCATTTTGTAGAGGTTAGAGTCTGACTGATTCACTGAGTCTGTGGACAGGTGTCTTTCATTCAGGTGACCATTGCCGACAGCTGTCTGTCATGCCGGTAACGAGTTGATTTGGAGCATCTACCTGGTCTGTAGGGGCCAGATCTCTTACTGGTTGGTGGGGGATCAAATACTTATTTCCCTCTGCAGAATGCAAATAAATTCATATACTTTCCACAATGTGATTTTCCGGATTTAATTTGTGATGTGCTATCTCTCACTGTTACCAATAACCTACCCTTCAATTATGGGCTGCTCATGTCTTTGTCAGTGGGCAAACTTACAAAATCAGCAAGGGATCAAATACTTATTTCCCCCACTGTATATAAATATGTCATGCCCATTTAATAAAGGCCAATATCCAAAGAACCCCACTCTCAAACTCTCTATACCAAGCTATTTGGAAAATGTTTTAAGGACCATCATATATGAAGCAAAAACTAATTTACGCATTATTGCTTCTTCAGACTAATCATTAGGCCATTTTTTTCTCTAGGCACTAAAAATGTATCAAAATGCTTACAATTTTCCATGTAATGTTCATAAGTCAACCACTTATCTTGGTTTTCTTGATGCAGGCTTTAGTGAACCACAAATTTCTCCAATCTCCAACACACCCTGCCAAGACAGCTATTATTAAATAGGTCCTATTGCATAATATGGGACCTTTAGTAAATAACACACATTAATGCATATTAGCGAGTGGTAGCATGGTAGCACCTTTTTCTAATTCTGGCTGATAGTTATGTTTCAGTTTGCTTGATGCCTAAAGTGAAAAACTGACCTATTTAAACTTTTTATAATGTCAATACTTTGCAGGCTCACGTTGGAAATCTATGTCAAACCAAGAGAAACAACCTTACTATGAAGAGCAGGCACGACTAAGTAAGATTCATCTAGAGAAGTACCCCAACTATAAGTACAAACCCCGACCAAAACGCACCTGCATTGTGGATGGCAAGAAACTGCGTATTGGGGAATACAAACAACTGATGAGGTCTCGAAGACAGGAGATGAGACAGTTCTTCACTGTTGGGTATGTATCGGCTAAGTCATGTTCTTAAGCTTATAGGGCTGATGCAAGAGTACAGGGTGCCCTGTGTGAAGCTTCAGTTTTACAGACACAAGCGCACGCATGCACACACGCACACGCACACACACTCTCCTTCCATTAACTTTGAAGCTCCTAGCAACTCCTTCTGAGATTTTGACAATTAAACTTAAAAATTAAGATAATTTATTTTATTTATTTATTTCTCCGATTACAAGCAGGCTTCTGTCTTCTCACAAGTGGGTGATGCCGATCTGCATTGCCCGGTCCGGCATTTGCCATAGTAAAAGAGCGAGAGCTTTGTGGAGCATGAGCCGCGCTCCACTGCACATGTGTGAGTACCTTCCCACCTGCCGTGCAAATGCAGACTCCTCAGTTCTCTTTTTTCCCATGTGAGAAGGTGCTGTTTTTTTGTCCTGTCCTCACTCGCTCGGTTTTTGAGAGCTATTTTGTGCCTTCCGGCTATTTTTCTACCATCCTCTCTTTGGCTCCTTTTATTGGAATCTTTTATGTGCCCTTCCTTCAATTTATTTTAAAATCGTTTTGCCCGGTTTTAAGTTTTATTATTTTTTCCATCATCATTGGGCCGCTTTTAGGCCATGACTTTGGTAGGGTCTCTCCCTTTGTTTTTCTCTGTGTCTTGCCCCTTTTTCAGGCACCATCAAGTCATTTAATTTAGCCGATGAAGTTTTTCCGTCCATGTCCACAAAGATTCCTAGTGGCTTCAAGCGTTGTACCTGGTGCAATCGGACTATCTCGGGAAAAGACACTCATACTTGGTGTCTACAGTGTCTTGGGCCCAACCATAGCCCTGCTAACTGTGTTCTCTGTCTTCACATGAAGAAGAGGACCCAGGTTTCCCAAGAGGCTCAAAGAGAGAGGAGTTTTGGAGCCAAGTCCGGTTCCTTGACGTCAGTATCAGCATGGAGGTCGGAGGCATAAGTATCGACATTGAGCATTGCACCGGTATCGGGAGCATTGGTAAGCATGGCTGCTTCTAGACCCTTAGACACTGGGAGTAGTGAAGCATCGAGTGGGTCTCCACCTGTCTTGAGTCCTCCTGCTTGCAGGTCCCCCGGAACAGTCCATCGTCGGACCCTACCCTGAGGCAGCATGAACATTTGACGTAGTTCTTTTGAGCTTCGAGGAGCCTTGGTGACATGCTTCAGGAGAAGGCCAAGAAGCATCGTCATCGGTCACTTTCAATGCATGGTGCTGGGAGCTCTGGGGTGTCGAAGGATTTTACACCCGAGAAGCGTTAGTGCCGGGAGGATCGCTACCCCTCCACACAGGAGGTGCCAATGCACCTGTCTCCAAGCAGCCGAGATACTGCTTCCACGTCAACCCCAGCGATTCTGCAACCTGTGCCTCAGCCAGCACCCCAGCTTTTCCCAATGTCAGCCCTCGATGAGCGCATCTGGACCTTGCTCCGTGAGCTGCTGGATGACCTTATGCAATGGTGTGCATCAGTATCGGCGGTGCTTCCACCTACTCTACCTCCTATTGTGGCCCCGCCTGGCTCTCAGCCTGTGGTGCGGCCTCCAATGCTGGTGCCACTTGCGGCCCCGGTGTCGACTGTCACCCAAGCCAGCACATCCTCAGTGTCAGTGGAGGAAGCTTCACCAGAGTCAAGGCAGGAGTCAACTTCTCGACACTGCTGTTGAGGACATAGTTCCTCAGCACCAAGGCAGGTTCAGTCTCGGCAGTCCCATAGGGAGATATTGTCTGAGAGGAGCACTCATGGGATTCAGAGGAGGATCCCAGATACTTTTCCTCAGATGAATCTTATGGTATTCCTTCTGAACCTGTTCGTCCACCTGAAAGGAGACAGTCTCTGTCGGAGAGCCTTTCATTTCCATCTTTTGTAAAGGAAATGGTTGAGGCAATTCCATTTCCTTTGGAAGTGGAGCATGAGCCCAGGACGAAGATGCTCAAGATCCTCTTAAGGAGGATGTGACTGCACCTCTCCAAAAGGAAGTCCCTGTCAGGAACTAGGAGTCCCCTCTGTTGGTCCCTGTTATACCCAAGAAGATTGACACCCAGTATTGAATCCACTGTACATCTGGTTTTGATAGGCCTCAGTTGTCTCATATTTTCATGGTAATGGAATCTGCTCTCAAAAGAGCCAGGAGTTCCAGGGATTATGCCTCGGCACCCCCAGGCAGAGAAGATAGAACCCTGGATTCTTATAGGAGGAAGATGTACCAGGCTTCAATTCTAATCTCTTGTATACAATTCTACCAGCTCTTTAAGAGCATCTACTTGCAAAATTCAGTGTAATAGCTGTCAGACTTGGTTGACATGCTCACTCAGTAACACGCCTAGTCTTTTTGCCAGTTGGTCAAGCAGCAGAAGGCATGTCGAAAGTTCTTGGCCAGGGGCACTTATGACACTTTTGATGTGGCATCCAGGATCTCTGCTCAATGTATAGTAATGCGCAGACTCTCATGGCTGTATGTTTCTGAACACTCTATTCAGCAGCAGCTGGCGGATGGGGGGGACAAACCTCCAAATTGCGCACTGAGAGCTCATTCATTCAGCTCTCAGCACAGGCAGATACGTGCAGAGGAACTCTCCACCCTTCTAAAGGCCCATGCGGTCAAACCCATTCCATCAGGGGAAGTAGGGCAGGAATTCTATTCCAGATACTTCCTAGTGCAGATGAAGATGGGGGGGGGGGGGGGGGGATATGTGCCATCCTAGACCTAAGAGCCCTGAACAAATTTCTAGTCCAAGAAAAGTTAGATGAGAACAATTTGGTGAGATAGCCGATCTCTGAAAGCCTATAGAGCTTTCCAGATCACCCGAAGCTCCAGGAGATTGATCTAAAGATTTGTTTCCTGGGTGGACCAATTACCTTGAGCATGAAGCCATATGGCTACATGAGCTCCCCATCCCAGCAGAGATACATCCATCAGCAGCAGCAGCATTTTTCTGGTTGAGAAAGTTTGAATGGAAGTCACAGAGTCAAATTAGATTAAGTTTGTCCACCATTGAAGGGAGCATACAAGCTCTAGGGACACTTGGATGACAGATGCCCCGTGGCTTGATACTACTGAGAAACCAGGGTCCATTGAGATAATCTCAAGTGAAAACGTGTCATGGGTGTAACGTACACTATGGAAGCCATGTGACCCAACAACCTCAATATTTGCCGAGCTGTGACCTGCTGAGAGGCATGAACCTTGGACATAAGCGAGACAAGATTCTTCACCCGCATTTCTGGAAGGTAGGCTCAAACATTCTATGTGCTGAGCAGGGCTCCTATGAACTCCAATTGCTGGACAGGGTGGAGATGGGACGGGGTAGTTTAAAATGAATCCTAGTATCTTGAGCACCCGAATAGTCATCCACATGGACTCTCGAGCACCGCCCTCCGAGATGCTCTTCACCAGTCAATCGTTGAGATACGGGAACACATGGACTCCCAGTCTGTGTAGTGATGCTGTTACTACCGCTAGACACTTGGTGAAGACCCTGGGAGCTGATGAGATGCTAAAAGGCAACACACGATACTGAAAATGATGGGTTCCCAATCAAAACTGAAGATATTTCCAGTGGGCTGAAAGTATCGAGATGTGAGTATATGCGACGTTTAGCATGTGCATATTTAGTCAATAGTGTTTTTACTGTGCTCATTTTGGGTGGTTCAAATGCGGACCAAATTCTGTCTGTCATGGTGTGGGTGTTGTTGGTTTTGCAATCTTGTATGTTGTCTTTGATGGAAGTTTGCGGTCCCTGAGGTTGGATCTTGTCTTTGCTATTTTTTGTTTGAAGTGTTACACTAGCTTGTTTGCTAAAGGTGGTGTGTCAGTTGATGCCAGTGTGTCCTGTGTTTTCAGTAAGTTGTTCATGAGTTTGAATATTTTTTTCGTATTGTTCTGTTCTGGGTTTGTGTATGTGTTATAGCGTTCCGCTTTGGCTTTCTTTATATTGTGTTTGTATGTTCTTATAGCTTTTCTCCATGTGTCTTTGTTTATTTCTGTTTTATTTTTGGCCCATTTTTTTCTAGTCTCCTGAACAGTTTTTTCATGTACAATATAGCTCTTTGTTGAACCAGGGTCTAGGGTGCTGTTTATTTCTTGTTTTTGTTTTAAGTGGAGCTATTTTGTCCAGTGTCTTTTGCATGTTTCATCCCAGTTCCTGATAAAGTGAATGTCTTTGTTCTAGGTTGCTATGTTCAGTCAACACTGTTTTCCAGAAGGTATGGTTGTCCACCTTCCCTCTGGTTTTGAGTGTATGTGGTGAGCTTGGTTTTCTGTTCTTTCTGTTCACTTTCCATTGTAGTGTAAAAATGAGCTTGCTGTGATCTGACCCTGGTACTTCTTCCCATTTGTGGTTCTCTATTGTGTGATTGTTGTTTGCTGGTAACCCGTGGGCTAGCAAGTCCAATAGGTGGCCTTTTGTGTGAGATGTGGTGCCTTGTGCTGTTGTGAAGTTTCTTTGGTTTAGGAAGTTGATTAGGGTTTTGGTGTTAGTGTCATTCTGTTTGTCTAGGTGGAGATTGATGTCGCCAATTAGTAGTACATTTTGTTGGTTTGTGCAGGTATTTGATACAAAGTCCATGAAATCATCTTGATTGTTTGTCTAGCTGCCTGGGTTTCGGTAGAACAGTATGATACATAGTTGACCTGCTAGTGTTAAGTAAATGATTTTGCATGCCAGGATTTCAATCTCTGAGGATAAATTTCAGTGACAGTCTCAATGGTGAAAGTTGACTTGTATATTATTATGACTCCTCCTCCTTTCTTTTTGTTCCTGTTTATGTGCATCATTTTGTATCCTGCAGGGTATAGGTCCAGCAGTATTGGGTCATCTTCTAGATGTAGCCATGTTTCTGTTATGAATAGTAATCCTAATTCTTCTGTTTTGATCCAGTCTCTAAGTATGTCTGTTTTGTTGACTGCTGATCGTGCGTGTATATATCCTGTGGGTATCTGGGTGTATGTATCGTAACTGATTTTGTTGTGTTTGATAGTCTGCAGTTCTCTGAGTGGTCTGTCTATTTTTGGATTGTGATCTTGTGTGTTGTTCTGACTTGACTTTTTGTTGTTGGTTGTTGGTTTTGACTCTAGTTTGTTGTGAGGGTTGTATTTTGGTACTTCCAATTGTTGGTGAGGTCTTCATTTATCAATGATACATATGGGGATTTTGCTCCATTCATTTGGTGCTGCCGCTAGTATCCCTGTTATCCATATTATTATCATGTAAGAGGTAGCCCATGTTCTTAGGCTTACCATTCTACGGTTCATTTGGGCGCAGTGAGCTGCCTGTCAGAAGTCCTAAAGTGGATCCTGTTTAGATACCCTTTTGTTATTTGCCTATAGGACATTTAGGCACAGAGTCTTTGTGGGGACCCTATGTAGGGACCCTCTGGTTTTTCTTCTGTCTTGCGTTTTGGTACAGTATCCTCATGGGGACCCTCTAGTTGCTCTCCTGTCAGGTGTGAGGGTCCTTGTTGTGACCTTATGTGGGTTCCTCTATTTGTTTACCCTTGTTTTTTGTCAATTTCCTTCATTTTTTTTAGCACATGGGTGCATGTGTGTGTGTAATGTAGGAGATCCCCTTTGGTCTTTTTAGTGTGTGTTTTTATGCATGTAGGAGTCCTGTTTTGGTCCTGACTTGGATTTCCTCTCGGTACCTTTCTGTTTGGTTTTTTTTTCTACTCCTGTTCCCTGGTGTTCAGTCCTAGCTGCCGGTAGACTCACCCTCTGTGATGGAGGGTTCCTCTCTTTAGGTCTCTCTCCTCAACTGTCTCTTCAGGCATGAAATCCAATCAGCTGTGGGGTACCTCATTCACCATACTGCTCAGCACTTTGTGCTCACCATCTGGTCTATGCCGCTACCCGGTCCACACTGCAGTTCCCCTAGGTATGTGGTCCGCGCGCTCAGTGCTGCTGGCTCCACCTGCCGGCTCCACTCTAAAGGACTCCTCCTGTTGACAAGGTCAGCTCATTCCCCTGGATCTCCCTTAGCCCTCTGGGGTTGTGTTGCGGTGTGGCTTGCAGGCCATCGTCCCTGGTGCTACAACCCGGGTTTGCATGGGTCAGGAGTTGTCTCCATCGCTCGGCACCACTCACCAACTCTCTGTCTCCACTTGGGTTGGGAGGGTTCGCTGCCCTTCTGCACCCCTCTCTGGCTCTTCACCTGGCTCTCTGTAGCCTCGGGATCAGCGAGGTCAGAGCTTAGGCCTCCGTGCAGGGTGGTAGGGAGCTCCCCTCGGTTGTGCTGTGCCGGCATCAATGGCGCCCATTGGTTCCCCTAGAAGTCTGGTGAGAAGCCAGGTGTCTGGATGCCTCCGTCCAGTCAAAACAAGCTGCTGACTGACCGGTCTTGGGGCCGAGCGGGAGGGCAATTTCGGAGTGGTTGCGGAGCTCACCTCACTGCAATCATCTTCAAACTGATGCCTTATTTTATAATTTTCCCAAAGACTTTTTTTCTCACAGCCTCTTTACCTTTCCTGGTAGATTCAATGCTTTGGGGTCTATTCAGTACTCAAGGAATTTCAGCCTGCCTGTGTTTGCCCAGCCCAAACCTTCTTCCAGGTTCTCTCTCTAGGCTGCAATAACTTTCCCAAAGGCTTTTGTCTCCCAGCCTCTTTACCTTCCTGGTAGATTTAATGCTTTAGGGTCTATTCAATACCCAAGGAATTTCAGCCTGCATGTGCTCCTCATACTTTAGGATCTACCAACTACCCAAGGAATTCCAGTCTATGTATACTCCCCCCTCTGTGCTCTGTCTCTCTCCTTCAAATGCTGCCTGCAGCGTGTGCTTCCAACCACACCCTCTTCCTCCTGCCCAGGCAGCTATCCATGTGTACATCTGCCTGTCAGTACATCCTATGTAAGATATGTTTGTACTTACAGAATGGCACTGAGTGGATTTTCCTCATTTACAGGAGTATGTAAACACACATATGTGTGTGTGTGCTGGTATTTGAGTCATAAACAAGTGTAAATGTTGTATAAGTGTTAGCCCTTTGGCCGAAACACAACGTTGTGTCGAGTCAATATACTGATTAATAAAGTTTGGTTCATCTTTTTTTTTTTGTTACATTTGTACCCCGCGCTTTCCCACTCATGGCAGGCTCAATGCGGCTTACATGGGGCAATGGAGGGTTAAGTGACTTGCCCAGAGTCACAAGGAGCTGCCTGTGCCTGAAGTGGGAATCAAACTCAGTTCCTCAGGTCCCCAGGACCAAAGTCCACCACCCTAACCACTAGGCCACTCCTCCACTCTGGAACTCCTGGTTTTTTACCCACTGCTTTGTTGTGTTGTGACTATCCGTGGGACTTCGTTGCATTCTCCACGTTTGTGGATTCTCTACTAAGTGTTAGCACCCACTTCATAGAATTGCCCCTTAGTGCCTGGGTAGAGAGAAGGCAGAACATTGACAGCAATGCCTATTTATCATATTGTAGTGATATGCAGCCGCTATGGGGGGAAATTCTATATACAGCACAGAACATTAGGCACTACTTCTGGGCCACATTTTCTGCATGAGAAAGTGTTCTAACAGCTGCAAGGTGCCTAAATGAGGTAGAAATGGCAGATCCGTGCAAAAATACACGTATGCACCCATTTATATAATAGCGCCTAAGTGTTTCCATGTTGATTTGCATAAAGGGTGTGACCATGGGAGGGTCAGTCTTATAGAATTCAGGGCATCTGCACCCAACTTGTGTACCAGGATTTATACCTGGTTTCAAATGAGTGGAGGAGTAGCCTAATGGTTAGTGCAGCAGGCTTTGATCCTGGTGACCTCAGGTCAATTCCCACTGCAGCTGCTTGTGACATTGGACAAGCCATGCAATTCTGTGTACATCTAGTAATGCTAGTGAATTGATCAGTACACAATGGATGCTTTTGTAAAGTTCCTGTTCTTTTATTCTGCACTGGATTGCTTGCCATAGTGGTCTACAACATGCGGCCATTTTCATAAAGTATTTTTTCACGGAGAGTGGTGGATACTTGGAATATCCTCCCGCGGGAGGTGGTGGAGATGAAAATGGTAACGGAATTAAAAAATGCATGGGATAAACATAAAGGAATCCTGTCCAGAAGGAAGGGATCCTCAGAAGCTTAGCAGAGATTGGGTGGCAGAGCCGGTGGTGGGAAGCGGGGCTAGTGCTGGGCAGACTTCTACGGTCTGTGCCCTGAAAATGACGGATACAAATCAAGGTCAGGTATACACATAAAGTAGCACATATGAGTTTATCTTGTTGGGCAGACTGGATGGACCGTGCGGGTCTTTCTCTGTCGTCATCTACTATGTTACTATCAGGCTTATTTTCGAAAGTGATCGCCGGCCATCTTCCGACATAAATCGAGAGATGGCCGGCGATTTCGCAAAAGCGGCAAAATTGGTATAATTGAAAGCGGTGTTTTTGACACCATCACCGCTTTCCCGTCGCCGCGCTGGTGAAAGTTCAAGGGGGTGTGTCGGCGGCGAAGCGAAGGCGGGACATGGGCAGGCATGGGAGTGGAGGAGTGGCCTAGTGGTTAGGGTGGTAGACTTTGGTCCTGGGGAACTGAGGAACTGAGTTCAATACCCACTTCAGGCACAGGCAGCTCCTTGTGACTCTGGGCAAGTCACTTAACCCTCCTTTGCCCCAGGTACAAATAAGTTCCTGTATACAATATGTAAGCCACATTGAGCCTGCCATGAGTGGGAAAGCGCAGGGTACAAATGTAACAAAAATAAAAAATAAAAATAAATAAATACCAGATGACGGCTTTTGCGGATAATGGAAAAAACAAAAGCAGGGTTAATCAGTATTTTGCCGGGTTTACTTGGCCCTTTAATTTTCACGACCAAGCCTCAAAAAGGTGCCCCAATTGATCAGATGACCACCGGAGGGAATGGGGGATGACCTCCCCATACTCCCCCAGTGGTCACCAACCCCCTCCCACACTAAAAAAAATAAAAATAAAACACTTTTTTGCCAGCCTCTATGCCAGCCTGAAATGTCATACCCAGCTCCCTGACAGCAGTATGCAGGTCCCTGGAGCAGTTTTTAATGGGTGCAGTGCACTCCAGGCAGGCAGACCCAGTCCACCCCCCCTACCTGTTACACTTGTGGTGCTAAGTGTTGAGCCCTCCAAACCCCCCCAAAACCCACTGTACCCACATGTAGGTGCCCCCCTTCACCCATAAGGGCTATGGTAATGGTATAGAGTTGTGGGGAGTGGGTTGGGGGGGATTTGGGGGGGCTCAGCACCCAAGGTAAGGGAGCTATGCACCTGGGAGCTATTTGTATATATTTTTTAAATTTTTAGAAGTGCCCCCTAGGGTGCCCGGTTGGTGTCCTGGCATATGAGGGGGACCAGTGCACTAGAAATGCTGGCTCCTCTCACGACCAAATGCTTTGGATTTCGCCGGGTTTGAGATGGCCAGCATTTTTTTCCATTATCGCTGAAAAACAAAACCGGCGATCTCAAACCCGGCGAACTCTGGCATTTGGCCGGGCTAAACCGTATTATCGAAAAAAAAGATGGCTGGCCATTTTTTTCGATAATACGGTTCCGGCCAGCTGTTGCGCCGCCGCCAAAATAGATCGCCGGCGATCTATTTCGCCGGGGACGTTCGATTATGCCCCTCCACGTTACTATGATTTAATTTTCGGGTTTAACATGCTACTGATAGCTTAGGAATAATACAGTGCACACTGTGTAGATCGAATTTGACCTCTGTCTCCAATATGTCTCCTAGCTTGTCTCCTGCAAAACATTTTCATGGAAAAAGGATCCTTTTTCCAATGAATAGGGACACCAGCTTGTATAAACAAGGGGCCCAATATTCAGCCAGGTGCAGGCAGAGCTAAATTTTTTAATGGTTAAAGATAGACCTGCTATTTATGTGGCCTATTTTAACTGCTGAACATAGCCAGTTAAGCACTAAACAGCCGCGCCTAACCAGCTATGTTGCACAATACACTAGCCACTAACCATGGATATTTAGAAGGCGATGAGCAACTTTCCAAGGACAAGCAGGGTTATGTATTCTCACAGGTGGGTGACGCCAACCCGCTTCGCCTAGTCCAGGACTTATTAAAAGCATAAGCAGAGCTTTGTGGAGCACGAAACACGCTCCACAGTGCATGTACGAGTGCCTTCCCGCCCGCTGCAAGAACACGGTTTCCTCAGTTGTTTTTCTACAGCAGTGAGGAGAGGGCATGTTTTTTTTAGTGCCTTTTTGTGATTTCTTTTGTCCTTATATTGTGTTCCCGGTTGTGGAACCCCCTCCATTTGTTTGTTCCCTTATATTTTTAGTTTATTTTGCTCGATTTTAAGTTTCCTTTCTTTTTCATCATTGTTCAGTTGTTTTTATGCCTTGACTTCAGCTGGGATTTTTCCTTTCATTTTTTTGCCATGCCTTGCCCCTTTTTCAGGCATCACATTGTTAAATTTAACCATGGAAGTTTTTCCTTCCATGTCCATGAAGGTTCCCAGAGGCTTTAAGCGCTGTACTCGGTTCAATCAGACTATCTCAGGAAAAGACACCCGACCGTAGCCCCACTCACTGTGTTCTCTGTCTTTGCATGAAGAAGATGACCCAGGTTTCCAGAGAGGCTCAATGAGAGAGGATTTTTGGAGCTAAATCCAGTTCCTCGACGTCGGCATCAGTATCAAGGTCAGAGGCGTCGGCATCGCTGTTGAGCGTCACATCGGCATCAGGAGCATCGGTAAGCATGGCTGCTGCTAGACAGATACTAGGAGCAGTGAAGCATCGAGTGGGTATCCACCTGCCTCGAGGCCTCCTGATGTACAGGGCTCACAGGACCGTCCATCGTCAGACCCGACCCAGAGGCGACGTGTGGATTTGATGTTGTCCTTGTCGGCACCAAGGAGCCTCAGTGACACGCTTCGAGCGAAGGCCAAGAAGCATTGCCATCGGTCGCCCTCGATGCATGGTGCCAGGAGCTCCAGGGCGTTGAAGGATTCGGCACTCGAGAAGCATTAACGCCCGGAGGACCGCTCTCCCTTCATACAGGAGGTGTTGGTCTCCTAGCAGCCAAGACCCAGCTAGTGTATCGACCCTGGCAGCAGCTCTGCAAACTGTGCCTAAACTGGCACTCCAGCTTTTCTCGGTGTTGGCCCTAGATGAGCACATCAGGACCTTGCACCCTGAGCTGCTGGATGGCCTTATGCAATGGTGTAAATCGCATCGGGAGTGCTTATGCCTACCCTGCCTCCCATTGTGGCTCCACTTGGCCCTCAGCCTGCGATGTGGCCTCTGACACCAATGCCTTACGCATCCCCAGTCTCGACTGGCACTCCCTCGATGTCAGTGGAGGAAGCTTCACCAGAGGCGAGGCGGGAGGCGACCTCAATGCCATTCTCGAGGACACGGCTCCTCCACATCAAGGCAGATACGGTCTCAATACTCCCATCAGAAGTCAGGAGGTATTGTCTGACACCGAAGAGGAGGGCTCATGGGATTCAGAGGAGGATGCAAGGTATTTTTACTCGGATGAGTCCTATGAAATTCCCTCTGAACCCTCCCCTCCACTTGAAAGGAGAAAGTCTTCTCTGGAGAGCCTTTCATTCCCTTCTTTTTTCAAGGAAATGGCTGATGCCATTCCATTTGAAAGCAGAGGACGAGTCCAGGGCGAAGATGCTTGAAGTCCTGGACTACATGTCTCCTCCTAGGGAGGCTGTGACTGTCCTACTCTACGAGGTTCTCCAAGAAGGCCTCATTAGGAACTGGGGGTTCCCTCTGTCAGTCCTGGTCAAGCCCAAGAAAATTGCAACGTGGTCTTCAGTCCACACATTCACATCACATCACATTACTGCCTTGAGCAGGATACCTGACGTGACAGTCGGTTTTGGTCAGTTAGTGTTGCAGAATCTGTTTGGGGTCTAGAATCCAACTCCACCCTCCTAGGTCCATTTTATTCTGTTCCAGGCTGCACTCTCATTCAGATTGTATATAGTTTCAGGTTAATCTGTGTTATGTCCTCGCCATTGCGAGGCCCAGTTGATCAATGTTTGTTGTTTTTGGTGAACCTGGATTTTAGGGATTCCCCACTTCTGAGAATACATAAGTCTGCTTGTCCTCGGAAAAAGCGAAGATACTTACCTGTAGCAGGTATTCTCCAAGGACAGCAGGCTTTATAGTCTCACAATCCCTCCCACCTCCCCTTGGAGTTGTCTCCTTTATTATTCTAACTTTTTTTCTGTAGTATAAAGCTGAGGAGACCGCATTCTCACGGCATGTGGGAAGGCACTCAGGCACGCATGGTGGAGTGTGTCTTGTGCTCCACAAAGCTCTGCTTATGCTTTTCATAAATCCTCAATTGGGCGATGCGGGTTGGCATCACCCGCTTGTGAGAATATAAAGCCTGATGTCCTCAGAGAGTACCTGTAACAGGTAAGTATCTTCACTATCTCCCACTGAATATCCATGGTTAGGTGCCAATATGCTATTTAACTGGTCAGCAATTGTGTCTGGCTAGTTAACTAGCTTTGAATATCGGGGGTTAGGGATCAGGTTAGGGGCACCTGCACATATAAACCACTGTGGGATTAAAGATTCCAAACGGGTTTTTATTCAAGTATACACTCAAAAGGAACACAAATAGGCTTACACATTGCATGATTTAAACAGCAGGACACAGGTTATTTTCCCTCAAGAGTAATGCAAGGATTTTAAAAAACCTAACCAAGTTTAGTTACAATACTTAGGAGGCAATTCTATAAATGGCGATCGCCATCACGGCATAATGTAAGCCACATTGAGCCTGCAAATTGGTGGGAAAATGTGGGATACAAATGCTACAAATAAATAAATAAATAAATAAATAAATAAATAAATAAATAAATAAATATATGAGGGTGCCTCCACTGAGGGGCCCAATTCTGCAGAGGGAGTGCCTACTTATTAATGGTATCTGTGTGAAGATGGCACACATGGTCAATGGGAATACTCAAGCCCCATCAGCTGAAGATGTTCTCTGGCTGAGCCCCCCCCCCCCCTCCCGGTGCCATCTGTAAAGCAGGGAAGCTAGCGGCATGTTCGCAGTCACTGATGCCAGTCCCCAGCTCATGCTCAGCTCATAAATTGAGCATGTGCGGGAAGTGCCGGCATCAGCAGCTAAAAGCACGCTTCTGGCTTCCCTACTGCTCAATCGGCTCATGGGTGATCAGGCAGAGAACATCTTCAGTTATTATTTATTTATTTATTTATTTGTAACATTTGTATCCCACATTTTCCCAACCATTAGCAGGCTCAATGTGGCTTACATTATACTGTAAAGGCGATTGCCAAGTCTGGTAGATGTTAAACAAATACAGTTTAAAATAAGGGTCAGGTAAGTTTAGAGTAAACAGGTACAAAAAGGGACAAGGAAATAAAGGAATATATAATGACCAATACGATGCGGAGTTGAGGCATTTAAGTAGGGCCAGTAGGATAGGCCTTGCAAAACAGATAGGTCTTTAATGATCGCCTGAACTTTTGATGGTCATGAATCGTTTTCACACTCTTTGGTAGTGCATTCCACATTTGTGTACTTAAGTAAGAAACATTTGTTGCATATGTTGATTTGTATCTGAGTCCAATGCAGCTTGGATAGTGGAGGTTCATAAGTACAGTACATAAGTAATGCCACACTGGGAAAAGACCAAGGGTCCATCGAGCCCAACATCCTGTCCACGACAGCGGCCAATCCAGGCCAAGGGCACCTGGCGAGCTTCCCAAAATAGGTTCGAATAGGTACGTGACGCTCTGGTTCTGTTTCTGGTCGGAAGATCTATCAAGTCAATTATATATCCTGGGGCATCACCATAGACAATCTTGTGGACCAAAGAGCAGATTTTGAAGGTAATGCGATCCTTGATTGGGAGCCAGTGCAATTTTAATCGGAGAGGTTTAGCGCTATCGAATCATGTTTTATCGAATATCAGCCTTGCAGCTGTGTTTTGGGCTGTCTGGAGTTTCTTCATAAGCTGTACTTTACATCTCGCATATAATCCATTGCAGTAATCTGCGTGGCTCAGAACCATTGATTGTATCAAGTTACGGAAAATTTCCCTCGGGAAGTAAGGTCTTATACGTTTAAGTTTCCACATAGAATGAAACATCTTCTTTATAATGGAGTTAACTTGGCTCTCAAGCAGTGGTGTGTTGGTGTGTTACATTTTTTAACATCTTGTGAGCCGGTTGTTCTGCAGGGCGAGCCGGCTCCGGTAAATGAGGTAAGCATGGCAGAAGGGCACCATAAGTCATGCTTACCCCGTTTACCTCCCCTCCCACCACTGCTCTCAAGTGTAAGATGGCTATCAATAATAACAACTAAGATTTTGAGGTTATCAGAAATAGGAAGAGAATAAACAGGAATGCTTAGGGTTTATAATTATTGTATGGGGATGAGAGGATAAGCCAATGGTTTTTTTCGGTGTTTAGTTTTAGTTGAAATGAGTTAGCCCAAGAATCCATGATGTTCAGACAGCACGTGATTTCATTGGAGATTTCAGAAAGGTCATGTCTGAAGGGGATATAAATTGTAACATCGTCTACATAAATGAACGAGTGAAGTCTTTGGATAAGAATTTGGCCAAAGGGAACATCATTATAATGAAGAGTATGGGTGATGATGGGGAACCTTGAGGTACTCCGCAATTAACCAATATGAAGGGATCTCAATCAAAGATTTAGATGTATACTTGAAAATGAGACCTATATGTGCATTTTCCCTCCCCTGTTCTGGCTCTGTCCTTGGGAAGGCCCATTTTAGCTACAGCTAATAAGTACATGCACTTTTGAGCATGCATTCGCCTAAAATAATGCGTGCAAATTGCTTGTACATGCATCTATCTACAAATTAATGCACGTACGTAAATTTGTGTGCATAAAATTTTCTGGTGCAATGCAATGATGGGAGCAATTCTATAAAATAGATGGTAACATTTTCATGCCCATTACATGAGTAAATATTGGGTTGGTGAGAGGAGTCAGAGATACTCCTGTTGGCACAATTTACAGTTATCACATTTTGGAAGGGGACTCCTCAGTGGTCTCATTGGCAGGAGCAGACGTGAAACATCATTTTCATGGTACGCCTTGCCCGCAAAGTCAAATGCGCACCTTAGGTTTGAGTGGTGTGGGGCCATTATAGAAGGGGTTTTTTTTAATGCAAACTTTTAATAAAATATTACAAGATTAATCACTTGAATGAGGAAATACACAGACATTTTTTTCCAATAACATTAACACTGATGAATTACAATAGACTAAAGGGTTCTTTTGCTAAACTGCAGCAAAAAGTGGCCTTAGTGTGTCCTTGCAGAGTGTTTCCCGTGCACTAAGGCCATTTTTACTGCAGCTATAAAATGCCTGAATCAGTGGTCATGCGCTAATGTTGCCATTAGCAAGTGGCAGTTAAAAATAGCTACCATGCGAGCACTTACCACCACCTATTTTTTTTATAACCATTTAAACTTTTATAAGCGATAAAACAACTTGCTGGAAATACAGAGAAAGTAATATATAGGAATTATTTCAGTCAGGTAATTCTATTCTCTTCCTTAGACCACTAAATAGGGAGAGTGAAACAAAACAAGGAGATCAATTAAACAGTAAACAGAAAAAAAAACATGGTATTAACCTGATTATCCCCAGATATTACTCGTCTAATTCATTATTCCACATTGATCATCTGGTTGGCTTCTTCAAGGCCAATACGGTGTATAGTCAAATCATTTCATTGAAAACATACTTACTGTCCAATATCAGTTAGAAATAATACATCTGATTACATTCTTTCTCTTTCAAAAACCAGAAGTTATTTAACAATACATATACTTAAGTCTCTAATTCAAATCCCACTGATTAAAGTAATCACAGTTTTCACAGGCTTCACTCCTTTTAAAGTAATAATTGAGGAAATATTTCTGAGGAAAACTTTAAGAGTCATACCCGGAACTCTGGGAAAAACAATAATCTCAATATTAATCATCTATAATAAAATTAATTTTATTATTTAAAGTTTCTGGTCTATTATCATTTTCAAAATCATAACCACTTCTTGCTCATGTAGAATCATTTGTTATATCAATTTTTCACTCTCAAAGGGTTCAGTTAAATTGTCTATGTAACTCTCTAATAAAATTATTTCTGAAACAAAATTATTTACTGCCTCCGTTAGGTCCCAAAGCGCCTTCCAGATGGTATTCAATGTAACCTCCATGGAAGCCAAAAACTCCAAGTTGATTTCTCTTAGGTGTTTAGAAGTGGTTCCACCGATTCGGATTCTGCTGTAAACGTCCTCCATTTCAGCATATGCCTCTAACTCACTCCTCCACTCCTTTGTACATGGTGGTTGAATAATCAGGAGAGATGGAGTTGTTTTTTCCAGGTCCAAGAGCGTCAACGCTCCTTCGCCGACGCTAATCAAAGGACTCGCCAACCCTTTCATCTGTGGGCAGTTTGTCGCGCAGCGGTCCCACAAAACGCTGGCCATCGGCAGCTGACCGCCGGTTGTCCCCTTCCTCTCAATTAAGGTAACTGCAATTGCAGAGAGGAAATTTACGTAAAGAAGACGAAACTTCAGAGGGCAGCTGGGCCGTTGGGCATACAAACTTCAGGTTGCCATCTTACCACTCTCCCAGTTTGGGACACTCTTTGTCTGGTTTCTCTTCAGAGGCCTGTCTGATATGGGTAACCCTTCAGCATAGCCCTCTGAATCATTGAAACACAGAAGCCCCTCCACCACTACAAGGTGGTGTCGCTTCGGAGGGGACCATCACCTATTTTGTTAGCGTGCGCTAATGTGGATGGGCTAACTGTCCGCCCCCTGACATGCCCCCTCCCAAAATAATAAACCTATTTTTAGCGCCCTGGTTAGTGCATGCTAATTTGGCAGTAACCACAGGATGCCCTCTTTAGTTCCCACAATATGCCATTTTAAGCTGCCCTAGACGTGCTTTAGTGCCTAACACAGTTTAGTAAAAGGACCCGTAAAGAAATAAGACATAATTAAAATAGTCTGCTCAGAAGACCACAATTAGAGAAGTATTCCTCAGAAATAAGGCAAGATCTTCAATATACAAAAAAATAAAATAAAAATTTTCAACAAAATGCATAAAGGCTGAGGAAATCATGTAGAGACAACATGACAAAGTATTCCAAATCTCCACCCTCTACTCCAGAAGTAGCGTTACTTGAAGTTTTATAACATTTTGCAATGGGGTAGGGGGGTGGGGAGAGGAAATGTAATGGGCTGTTTATGAGCTGAGTAACTTACTGTTCAATGCTCAGCCTGTAACATATGACAGTTCTGTGCAAGTTACAATGCCATTGTTCCCTTGTTTCCTCTACAGAATTATAAAGAAATTGTGCTGCATGTTTTAAGAAACAAAGCTGAAAAGCAAGCAGACATACAGAACAGTAGTGTATCATTGTAAAGAATAACAAACCTGTCTGTCATCATGTTTCTCTTAGACTGGCAGCTGTTAATAATCCCCAAGCATTTGCTGAAACACTTAAACTGTGAAAAGGCCTGAAGGCTAATTCACTCTTCTGATAAAAACAGACTGCTGGTATTTTGGCAGATTGGTAAAAGGAACTTTTAACTCTGCATTACCTTTTCCAAGTCCCTGTCCTGTATCTTAATCTTGCTATCTTGTCCATAGTACACCAAATTTAATAAAGTAGAGACAATAAACTTTCAAAACAGTAAAGAGAATGATGAACATATTACATTTTTTATATAACGGTTATAAGTTTTACCGCTGTCAGATTTCTTTGAAAAAAAAATCTGCTTTGGATTTGGGATTAGTCACAGTTTGACTGTGTAATGATCCTTGATAAAACAATGAAATTGATTCAAGTCAATTGCTTAAATGCTTGAAAGACTAATTACAGCATGTGATTCTTCTGAACAGAAGACAGGATACTTATTCATTTATAAGGTAGTAAAACTTGAAAGCGAAACTCTTTAAGCACTTTAAGCTTACACAGTATCAAGGCACCTCTGAAATCAGAAGACAAGATCTCAGTAGCAAATGTAGTTTCCTTTTACTGGGTGAGGCCTAGCAAAAAGTCCATGTTTATGCTGAAATCTGCCTCATGTGTCTTTGCTGATTTGTCTTTTTATGAGCCATTAAAGAACTTTCCTTCAGTGGGATGAGGGAGTTGTTGAAGGTTCCTCTTATAAAGATAGTTTGTAAATTGGAATCCATAATTGTTCGTTTGACTTCAGAGACCAAGTTGTGGAATTTGTTTTCACTCATGGATAGCTAAGAGCAGGGGCGTAGCTTGTCCTCCTTTTTCTGGAGCCATATGGTAACCCTACTATGTGGGGCCACGGGATCATGGGCCCCCTTAGATTTCGCCCTGCCCCCCGCCAACCCCTTCGACCCCCCCTCCCGCCGCCAACCCTTCCCTGCCACTGCCGCCGTTGGGCACCTTTACTGGCAGGGGTCGCCAACCCCCGCCAGCCAAAGTCCTCTTCTCAGGTGCAGCCGCATTGCTGATCTGCAAGGGCAGGCTTCTGTTTCTGTGAGTCTGACGTCCTGCACGTTGCACGTTGTATGTGCAGGACATCAGACTCACAGAAACCAATCATACAGTGACAAGGTTAAATGCCTATTGAAACAACACAGACTTTAGAGTTTTATTTTTTTTTAATTCTGAAAGAGTTTCAAGGCTCTCACATGAGGGTCCTTTTATTAAGCTGTGGTAAAAGGGGCCCCTTGAGGTGGCGGTAAGGGCTCCTGCGCAAACCCGGCAGTAACCGGGCAGCACACAGGGCTGCCCAATTACCGCAGCATAACCCCCTGCAGAAATATTTTTTCAAATGTTTTCGCTAGTGGCGTAAATATCACACGCTGGGGGTGGAACTACTGCCGGTGCCTGCATTGGGCGACGGTGTTTCCAGATTGCCACATAGTAAGCCCGTGGTGGACTTACCGCTGCTTTGTAAAAGGGCCCTATGCTTACGTAAGGCATTCTACAACCTAGGGCCTACCACATAAAATTCTGAGTTTCTATACTCATCTAAATGAATTGCTTTAAAAGAAGGGATGTCTAAAGCATTAGCCGAGGCAGATCTTATCAACCTTGCTATCTGATGTAAATGCAAAGTAGAAGTAATCTATAAATGTGCACCCAGTTATAAAATAGGGTCAGTTACGTGCATAACATAATTAGCTAATTGGTGCTAAATTGTCACTTAATTGATGATAAGATCAATAATTGGTGTTAACAAGTACTAATTAGCAGTTGCGCACATAACTGACTTAAGCCCATAGGGCTAGATTCTATATTTGGTGCTTGAAAACTCCATGCATAATACATTTCTGCCTAAGCATCCTACTATATAAATGAAGAGTGACCGACATGCCGCACATGCACAGAACAGCGTCACACAACGCTTCAGACTTACCCACACGCACCTCCTCCGCCCGCCCCTTAAAAACGATCACAACTGCTGAACACACCCACCTCCTGCTCCCGCCCATGTGTGACATGTCACACATCGCCGCCCCGACCCTGCTCCGCCAAGGTCGCTACCGCTCCCCCCCTGAGGTCACCGCCAGCCCCCCCCCCCACCCAGGCCCTCTCCGTTGAACTTACAGCGCTTCACCTCCGAAAGCACAGCAGACAGCGGCAGATCGCTTCCCTTCGGCCTTCTTTCCCTCCCTGTGTCCCGCCCTCGCCGAAGTTACGTCACACAAGGGCGGCACACGGGGAGGAAAGGAAGCCCGAAGGGAGGTGAGCTGCCGCTGTCTGCTGCGCTTTTGGAGGTGAGGCACTGTGAGTTCAATGGAGAGGGCCGGCGGTGACCTCGGGGGGGGGGGGGGAGGGGGAGAGCAACAGCGGCAACCTCGGGGGAGGGGCAGTGGCGAATTTGGAGGGAGGGAGACGCTCTGGAACTGGGAGGGAGGGAGGGAAGGGACCTGAAACTGGTTGGGTTGGAGGAAGGGCCCTGGAACTCGGAGGGAGGGGCCTGGAAATCAGAGGGAGAGGGGCCTGGAACAGGGATGGAGGGAGGGGCGACCTGGAAATCGGAGGGACGGAGGGAGGGAGGGGCCTGGAACTCGGAGGGAGGGAGGCCTGGAACTCGGAGGCTCTCTCTCTTTTTCTCACAATTCACTCTCACTCTCTCTCTCTCACTTTCACACAGACACACACACACTTTGTCTGTAACTCTCTCTGAACTCACTTTCACACTCTCTCTCTCTCTTTCACACAGACACACACACACTCTCTCTCTCTCACACACAGCGGGACAGCGACGCCGAGAATGTATCCCAAGCACGTCGCTCACACATACCACACATACAGTGAACTCATTGAAGTCCAACAATAACGCACCATACCCCATATAGGTTACAGGAACATGTATGGGGGAGGGGGGCAGGCTACTCAACAAGGAGCCCTGCTTTGCTGCCTCAAACAACTGGCTAAGGAGCAAATGACCTTCCACTGTCACAGGGACTCCTAGCAGCTCTCTCTCTCTCTCTCTCTCTCTCACACACACACACACACATATACACACTGTCACTCTCTCTGTACCCCCAACTTTCCCCCGCACCCTTTCAAGCACTACACATTAAGATCATCAAATTTTACATTATATGTCAGAAATAAAAATTATTGCCCGTTTTAATGGGCTTAACGGCTTGTATTATATAAATGATGCCTATTTAGGTGCGGTATATTAAATACGCTTAGTTAATATCCCAGTGCCTAGAACTATGCGCCTCCATTTACACCAAAGGAAACATGGCGCATAGATTTAGACACAGAGGGGCATATTCTTTAACAGTGAGCATAAATTTTGGAACACCCATGAAATGCCCATTTCTCCACTCATAACCATGCCCCTTTTTGGCTCTGTGCATTAGAATTTAGGTGCTGTTCGTTACAGAATATTCTTAGTGAGTTATGCGTGTAAATTCTAATTATTGCCAATTAGTGCTCATTTTTTGCTCATTAAGTACTGTTAAAAATGCTGATTGGCTTGTTAAGCCAATTAAGTTACGCAAGTTGTTATAGAATACGTTTGGATTTTGACACGGAATGCTAGGCACAGTATATAGAATCCGGCAGTTACTCTGTAAACTGAGCACCTAACTTCTCTTGTGTGCAACTCCTAAGGGAGCATGGCCAGGGGAGAGGCAAGGGCAGATCATGGGCATTCCCAAGATTTAGGTATGCAGTTATAGAATGCTTCCATTTCCATGCCTAACTTACACTAGCTAGGCACGAGCATTTATGCCAGCCTTTGGCAGATGTAAATGCTCAGGCCTAAAGTTAGGCGTGAAAAAGACTTAAGCTAGTTTTCTATAACACCAGTTCCACGTGGAACTGCCTTTATAGAATTTGTGCTTAATGCGTATCATACAAGCATCTAACTCGAGGTGTCTTTTTCTGAATATTTCAAATAGTGGTGACATATGTAAAATGACACTGTTGACGTATGTATCAACCTCACGTTGATCCTCTAACCATGTGCTAAGCCATAGATTTGGCTTTCAGGTAAATACTTCTGTTTAAACATTACATGGTGAGGGGGTTAAGGGGCATGAGTGTGAATAGGATTTACTAATGTGCACACATCAAATCTTAATCGAGGATCGTTGTAGCAAAAGCTGCGGCTAATCTTTTAGGCTGGCAAAGTATAGGTTGCAAAACAGCCCAGCTCTAATGTGGCTATTCATCAGCTTTGCACCAGAGTCTTTAAGCTGAGAGGCCAAGGTCAACAGCCCTCTTAGAGGAAAACAGTTTCATCAAATGAGCAAAGCTGCATCTTTCAATGGAGGAAACATGGGACACGTGATGCTTAGATCTAAAAAGCAGAGACATCACTAACTTGGAGGAAAATAAATCAGAATCATTTGTTTTTGCTCACAGTTCAAGCTAATGAATGTATGTGTTGCTTCAAGAAGGAACAATAGTACTGCTTGATTAAAAATCATGCTTGCAGTAGTTTTGGGCAAAAGTAGGGCCAAGAGTCCGCATGCCGGTTTGCTTAGACCATTTCATAAGAGAACATCTTTTGCTTGACAAGTTAATTTTCTGTAACTTCTGCATGAGGAAAAACATCTATGGAAAAAAAAAATATTCTGCAAGCAAAAAAGGTTTTTATGCACAGAGCACCATGGGACTTTCCCTGATGCACAGCTTTTGTCCAAGCTGGCAAAAGTCCCACTGCAGAGCTTGTTACTAAACTGTCACTTGTACCATATTTTCTTTGGATAAAGTTTTCCTTTTACAGAGCTGAAGGAAAATAAGGTTTAGGCTGAAAGGTATTCTGTTTCAAAATAGTCAAACAAATTGACTTGCTTGTTTTTTCCCTACTGTTGCCCAAAACTTACTTCTGACTCCAAAGTTTGTTTTGTGTTAGTACAATTGATCTATGTAGTTGACTGTAGACACATTGTTGAGTTGGCATTCCGTGCTATATCCCAAAATATTGCCCAAATTGCCTTACAGCAGAAATAAAAATTCAGGGGTCAACATTCAACATGATTTAACTAGCCAGAAATGACGTCTGGATGGTTTAGGGCTAACTGCAGTGGCGTTTGGGTGGGCCTGAGCCCAAAGTGGGTGGGCACAAAATTTTCTCTGTTCCGCCCTACCGCCACCTCAAAATATAAATACTTTAGCTAATGAGGATCCTCAAGCTCAGTCAGCTGAAGACTTTCTCTGACGGTGGCCAGAACTCTGTTTTACCAAGCTTGGCAGGCTGCAGCAATGACCTTAAGCCACTGATGCCAGCATCCCACGCATGCTTAGCTGTCGATGGCTCAAGGATGCTGTTGCCAGAGCTTGGTAGAAGGGAGTTCTGGCCACCTTTGGAGGAGGTCCTTAGCTGGGGATGCCTGGGAATCCTCACCAGCTATACAGCAAGGGTTAGGACTGGTGTTAGACCTGCTTGGGCCCAGGTCAGAAAATAAAGGGGGGCTCCCCTCCCTGATTCCCTTTCCTCTTTGCCTCCCCTCCAATTTCCCACCTGCCATTACTATCACACCAACAGACCCTCACTAAATACAGAACAAGGGATCACAAATTAGAGATAAAAATATTTAGACAAAAATTGAAAGGGAACCCCAAGAAGTTAAACATAGCATTACTGCAACACTGGAGACATAAAACAGAGATGCATTTCCTTTTCTACAGAACACAATACAAAGACATTTGCTATGCACATTTCCAAAAGCTAACATATTCCATTTAAAACATTCAAAATAAAATGCTTTGTTTCTACCTTTGTTGTCTGGACATTTTATTTTCCATCTTGCTGGTTCCAATTTCTCTTTTCTGCTTTCCTCTCTGTCATCTGCTAATTCTTCTTCAAGCGGCTGCAGTCCATTTGTCTTTTCTCCTCTCTCCTGTCTGCTCCCTCACTATTCCTGCCTCTGACATATTGATCATTCCTTTTTAGCTCTTTTCTGCCTCTCTCTCACCCTTCTTTGTCTCCTTTTTACTTTTCAACTACCTATCAAATTTCCATCTTCTTCTTTCACCCACTAGCTCTCACATTCCCCATCTTACTCTTCCCCATCCCTACTTTCTCTTTTATCTTTAATCTACTCCCCATTACCATATTTCTACCCTCTGTAATCACTATCTCTCATTCATTTCCTTGCCACCCCCTCCTCCCCCTCTTGGCCTCTCCCACTGGGTTCCACCTTTCCCATCGTCTTCCTCCCTCCACCCTTCTAACCAGCATCTGATCCCCTCCCCACCCCACCCTGGTAGTCTTATATTTTCCTGCCCCTTCTCTCTTCATTTCTGTCCTCACCCCCATGGCCCAGCATTTTCTCCCCTCACCACCTACTGTGTACCTCTCCCTCCCTCCCTCTCATCCACCCCCATGTCTATCTCCCCCTCTCATTCCCACTGTCCACCATCTCTCTCTCTCCCTCTCCTTTGTGTTCTGGGTCCAACATCTCTCTCCCCTTCCCATACAGCATCTCTACCTTCCTCCCCTCTACCATCATGTCTAACATTTCTCCCTTCCCTCCATCCCTATGCCCACCATTTCTCTCTCCTCTCTACCCCTATGATCAACATTTTTCCCCCTCTCACCAGCTATTCCCTCTCTATGCAGCATGTCTCCCTCCCCTTCACCTCATATGCAGCTACGACTTCTCCCTTCCTCACCCCTCCACCCCTTTGCTGCATCTCTCCCTTCTTCCCCGTGCAGCATCTCCCCCACCCACCATGCCTCATCTTTCCATCTTCCCTCCCCCCTGTGCAGCATCTTTCCTTCCATCTTCCCTCCCCCCTGTGCAGCTGCTGTCCCCCATCTTCCCTCCCCCGTGCAACATCTTTTCCCCATCATCCCTTCCCCCATGCAGCAATTTTCACCCCATCTTCCCTCACCCTCCTTGCAGGCCCGCCCAGCAGCATTGTTCCTGTAGCTCACAGCGATTCCGGTCGCAGGCTCGGCTTGCAGCGATTCTCACACGCTGCCTGCCAGCTGCCGCTCAACAATCTCCTTGCAGCTTCTAAGTGCTAACCCGGAAGCCTCTCCTCTGCCACAGCTTCCGGTTTCTGCCCACTCAAGATGCAGCAGAGGAGATGCTTCCGGGTTAGTGCTTGGAAGCTGCAAGGAGATTGTTGAGTGGCAGGCAGCAGCATGTGGTAATCGCTGCGAGCCGAGCCTGCGGCCAGAATCACTGTGCAGGAACACTGCTGCTGGGCGGGCCTGACCCCAAATTGGGTGGGCCCAGGCCCACCCGGGCCCACCCGTGGCTACGCCCCTGGCTAACTGGTCATTTTCAGCAACACTTGAGTGATTAGCGCAGCTGAAAACAGCCAGTTAGCGCTGAACTGAGAACTAGCTATTTAGGGGGCATTCCAGGAACGGAGTTGGCACTTGGTTGGTTAATCACATAAATAGGACAGCATAAAAATCAGTCCTATCTGAATATTGTGTTAGCTGGATCTGAAACCCAGAAATTCATTGCCAGTGCCTGGACATAGCCAAACATTGAATTTCTAAGATTTAGTGTCGGCAGTGGATTGCAAAATGCTGATCGCTGCTGACTGGATATTGACCCCACAATTCATTAAATATAATACCTAAAAGTTCCAAAATTCAATAGAAACATAGATGTCAGTATTCAAATGCACTTACCTGGTTAACAAGCGCTGCTAATCAGATAACTGTTGGCGGGAAGGTTATTCGGTGGCCCTAACTAGACAGTGATGCTGACTATGCCCTCTAACTGCCTCGGCACTATCCAGACTGTTTCAGATGGTCCGTGGGTGGGGCTTAGCTAAGCCAGAGGCTATTCACGTAGTGGCAATGTTCAGAACAGTAAGTGGATAACACACCAGATAAAGTTGGGACAATAAAAAGGCTGTCCCAACTTTATCCAGTTAGTGGTTTGAATGTCACCCCTAATTGGATAGCATCCACGGTCAGTGCTGAAATCCGATATTCAGTGCCAACTAGTATCCAGATACCAGCTCTGATTATCTGATGTCATTTTAACCACAGTGGTTGGCATTTAAAAAAAAAAGACTGAACGCTATGGGCTGAATATTGGCCCAATAGAAATAACAGCAGATAAGATCTATAGCCTACACTCTGCTCATCCACACCAAATACTAAGATCTACAATCCCTTCCTCTCCCCATGCTTTTTTAAATTCAGATAGTGTCCTTTTCACCACACCTTCTGAGTCAATCCCCTTTATCCTAATGTTGTAACTCCTCATTCCAGAGCTTCCTTTCAGTTGAAAGAATCTCACCTCCTTGAGGGATTTATTTATACCCTTGAGGTATTTAAATGTATCTATCATATTTCCCCTGTCCTGTCTTTCTTTCAGAGTGTACATACTTAGATCCTTGTCTGTCCCCATGCACTTTATGACAAAAACCACTGACCAGTTTAGTAGCTGCACTCTGGTCTGACTCCATCCTCTTTATATCCTTTTGAAGGTACAGGCTCCAGAATTATATACAGTATTCCAAATGAAGTCTCACAAGACACTTATTGAAGCATTATCACCTCCTTTTTCCTGCTGGCCATTCCACTAAATTGCAAAATAGTTCTGATGTAAAGACATACCCCACCAGTTTCAATTTCTTTGAGTTTCATGATGTTTTGGATTTTTCCTAGATTTGTTGACATTTTTATCAGTGAATACCGGAATATTTCACTAACTTTAATTCAGATTTGCCATGTGGGAATGTGCACTAAGGTTGTGGGGGAGGGGGAAATTATCAACATGGACTACCATTAAGTCAGGTTATTTTACTAATAATTTGTGCAATTTTAACACAGATCCAATTATATGCAATGAGACCTAGTTACTAATACCTGGGGTTAATAGAAAAAAAAAACATCTTAACAGTAGCTCATTTTAATAACTGCCCCCCTAAATCAGCTGTTGATTCCTTGCAATCAAACAAATGTGCTCAAACTCTAATGTAGGTTTGCCAGTTCCAGGGCCTTGACTCAGATTTTTCTGAGAAAAAGTTTGACAAAATGAGTTTAGTGAAACCACAAATATTTTTAAGTGTTTATGCATCACTGTATCAATATGATATCAAAGAATCATAGTAATATTGATTACAAAGCCCTTTTACAAATCTGTGGGAGGGCACGTTATCATGCGCCAAATCGGCATTAACGCTGGGGTAGCATGTGCACTCAGCGGTAATTCCGAGTTTGACGCATGCCAAATCTTGCAGTTGAAAATATTTTTTTTATTTTTTACTGCAGAGGGCGTTCTCAGCGGTAATCTGCAGCGCAGCCACATTGGCATACACTGCATGGTTACTGTGCAGGTAGCATGTGAGCCCTTACCGCTAGGTCAAAGGCTGGTGGTAAGGGCTCAGGCCATAAATAGGTGCGCACTAGTTTTAATTTTTGCACTCGCCCTTTTCCTGGCCCATTAAAAAATGGCCTTTTTCCCAGCCATGATAAAAAGTGGCCCAGCATGCACCAAAAAGATGTGTCCACACTACCACAGGCCACTTTTTACTGTGGCTTTGTAAAAGGATCCCTTAGATTCTTATTAATATTGCAGCAGGTTTTTGTAGGCTACATGAAAGAGCAATTCAGGTTAGTATTTATTTGGAGGTGGAGTTGGACTCACATGTATAGAATATCTCAGTTAAGCATAGATTGTGCTAGGGGTGATATAATATTTTTTACATGGTTGAGAAGAGTGGCATCTATAGAAGACTATTGGCAAGCTTGGGTAATGCCAAACATTTCAAAGGAACAATTAAATATGGCTAACCTGGCACATTCCACCAGTGCTTGGCCAGAGGATGCTGTACTTTTAACCAAAAACCAATGTAGATTTCTCTATAATAAATCAGTAAATCCTTCAGGATTTGTATGCTGCAAAAATGTATAATTACAGTGAATCTGGTTTGTAGTAGTTTCCATGCTCATTTTTCCCAGCTAACCTGAACGCCTGCTTCTAAAGTACCAACACCAAACTCTGTACACTCGTACACCCTTCCTGGTGAGTGACTTCTTGTTACTCTTTGTTTTTGCAGGCAACAACCTCAGATTCCAATCAGCACATCAACAGGCGTCGTATATCCCAGTGCCATTAGTATGGCAACCACCAGCCCATCACCTCAGATGACATCTGATTGCTCCAGCACCTCTGTCAGCCCAGAACCCAGCATCCCTGTCATCCAGAGCACTTATGGCATGAAGATGGATGGCGGAAACCTCACTGGAAATGACATGATAAATGGGGAGGAAGAAATGGAGATGTACGAGGACTTTGAGGATGACCCGAAATCAGACTATAGCAGTGAAAATGAAGCCCCTGAGGCAGTCAGTGCAAACTGAGAACTTTTGGTAGAAGAGGAAAAAATTCTCTTGACCTTTTTTTAATTCTATTTTTTGGGTTTTGAACAAAATGTTCTTAAAGAGCCTGCATGCATGTGTGGCCCCACAAACTACATCAGCAGAATGGTCTTAAATGTTTCTTAAATGTGTGAAACTGATTTAGTTTTCTTCAATTTTTCATGAACCAGTTTTTGTTTTTGTTTTTTAAATTTAGGTGAACACATAAACTATCAGACATCAGGACTTGAAAACTTCTATGAATCCATTGCTGTCTGACAAGTCTTAATATTTTGTCTTTTCCTTGTTTTGGATGTGATAAAAGGTTGAGTTACTGTTTTTAGGGGGGGGGGGGGGGGGGGGGGGGTGTTAAACATTCTCACTCAGGTATGCTGTGCCAGACAACAGGTTGTGAATGTGTTTGTGATCTGAATTCTTTTAGAAATGAACTACGGATTTTCATATTGTGAATCTGAACAAGTCCACAAGTGTGCACCTCTGCACCTGGTAGGAAATCGTAAAATCCAAGTCCCTGAGTTCTGTTTTTTTTTCTTTATCATACATATAGTTGAACATCTGATGTGCCAAACATTTCAGATCTTTCTAGGGGATGGGGTGGGGGGTATATTCCTAACATTTTAAAAAGTCTTAAGGGAGACACTACAGAGTCTTAGACAATCTTTTGGCATTGTCAGTAGCAGATGCTGAATTTTATTTTCCACAAAATGGCAAAGTACTCAGGAATGTGGAGACAGGATAATTCTTATACAGTGAGTTTGCATTGTTCTTTCAATTGCTTTGGCCTCTTGATATGCCATTAGTGTAAACTGCTGCAGAAAATTATAGCATAACAAACTGATCACCAGTTATGAACTGGACATGTCTTAATACCATGAAGCCACCACTAAGTCCATTATTTACCCCTTGTTTTTAACCCTTGCATTCAGTCTTAACATATTTACTATGAAATAATTTATTCATTCCAGAATGCCAAGGGTCCAATTAACTAATATTTTTAAACAAGCAATTACAGCATAGTTAGTGGCATTAAAGTGCTTGAGAAGCTTTTTTTCTTTTGACTTAATCATGCAGATGCCTAAAATCATAAAAAAGTTGAACTCATGCCCTGTGTACATGAAGGCATTGGTTGTATCTAATGTCTAACTCAAATTCTACAAAGTATTTTTTTTACTTCATTTCTGAAATACCTCACCTGAAGGAGGTATTATGGATGTCATATCACTCACAAGTGACAAAGCCACATGTTAGTGGTTCAATCATTCATATCATAGTAACATATTAGATTACAGCATTAAAAAATACCTGGCCCATTCAGTCTGCCCAGTTATTTCTGGGCTTACTGCTAAGGATATATCCCAGCAGCCTGCAAAAGAAGCTTGACTGCTTGTAGGATATCTCTTTCTCTTCTGTGCCCCACCATCTTGAGTAGTTGAGGGTACAATATTCTTTCTTTAGTTCTCACCCAATATGCCTTCCCATGTCTCAGCACAAAGCTTCCTAAGAAATGAAATAGCCACCCATGCTGGTGTGGATGTCACAAAAGCATCCAGTCTCCTAGGTCCCTATGGCTTGTCCAAATGGAATGACAGCAAAAAACAGAAGAATAAAGCCCCATGTCGTATACAAATCAGACAAACATAGCGAAGGTGAAGTAACTTCTTCTTACTCATGAGCAGCAAAAAAAAAAACAACCCACGAGTGAGCAAGAAGTTACGTTTATCTATGAGACAGTATTGTATGATTTAAGGTGCATTGGTACCTAATGCTAGAACTGAAAGCTAGAGTGTTTTGAAAGCATCCAATTTAAAGACTCCTGAGGCAGGCTGTTGTGGCCAAAACACGATTTGTGTCAAGTCTTTGGATGTGTGAATAAACTTTCTGCATGATTTATACATCATCTAGCTTCATTTTTGGTGTCACCTTCGCTGTGTTTGATCTGTCCAAATGGAACCCCATCAACAACTACCTGTTGTACCATGCTGGCCAACCTATCGGGAGTTATAGTTGTATTTATTTAATTGCAGATTTAGCAATTGTCAATAATAATCATCACAGCACATCATATTATGCTTCCTATATATAACAGGTGGTACACCACTGTTATGGCTAGTCATTTGTGATGATCCATAGTCTTGTCCAGTTGATTTCTATTACTTTTACACAACTTGCCACATAGAAAGACCCAGCTGGTCAAGTAGAATAACACTGTGTGGTATAACTCCTTAAAGCAAAGATTTCCGTTACTAGACACTTACGAAATTAGGCTTAAAAGGTAGATAAACCATAATGATATTAAAAGAACTAGTATGTTGTGCCCCGATGACATCAAAAGAACATTGCTAGAAATATAGAAGAAATTGAAAGACATGGGAAGATATGTATCTACCCATTGAAAGGATGAATGAACTTTCCTTTATATTTGGGAAACTTGTGTATACATATGTCCACAAGCATATATACACATATGAATATGTAAGTATATGAGGGCAATTTTCAAATCCATTTCCATAAGTAAGCTAGTCATATATGTGGCTGAACATATGCAGGTAGTATGATTCTGCACATACTTTTACCTACTATAGCAGAAGCACTTTGCTGGTAGATATGGGGCAGGGTTTGGAACTACATGCACACTTTTACATTTTAGAAAGCATGAGTGTGAATTTTTGAGAGAATTTTGTCCATACTGAAAAAGAGCTTTGTGTGAGGGTAGTTTTCCTGGGATAATTTTCTAAGAGAAAGTATGTGAATACTTGTACTTTGCAACATTCTACAAAGTTTGTAGAGTGAGGACTGTGCATGAACATTTCAACAGTGAAGGCAGTTAAAAAATTGCAAGCATGCATGGGGATAAAAAGTACATGCATATTCTCTGTGCGGATTTAAAAAGCAATGCTCATATACTTCCACTTTAAAAATCACTCCAGGAAAAATGTACTTATGTTTACACCTGCTGTTGGGGCTGCTCAAATTTTCTGACTTACATTATATATATATATATTTGCTAGAATTTTCAGAAGTGTGTGCATCATTGCAAACCCCATGCATGCCTTTCCTCATTGTAGGTAATAATATGAGCAAACAAATAGTACCCACACACCTATTGGGGGGGGGGGGCAGTGTTATAAAACCCCATTTCTATAGGTAGTGTTTCTGGCACTGGAAATCACACTCATAAGGTGGTAATGTTCTAAGCCAGGGGTCTTCAAATCCAGTCCTCGAGGTCCACAACCCAACCTGTTTATCAGGATTTCCACAATGAATATGTATGAGATCTATTTGTAATCACTGCCTCCATTGCATGTATACCTATGTGCACACCTCCTTTATACAGATACATTTCTCTGTCCTGACTCTTTGGACAGGGTTGGATGGAGTTTTGTTTTTTGTTACATTTGTATCCCGAGCTTTCCCACTCATGGCAGGCTCAATGTGGCTTACATATACAGGTACTTATTTGTACCTGGGGCAATTGATTTGTACCTGGGGCAATGGAGGGTTAAGTGACTTGCCCAGAGTCACAAGGAGCTGCCTGTGCCTGAAGTGGGAATCGAACTCAGTTCCCCAGTTCCCCAGGACCAGAGTCCACCACCCCAACCACTAGGCCACTCCTCCACTCCAGTTCAGCACTTATGTGAATAATTTATAAAAATATGTCAGGCAAATTTTAAAGCAAATGAAGCATTTGCTGGGGGCCAGTGAACACATACGTTGCATATCCATATATTTTCAAAACTTCATGGATATACTGACATATAGTGACTAAATTTGCATCTGCAAGTCAGCAAGCACTGACAATTTGCATGTGCTAATTAATTGATTAATGAGCTTCTAACAAGCAATTATTTGCCTTAATTGGAATTTGCACACACATCGATGTGTACAGAATGTATAACAAGTAAATTCAAGGGGGCATGAATGGGGGCATTCCGAGGATATTCCAGAATTTACACACATTGTTACAGAATAGACCCGATCGGTGCCTAACTTAGGCACTGGCATTTACACCTGCTTTCAGCAGGCATATTTGCAGGCGCCTTAGCCAGTATTCTATCCTTTATAGAATAGCTCTCAGCGCTTAAATTCCTCATCGCCATTTACAGAACCTAGTCCATTATGGGGCCATTTCTAAATGTATTCTATATGCTGTGCAGAAATTTAGGCTTATTCTATAAAGTACGCCTAAATTTAGGCGTACTTTATAGAATACGCCTAGGTGTGTTTCATTTCATTGCCAATTTTTTAGGTATCATATGTAGAATCTAGTCCAATATGTGCATACTGTAGCACATTACAAAATTAACGTGGCCAGCCAATTACAAAATTAACTCTAATCTGTAAGCCTGTGATTTACAGATTTAAAGTTTGAACTAGTTTGTTCAGCCATTCATCCTTTCAAGGTAAATACAATTGTTAGCAACTGCAATTGGCCCAAATATTGTGCCATGTAATAAACAAGCAGTATTTTTTCTCTTTCTGAAAAAAAATTGGTCCTGCTTCAGGATTGTATATGGCTTTGTCCCTTGAAAAAATCATTCTTGTGTATGAATTTCTGCACATCACATAGCAGCTTCTACATGCATGGCACTTTCTACAAGCCGGCACTGTAATATGTGATGCCTTTTACTGACTAGAAAGCAGGCATTAAACTCCATTATGCCCTTGGTACATGCCAACTCAACCCTAATAATAAGCTGATTTTTCCCAAAACTTAAAATCTTCTGGTGAATTCAGCAACCCCTATATGTTTGGTTTCTTCCAATCCAAGTACTCACAGAAAGTTTTTTCTTTTATATTTTGGATTCTTTGGAAGTTTGACTTTTTTTTAAATACACATAGCTCAGATTAAGAAGGATAGGGTGGTTAGAATATCATTGTCTTATTTTCTAGAGATTGAATATTTATTAAAGTCTTACTTTTTTTCTCCAGTCAACATTACCCACCAACCTCAACCTTCCAGTTCCCCCTTCCCCCACTGCCAGCACTTCTTTAGCATTCTTTTAATTTGCTTGTTTTTATTGTCTAGGTATAAAGCTGTATTACTTAGGTTATGTTTCATGTAATTTTTTTTTTTTTCGACACACAGGCAAACATTTAGATTAAGTACAATTTTTTAATGACCATGCCAAAATAGTAGCTGCAGGCTGGTAGAAAACAAAGGACTGTTCTTTAGGACTGAAACTTGATTTTTGCTTTTAGTAGAAAAGACACACACACATGTTGTTTCATAAGTGTTATAAGCACTGGATATAAAATGATAGTTTTTTTTATCACTTCTGACTAATGTGAAACTGTTGTATGAAAACTACATGAACAAAAGTCATCTGTTTTCGACTCGTGTGGGCTTGCCTCACAGTTGCCGGTTTTGAGTCAATTTTAGGTCTTGTTATTTCATTTATTTATACAAACGTCCATGTACAGTATGTATGAATACTTTGTTTGAGCTCCACCCTTGCCTCGTTGTTGATGCTGACCCATAACTTAGTCACATTCTTGGTGGCCTTCGAGTACTTGAGGAATTATTATACTGCAAAAAAAAACAAAAAACAAACATGCAATGACAGATTTTTAAATCTAAATTTGTGCATTTGATAATGTTCAACTTTATTTATTAGCCTACATCGGCTCTAAAATACCAGTGGAAATAAAATTGAAAAAAGAAAAAAATACATACATACATACAAAAGACAATCAGAGGGGTAATGTAATATCACTTTAACCAGAGCTCAAAACAAAGTTTTTGATGAATTTACCATCTCAGTCTAGATTTTTTTAAATTGTGTAAATATAACATAGGAAATAGAAATTTTATTTTTTGTTCATGGATAGTTTTTAGTGAAGTTATGTATTTACGTTTTATGTTGTTTTTTTTTATCAGTGTACGCTGGTCCATATTAAATAGCTGACAGATCAGAGTCCCTTATGTAGATGCTGAATTTTTACATCCCCCTCCCCCCTCCCCAATGAGAAAGCAGTATTAGACCTGCCACTAGGGAAGAGAAAATGCCTCACTTGCTCTGTTCCTTTCCTGCAACCCCTTGTGCTTCCCCAGGCAAACCTATTCTTTTCTAAAATCCCAACTTGTTAGCCAGTCAGATTTGCCCACAGAACTGGTCTCTGTCTTAGCTGTTTCTCAAGACAACATAGTTGGGAATTCAAACCAAAGCTATGCTTAATTATGACGGGGAAAGAAAAATTATTTCAGTCCAAGATAAGTTAGATGATCAAATAGCTATTACTGAACCTTTGTATTAGTAATCAGATTTAATCATGGAAATCTCTTATTTCTGCATGTGTTATGTTTTGTAGTATGAACATATCTGGATTTAATCAGATAACTATTTATACTGAACACTAAAGGGCCTATTTAGTAAGCTGCAGTAGCTGTTAACAGTAATTAACATACGCTAACAGTGAATGTAGCACCTTAGCAGTTGGTGGTTGGTATTTTTTCATGTTAACAACAACTAACATGGAACAGAGTGAAGAATGAGTGGAGATTACAGTTAATGTGGAGTTAGTTACCATGTGTTCATTTTTTTTCTGCATTAACTGTATATACAGCATGATGCTGGGAAAACCCCCAACTGTTAATGCAGAGGTTTTGCAACTATTGTGTGTTAATTTTAGCATTTGCTGTAAGATACCTACAAAACCTTGCAACAGTTTAATAAATAGGACCTTACAAGCTGTACCTTAGAAATTATTTTTTCAAATGCTGTATCTATAGGCAACAAATGCTATTATTAGGATCTGACGTTTCAGAAATGATTATCGCCCATTTTATGCCAACAAATATTTATAGCAATTTGTCAAGATTTGAATTTGAATTAAAACAGACAGAGGTTACAGCAAAAAATTGTTTTGTTTCTAATGCGGCAACAGAGCAAAGTAAATTTACTTCTAGGACAAATATTTGTTTTTTTTAATTACATGATCAGTTTATTATAACTGGATAACAGTAAATATTTCATGTAAAGTAGGACTTTTTATTCCAATGTATAGATCTGAGTGGAGGAGGAAAAAACTGCTGAATATAAACTGGCCAGGCTGATAGAGAAGTCTGGAATAATCTGTGGGTGATAACATCAAAATGGCAGGGTAGAGATGATTTTTTTTAAGTGAATGAAGACTATTTTTACCTTGACTATCAAAATCAGAAATGGTCAGAACAAATAATTAATTAGCATTCTTGGAAGAGTTATCTTTTCACAACAAAATGACACCCATCCTCCCAAATCATAGGTTTTTTGGCCAGTCTTTTTGCTGAAAATTTCAAGATTGAAAACTCTCCTCGGCAAATATATTCCCATTAAAATTATCTTAGGAAGTCCTGAATTATCAAGAGCTACAGTTGTAGTGTATCTGGTAGAATTTATGATGATCTACAGATGTTTTTACTTTAATTTGAATTTAGTAGATGCACCAAACATCTGCATGGACTTTTAAGACTGGTGTAGGGCACTTAAGTATGGCCTTTTGGGTATGAATAAGCCTGATATATTGACCTCAGTTTACAAAAGCACTTGTTACATTTCGTTGAAGTAGTCAGTTGACTTTTCTCCCCCTTTGGTTGCTGTAAACCATTTCTTTTTTTCTTTTCATTTAAATATACATATATATATTTTTCAGTTTGTGTTTTGGTCATGATTAAATAGTGTGATTGCTGCGTTAGTTCACTTGGATAAGTAGAAACAAAGGTGAGCAAACAGATTATGAAGTTGTGGGTGATACATTTTTAATGAGCTAAATCAACGTGTTTTTCTCTTGTCTCTAAAACAAATGATAAGGAGCTTGTTTTAGAAGGATTGCATAGCAGTTGCACTTATAAATAGCAGATTTATATGTGCAAATGACCCAACATGTCTAAGTAGTGATTTTAGAAAAGCTGTGACTTGCCTGTCTATGTCCATGATATGCACAGATTTACAAGGGACAAGTTCTGGATGTGGTGTAGGTGGGTCTGAAAAGTATGCCTATGGAAATACACATCTTCTTAATAAAATCTACATGCTCATATTGACACCAGGTCCAAATGTGTCTGATAAATATGCATCAGGTTTTGGGGTTTGGAGGTGTGAAGGGGGGTGCAAGTGTATATACCTCTCTGGCATTAACCTCCCCCCCCTCAAAACTGCAAAATTTAAAGTTCTATAATTTTGCTACGTAATTGACTCCCCTTGAACATTCAGGGGCCCTTTAAACAAAGAACGGTAAAAGGTGGCCCATGGTGACATCAGCACATAGGATTGCCATGCACTGAGGCCACCTTTTACCACCACCAGTAAAAAGGCCCTTTTTTTAAAGGGCCAGTAAATGGCTGTGTGGTAATTAAAACATTGACGTGTGGCCATTTACTGCTGGAGCCCTTACCATCCCCTGTTTAGGAGGTGGTGAGGGCACTGCCCGATTACCACTGGGCACACCCCCAGTGTTAGAAAATACAAAGGTGTTGGGCTCCTGGGCAAGTCCAGCGGTAGGATCGATTTGCCGGGGGCCAAGCCGGTGGTAGCCCTACCACCCTTTGGTAAAAGAGCCCCTTAGTTTTGTAAAATTGAGTATGTATGCTTGTAAGTTGTGGCACTTACACATATTACTGCTTACATGCTTAAGTGCCAGCATCTGCACATTTAAAAGCCCAAGTGGTGCCGGTACATTTTTGGTCATGTTTTCTTGTGAAATGGTTGTTCCTATGGACATGCTACAAAATGCATGTATTTTCCTGCTGCCTTAGATGTATTTTACAAATGACTGCGTTCAGTGAGTCTTTTGTAAACTACTCTGTAAATTGTGAACATCCAGAGTTGGACATCTCCTTTTCTATCTGGACCGGCTATGCAAAATATGGTCTCGCATGTATTGAGTGAGCTGTTTGAAATTGTATCATCTACCACCTGCTTGTTCGCTTTTATTTTTACCTGGTTATGGATAGAAACCTAAAAGCTCTTGTCTATTTATATATAAGCCTTGTCTTTTTGACTGTATGCCCCTCTTTTCAAATTTGTGTTTGCAGAAAAGTGTTGAAACAAAAGTATTCTAATATTTGTCACATTTGGTAGTGAGAGCTGGATGTGGGTGGTGACGTTATGTGTTTAAAAAGTTCTGGAATTGCTGTGTTGTGCAGTGTGGAAGCAGTAAAACAGGTTAGTGGCAGGACTCGCTATGTGATTTTTGCTGTGTTAAGAACCACAAGTGAGGCTCTTGGTGCTGTTGGAGCTTTTTGGGGGAATGTGCAAATAACATTGACTGTCTGTATGTAAGCTGCACATTGCAGATCCGCTAGTGCGCATTGTCTGTCTCCTTCCGTCATTTGTTAGAGGGGGTTCTGCTTTTTTAAAAGGCACAGTTTTTAATGTACCCCCTTTCCAGCTTTGTAACAAAATAGAATGCTCAGCATTTATGTCCGCTCATACTTGTATTTGCCTTGTAAATTTTTTTTATTACATTACGACAAGCTTATAAGCTGTTACTACATAACTTATCTTACTGTAAGTCTTTTTTTCCTGACATTGTAATTTGTTTGTGATGTATATTGTGAAATGTTAATTTAATCAGCACAATTCACTGACATGCTGGACAGACATGCTAGCTGCTGTTTCAAAGTGTAAAGTTTGTGTAGGGCTGTTGGGACAACCGAGATTCTGTTGTCATGGTACTGTGCTTTGGTTTCTATAGCAACATTGTGGGTGTGGCTCTTAAGATGCTAGGGCTGCTATGTATACACCCGCTAGCAGATTTTAACTGGCAGGTTTTCTTTGTAGAAATTTTATGTACAATGCAGGTACCTTACCCCCATGGCTGGTAATTATTTGGGCGTTTAGAGGAAAATCTAGTGTCTATTGCTGCTTTGAATATGTTTTAAAGTCTAAAAATGTAAATAGTTTATCAAAAAAAAATTCTTGTACAGTCCAGTGTAAAGTTTTTAAGATGAACTTAAAGGATGCCATCACATCTTTCTCACACTCTCTTAATGGTGCAGTGCAAAAAGAAAAAAAAAACCCTGTTTGCTAAGGATGTTAATAAAAAAAAATCTCTCAAATGGAATAAAAGCTATGATTATTAGCTTTGCTTCATTGCATAAGCAGACATTTTGGACTTTGTTGTGCAGTATTGACGTGAGATAAATTAAATAATGAACTTTTCAGTGGTACATTTAAACGTCTTTTCATCTTCTGCCTCAGTAATGACATGGGAAAGACAATGATGAAAGAGAGCATCATCTTTATAGATTCTGGTGTATGTTGGCACCTTACCCATATGTTTTTTTTTCTTTTTTTTTTTTTTGCACAAGGTGCTTTCTTTGACTTGCCATCTTTGGGTGGGATATTGGATATGCCATGATAGGGGTTTCTGAAAGCCCCTCAGGGGAGTGTCTATAGGACTGCCTATTTATACTCATTTACCTCAAGACTGTCCTCTCTACCCTTAATCTATTCACCATCACTCCATCTTTTGTACTGCTGTTGACACTTACAAATTAAAGACAAATTTTGTTTTATGACTCCTGTGTGTGGCATTTTCTACATAGCCTGTCTGGATTTCCTGTTCATTTTTCTGAGGGAATGCTGTCTTCAGACATCTATGCATTGCAGCTTCTGGTCCATTAGATTAGCAGTAGGCAATCCAATCTCTCTAAAACCATTATTAGTTAAAATAACTATTAATAACAGTCTTTGGACAATAACCAAACACGCGTAATAACTGTGAGTTCTGCAATGAATGTTCTGGGTACTGTGCACTTTACAAGAAATGTTATTAAAATTGGTTTAATATTGCAAGCACATTTGCTGTCAATTTTTTCTACCATGTGTTATACAGACTGTCCAATATAGATCATTCATATTTTATAAATAATAAGTTATAATAATATACCTGCATCACCTAAGTCTTATGTAGTTAATATTACTATTTCTAGAAGAGAAGGGAAATCAATATTCTATTCTTTTTATTTAGTACATGCCTTATTTAACTAGCTTCCGTTTACAGAAATAACAGTGGTTAATTATTTTTAATGGATAACAAAAGTCAACATAATTATAAAGAGCCCATCTCTTCAATCAATAATAGCCTTGAGGAGGTGCTGATAGGTGCAGGGTAATTTTATAACAGGGTGCCTGGTGTAAGAGGGCAAGTGGGCACCTACATAGGAGCTATTTTACAAACACATGAGGGTATCTAGGTGTCTTTATAGATTGTAGCTTAAGCAGCAAAACGTATGCCTACTTTGCAGGCAGTGTGAGAACAGGTGTAACTGTCTGCACCTAGATTACTCAAGTCCATGTATAGATTAGATTAGGGCAGTGGTTCCCAAACCTGGTCCTGGAGGCACTCCAGCCAGTCAGGTTTTCAGTATATCCACAATAAATATTCATGAGATATATTTGCATACAGTGAAGGCAGTACATGCACATCTTTCTCATGAATATTCATTATGAGTATCCCGAAAACCTGACTGGCTGGAGTGCCTCCAAGACCAGGCTTGGGAACCACTGGATTAGGATATTTTATAATCCACATCTGCACTTGCGAACTGTGTCCACACTCCACCCAAACTCCACTCCGTACATGCCTACTGTCAAAGTATGAACCGTCATGTCATAGTGCAGCCACATTTACCCAAAAAGGACTTTATAAAATGACCCCCATTGGGTGAAAATCTATAGAGTGCACCAAAATTTAGGGGCCAAAATGCAGCTCTGAGTGCAAAATTCTATAAAGGCATTTGTGCACCCAGATTCTGTTATAGAATACTATACACTTACTATATGCCAATTTTTAGATGTGCCCATTTATTCCACTTCAATAGCAGACTGAGGGGCCTTTAGCACACCCTTATAAGGCCATTTTTGTCGCTGGGGAAAAATGGTCGATTTTCTGAATTTTTCAACAATGGCCATACGCTAAGTTGACATTAGCACATGGCCATTAGCATATGAGACCTATTGCCACCTATTTTGTAGGCAGTAGGAACTCACACACTAAACCTGTGCTAATCAGTTAGCATAGGACATGCCCACTTCCTGCCCCTAGACACACACCCTCACCAAAAATAAAAAAATGTTTTTCAGCATGAAGGTAGTGTGCACACATGGAAAAATTACCGCAGGATGCCATCTTTTGCTGCAGTTAGCATGCATTAGTGCTTACCACAGCTTTGTAAAGGGGCTCCTAAATGAGTGCACCCAAATATAACACTTTAGCCCATAAACGACAGACTTCTAGAACATACTCCTGCTCCGTCTATGCTCTTCTCCCTGAGAACACCCCCTTGCAACAGTTGTTGCTATGCAACTTGCATGTTCACATAATAAAATACTATTGAGCATGCACATAGGGCTAGATTCAATGAACACCACCCAAATTTAGGTTCCTGGATGATCCATGCTAAGGGGCACTTTACCAAGCTGTGGTAAAAGAGGCCGCCTTCTAGTTGCATCAGCCATTTTTGCTGCATGCTGAGGTACTTTTTAGTGCAGCAGGTAAAAAGGCAGAAAAAAGAAATGGCTATGCGGTAAGATAGCACTTACCACGTGGCCATGCGGGGGGTAGCAATTACTGCCACACATCGAGGTGGCAGTAAGGGCTCCCACGCTAACCTGGCAGTAACAGCGCTACCCAATTACCACTGGGTAACCCCCTGCAGAAATATTTCCACTAGCACCGAAAAAAAATGCCACATGCTAGGGGTGGAACTACTGCCGACGCCCACAATGGGCCGGTGGTAGTTTCAGATTGCCATGCAATAAGCCTGCGGTGGGCTTACCACCACATAACAAAAGGGCCCCTAAACTAGAATTCTATAAAGGACTCTCTGCGGGGAGCATTACATCCTTTTTAGAATACTACCTTAATGCTCATTTTGCACCTAACTTTGGGGCTCTTTTACTAAGGCGTGCAGGCATAAGACCTTATGATATACAGGTACAACTATTATATTTTGCTATTTGCCATTAAAAGTTCAAAGTGGATTTTAAATAAAAGAAGCTAGGGGGCTCTTTTATTAAGGCGTGCTGAAAAATGGCCCGTGCTGGTGTAGGCACATGTATTGGACACGCGCAGGTCCATTTTTCAGTGTACCTGCAAAAAAGGCCTTTTTTTTGTCTGAAAATGGACGTGCATCAAAACAAAAATCAGCATGCATCATTTTGGGCCTGAGACCTTACTGCCACCCATTGACTTAGTGATAAGGTCTCACGCATTGACTGGGTGGTAATTGTCAGCGCACGAACACAGTCGATTACCGTCCAGTTAGCGCCACGCAGTAGAAAATAGAAATTATTTTCTGTCACGCATTTTGAACGCACGTCAAAATTAGAATTACCGCCTAGGGCAGGTGGTTGCCGGGCAGTAGTTCCAATTTGACGCGCATTGTATGCACACAGACGCCTATACGCCTTAGTAGAAAGGCCCCTAGATTAGTAATCTAGGAAAAAAAAACAATAATCTAGAATAATTACAAATATATATATATCATTATCATTCCCTCAAATTAGTGCTATCTATGATTATAGAATCTGCCATACCAACGTCATCAATTAAAATGCCAAAAATATCGCTCACCTAAAGACACACATACAGTGTAATCGAATAAAATATTAAACATACCATTTACTTAGAGCACATAATTCTGAAATAGTTATGTTTTGATCACTTTTTTTTAAATACATTATAATTAGTTAAAAGCCTGATTTCTTTAGGCAAACTGGACCAATTGTTTGCTGCTTGGTAAGAAAATAAAGCTGAAGATGATTTCTTTGAATGGATACCCTTGTGTTGAGGAAATGATAGGGATACTGGATTACAACAAATTAATCCTTGGTCTACAAATAAATTGTAGCATGTACTGAGGGATTATACCATACAAGATTTTAATTATCCAAGAATACAGTATAGAGTATTCAAAGCATAAAACCTTGTTAGAAACAATATTTTCGAAAACAAAAGATAGACGTTTTTCTTTTATGAAAATAAACTTCTTTCCTATTCAGATTCTGGATATTTTTTGCAAAACGTCTAAAGTTGGAATTAGATGTCATATTGAAAATGGCCCTCTTAATGTTACATTCACATGGATAAGTACTAGCATTCGATAATCATAGCATACAAATGGCACTTACATTTAGATAATAAAGGGGATTTTGTCCTTAAATTCTCCCTCTCACTCAACTTTTATTTATAAATTATAGCGCACCAGTCGAACCTTCTAGGCTGGTTATAATAAAATATTTGAGGTAATCAAAAGCACATTACAGCAACATATCTAACACATACATACCTAATATCAAAACAAGGCATCATTGCAGAATCAAAAGTAGTCTGAGACAGATGTGTCCAGCATCTTTCTAAACTTATCAGAAGCCTTCATATTTAATTGCAAGTCAAGAGAAAGAATGTTACAAACATACAGGGCTTCCGCAGAGAGAATCACAGTAAATTAGGCTATTTTAAACCCCATGTGGCTATCATTCAGGCAGGTGTAAATATAAACAAAAGGTTTTTCTTTTAAAGCAGAGGGTATGGGATTTAATCGAAGGTGTTCATCTTTAATTTAAATAGTGAAAATAATAGAAGAAATACAATACACTAGAAGAAAGAGAAAGAAATAATCAAAATAACCAGAGCTGGTGTTTTGAAAAACCTAGCAAATATTCGCTGGGTGCTGGAAAACAAATCATTGTGCTTCAGTTCGATATCTCATTGGCATTTGATGTCGTTGATCATAGCCTTATGTTATCTAGGTTATGTGATATTGGCATTTCAGGCTCTGTACTCAAATGGTTCAGTGGGGAACCACAGTTACTGTGTGCATCAGAATAAAGTGTTTTCTAAATATTGGTCCCCAGGTTGTGGTGTTCCTCAGGCTCACCTCTGTCCCCAGTTTCATTTAATTTTTTTATGTCTTGTCTGGGAAAAATCTGTTTGAACAATGGTGAATTGCTGAAATCCAAGGCGGATGACACTCAGGCTTATTTTTGAAAGAGAAAGATGCCCATATTTCGACCCAAATTGGGAGATGGGCGCCTTTCTCTCATGGGTGCCCAAATCGGTAAAATCGAAAGCCGATTTTGGGCGTCTCCAACTGCAGTCTGTCACAAGAACGGACAAAGTTGACGGGGGGGTGTCGGAGGCGTGGTGAAGGCGAGACTGGGGCATGTTTATCGGCTGAGGCGAGATGGGCGCGCTCGGCCGATAATGGAAAAAAGAAGGGCACCAGAAGCGAGAATTTGGGTCACTTTTTCTGGACCCTTTTTTTTTCATGAACAAGTCCCCAAAAAGTGCCCCAACTGCCCAGATGACCACCAGAGGGAATCGGGGATGACCTCCCCTGACTCCCCCAGTGGTCACTAACCCCCTCCCACCAAAAAAAAGAACTTTAAAAACTTTTTTTTTTCTAGCCTGTATGCCAGCCTCAAATATCATACTCAGCTCCATCACAGCAGTATGCAGGTCCCTGGAGCAGTTGTTAGTGGGTGCAGTGAACTTCAGGCAGGTGGACCCAGGCCCATCCCCCCCTACCTGTTACACTTGTGCTGGTAAATGGGAGCACTCCAAACCGCCCCCAAAACCGACTGTACCCACATCTAGGTGCCCCCCTTCAGCCATAAGTGCTATGGTAATGATGTAGAGTTGTGGGCAGTGGATTTGGGGGAGGGGGATTTGGGGGGCTCAGCACCCAAGGTAAGGGAGCTATGGACTTGGGAGGTATTTTAATTTTTTTTAATTGTTACAAGTGCCCCCTAGGGTGCCCGGTTGGTGTCCTGGCATATGAGGGAGACCAGTGCACTACGAATCCTGGCCCCTCCCATGACCAAATGCCTTGGATTTGTTCGTTTTTTAGCTGGGCGCCTTCAGTTTCCATTATCGCTGAAAACCGATACCGCCCAGCTCAAATCCGCCCAAATGCGATGCATTTGCCCGGCACAAACCGTATTATCGAAATAAAAGATGGACGCCCATCTTTTTTGAAAATACGGTCTGGCCCGCCCCTTCGCAGACCCGTCAACGGAGATAGACGCCCATGGAGATGGTCGTTCGCGTTCGATTATGCCCCTCACTTTGTTCCATTTGCCAGTATCCTCTAATATTATAAATCTGCCTGTTATTGCCTCTTCAGGAATTAACAGGATTCAGAATTGGGCACTTGTTAATAAGTTGAAACTGAATCCAAGTAAGATGAAGATTCTGTGGTTTAAAAGACCAGATTAATAGTACCTTCTTCTTTGGTATTGTCTGACAATAAGGTACTTACTGTTGAGACAGAATCTTGAGTATTAGGGGTTATTTTAGACTCCTCATTGTCTTATGGCCCTCAGGTCAATCATCTGTGGAAGAAAACATTATTTAAGTTGAGGCAGCTGTGGCTGATATGATCATTTTTCACTCAGGAGGCATTTTCGCTTACAGTCTAGATGGTGATACTGCCTCATCTGGACTACTGCAATATACTTTACTTAGGGTTGTGTTCTAACCATCTTAAAAAGCTTCAGTTGATTCAGAAAACTGCTCTGAGATTAAACTTTAGGGTGAACAAGTTTACCAGTGTCTCAAAGTTCATAGCTAAGATGAATTGACTCTCTGTAGCTGAACATATATTGTTTAAGGCATTTTGTCTGCTGTTTCAGACTGTTTATGGTTCTACTTCTCATTTATTAATATTTATTTATTTGGATTTTGCTCATACCTTTTTTGGTAGTAGCTCAAGGTGAGTTAAGTTCAGGTATACTGGGTATTTCTCTGTCCCTGTAGGGCTCACAATCTAATTTTGCTCCTGAGGTAATGGAGAGTTAAATGACTTGCCCAAGATCACAAGAAGCAGCAGTGGGAGTTGAACTGGCTACCTCTAGATGTCAAGACTGCTGCTCTGACCACTAGGCTACTCCTCCACTCTCCCCCATTATGGTATCAGCTAATTTAATGTCCCTCTTCCTATGGGCCCTGTTGCAGATACCTTGAGCTAACCTTTAGTAAAAGACCCCTCCCCCCCCGAACTTTTTAAGGATAATTAACATGATTTTTTCAGTTATTATGCCTGAATTAAATTCTCTTCCTGTAGTCATTCGGGTAGAACAGAACTATTTGAAATTCCATAAGTTATTAAAACATATCTTTTTGGCTGAGTTAATTATTGTATTGACTTTGCTATATGCTGTTATGTTGTGCTATATTGTTATTAGTGTATTTGTATAATTTTGTGATATTTTCTCCTACTGTACACCATGCTGAACCCTATGTTTGGGACAATAGCTGTTAAGAAGCATCTCATTGGCTTTGTCAACTGTTCTTTGAACAAGAAAGTTTTTCAGAGCCAACTCAATAAAAGCAATGATCTGAACATAAGTCCAATGAGGGGATCGCGACAGTCCCAAACTACCAGTAGATCTATCGGAGCTAATCGACATCTGAGCCTGCCCGAAGTTCCCCCATACCTCGTAGTTGAGGCACTTCCACCCAGCCTCTTCCCCATCATGCCAAACGCCGTTGGTCGGCCTTGACATCTAGTCAGAACTTCATCAGGTAACTCATGAGGGAACGACCCGAGGACATTCCCAGACTACTAGTGGGTTAACCGGATCTAATCGGCATTGTAGCCCGCTTGAGGTTTTCTCTTACCTTGTGGTTGCGACACACCCACCTGGTTCTGACTCCCTCCTCGCCAGATGTTGTAGACAGGCCGACACCCGGATGAATGACTCAATCAGTTAACCTGCAAGGAAATGACCTGAAGTCTGGAGCCCAATTATCCCGCGATTGTGCCACAACGATCCTTTTGAAGGGTCACACCAGTGCAACTCCCCGATAAAGGCCGTGGCCCAGGTCGTATAAGGTCGGTGTTCCCTGTAAACCATTTACTGTTGGTCCTGGGAGATTAAGTGCAGCAGATCATACGTGAAATTTCACCGACAACCTTAACTGGCTTCCCTTGGACTCGAACACCGCAAGACAGCCATTAGGATAGAGAATGATAACGGATATAATCCTACACGTGGATCCGGACGCCGTGGGAAACTACTTGATTTAATACTAGATGGCTTGACCTCAGCAGTGAATAACAACTCCTCAGTTATCACCATTATTACCAGCCGCGGAGTTCGAGGGAGAAAGTTCACTGAGTCCGTTGACGAATTGGCAGCCATTCCCTTGGGTCTCATCACATCTCCCGAAGCAGATGATCATCCCAGCTTTTATTGCACTTCCATCAGTTCTTACTGTCTTCACCCTATCTCTCAAAGTAATTGACCACCCCAGCCTTAACTGTTCTGAACTGCCGACCACTGATTTTCATCAGCTTTTATTGCTCTGTACTGCCGACCACTGATTTTTCATTAGCTCTTATTGCTCTGTACTGCTGGCCACTGATTTATATCAGCTCCTACTGCACTGTACAGTTGGCCACTGATTTCTATCAGCTCTTACTGTTCTGTACTGTTGGTGACTGATTTCCAACTACTCCGACTGCACTGTACTGCTGACTACTGATTTCCATCAGCTCTTACTGTTCTGTACTGCTGACCACTGATTTCCATTAGCTCCTATTGCACTGTACAAAATCAACGCCAAAATGAACACCGCCAAACTGCTCCTAATAATCTACTCCCTATCCCTAATATACCACACACTGACCACCCCTCTCACAGATACCAATATACCCACAGTACACAAACCCAGCAGACCACCCAGACATAATACACTTCACCAAAAGAGCAGCAGCCAATTCAAAGGAAAATCTACCACATACGGACATAATCAACATAAAGGAAAGAAAGGACACAACAAACCAAGATTCCAAGAGATTAGACAACTAACAAAAATTAACACATCTTCGAACCTAACCAATCCCTACCAAACAATCCAAGTGGGATACATAAACAACAGATCAGTAGTCAACAAAACATTAACAATAACAGACTGGATCACAATAGACAATCTTGACCTTCTACTCATCAGCGAAACCTGGATTCATGATCTTAAAGACCCCATAATTTTAGATCTATGCCCCCCAGGATACAAAATCACCCACTGGACTAGGAAAGAAAAAAAGAGGAGGAGGCATAGCTGTAATCCACATATCCCACTTCACCGTAACAACAGCAGCCTAATCCATAACCCCCCAACTTGAAATCGCCTGAGTTAGAATCAACCACACAAACCTGCTCGACCACCTAAATGATGTCCTGTTTTATAGACCACCAGCATAGGCGCCCCATATAAGAGGCTCAAATGTGACCTTCCCCTGGCTGCTGTATCCCCCCGCAAACGCAGGGCTGCCTGGCGCAGCAGTGCTGCAGCCAGGCAGCTCTCGGAAGGTTCCTCTGCTCCTTTTCGCCCTCAGCTGAGCTCCCTGATTGACAGCTCTCCTCTCTTCTTCTTCTTCATCGTCCCCCCCCCCCCCCCCCCGGCGCGTGTTTAACTCTTACTTTCAGTGGCAGCGAGTGGCAAGGGCAGAAAAGAAGAAAACACTGCAAGCGCGCCTCTCTTGCTTCTCCCTTCTCTCACAGTGTCCCGCGCCGCCCTTGCGAAAACAGGAAATACGTCATTGCAGAAGGCGGACGGGACACTGTGTGAGGGAAGGGAGAAGCTAGAGGCGCACCTGATACAGTCCTTCAGGTGAGAGAAGAGCTAGTGTTTGGGAAAGATTTCTGCACTGAAGCAGCCGCGGGACGAAAGTCTTTACAATAGCGGGAAAGGGGCTCAAGACTGAGCAATCTTGAATGGGGAGAGTGACGGATTGGTCTGGGAGCAGATACAAGGGAGAAAGTCCAGGGGAAGGAGATGTCTAATGAGCAGGAAAGACGAAGATACTTAAGAAAATGTATTGAAGTGTGTTACGCCTGGGAGGAATTCTGTGCGACTGTGCAATACAAAATTTGCATCTGCTGTACAGAATTCGGCACTGAAGCCGGAAACATCATCAGCTGTTGTGCAGGCCACAAAAAGGGACAGCGTTAGTATCATATTACAGTGTAATATGATTGGCACTGGCTAACTGAGTGGACTAACAGGGCTACCACACCTATACTCATATTACAGTGTGTAACACGCAGGAGAGACAGATAGCTGTGGGATGGACTTAAGTAACAGCCTCAGCCCAAGAACACAGCAAGTCAGGCAGTATCAGGGAACATCTAGTACTACTTAACATTTCTAAAGCGCTACTAGGGTTATGCAGCGCTGTACAGTTTAACAAAGAAGGACAGTCCCTGCTCAAAGGAGCTTACAATCTAGACCTGTCTGCACAGCCTGTCTCACCGATGCCCCACCCCGTTCCGTTAAAGTCTGATATCTGGAGATGAACAGCTGCATGGTGCTTTCTTCTTTACTGCCGTTGCTGCCACTGAAAATAAAAAGGCTAAACGTGCGCGCATGGGTGGATGGAGGAGAGGGCAGGGAAGAACGGAGAGTTCCTAGACATGGATTGAGGGGAGGGGAGGGCAGGGCAAGGGAGAGAGGAGAATTGATTAACATGGATGGATTAATGGAGGTGGCAGGGGAGAGAGGACATTTGCTGGATATGGGTGGATGGAGGAGAGGGCAGGGGAGAATGGAGAGTTGCTGGACGGATGGATGGAGGAGAGGGAAGTCAGGAAAGAGATGTACATGGATGGAGGGGAGGGAAGAGAGGAGAAATGCTGGACATGGATGGAGTGGAGGGCAGGGAAGAGAGAAGAAATGTTGGACAAGGATGGAGGGAAGGAAAGACAACTTAGGAAGGAGATGCACATGGATGGAGGGGAAGGGAGAGAGGAGAAATGCTGGACATGGATGGAGGGGAGGGAAGACAGGAAGTGGATGCACATGGATGGAGGGGAGGGGAGTGAGGAGAAATGCTGGATATGGATGGAGGGAAAACTGCTGACTAAGGGCTGGTTTGGAACACTTTAAGGGCAGATACTGAAACTTGAGGAAGGATAGGGAGAGGGCTACAGATGGTTGGCCTGAGGTGGCACCAAAACATCAGAAAGGGTGTAGAGCCTAAATCATGACACACTACCTCTTGAAGGATCTACATATGGTTGTTAATAAAAGGAGCTCATTGTGAACACTATCCACCCTAAAAGGGTATTTTGTGGCTCTACATGAGAATTGTGATATTATGATCCCTTGTGCCATATTGTTGACGGTCTGCATTTTCCGTGTGGTGGTATATTGGTGTATTAGGTCTGCCCAGTGTAATATTTATGGTACAGTAAGGTTATGAGTGTGTTTTTGCACAAAATTGTGCATAGTGTTTTGCAGTTGAGCAATTGTGGTTAGTATATGCTTTGAGCAACCACTTTATTCTTTGACATATGATACATATCTAATATCTAAATTTAATAAAAGGTATTAATTGTGATTATTTTATTTTTACTTATTTTCTGTGTGTTGTCAGACAATTATGGATGTAAGCCCCACCCCTGGCCCTACCCCTAACCCCGCCCCCTTTAGCCTCCCCAAACAGTTGGGCCACTGACCGCCTATTACCACCAGGTAATTGGCATGACTGCCAACCACACTTCATGGACTTCATATCGAACACATGTGTATCTAACTTCAACCTACTTATAGTAGGGGACATTAACCTTCACCTAGAAGACCCCAAATCAACTAATGCACATGAATGCAAGGATTTCTTCCAACTATGGGATCTCTACTGGCCAGATATGCAAACAACCCGTATTAAAGGACACACACTTGACAGCATCACATGCAAATTCTCCTCAGATTTAAACCTCATACAAACAGATACAAAGTGGACAGACATACCATGGTCTAACCATTACAAATTAAACCTTTCCCTACAATGGCGAAAAAAAGACCCACACCATAATCAAGAACGTTTAACATATACCACAAGAGGCCAAATTGACCCAGTAATATTTTGGCAACAAATCTTCAAGAACAAATGGACAGCACAAACAGACTCGAAACACTTTCTCCTAGAATGGGACAACAGATGCAGGAGCATATTAGACAACATAGCACCACTGCAAACCAGAACCTCACGAAGACAGAACTCAATACCATGGTTTAATGAAGAACTGAAAAAACAAATAACACAAGTTAGAAGGCTAAAATGAGCATGGAATAAAAAGAAAGACGATTCCACACTCAACGCTTGGAAACAACTGCAAAGAAAATACAAATATACAATTAGACAAACCAAAAGATAATACTACAAAACTAAAATAGGGCCAGACTACAAAGACACGCATAAACTTTTCCAACTTGTGAACAAATTATTACATACCACACCGGTTACCTCAAACATCACAGACACCCTATCAGCAGACAACCTTGCAAAATACTTCAATGAGAAAATTGTAAAGTTACGATTCACTTTACCAATCAATACCACCGACTATGAAAAATTCCTTGATTGTCTAGACCCAACCTTTGATGAACACCCAGCAGACCGAACCTGGACAAACTTTGCCACACTCTTGGATGATACCATCACCCAAGCGATCAACAGGTTCGCCAAATCCCACTGCAAACTGGACATATGCCCCAATAACCTTATAACACGTGCCCCCCCAACGATTCATAACAGACCTCACGATGCATCTGAACTATATGTTACAACATGGACTCTTCCCAATGGATAAAGGAAATATTCTACTCATCCCAATACCTAAGGATTCAAAGAAAAAAAACAAGTGATTTAACCAATTACCACCCAGTAGCATCTATCCCTCTGGTAACCAAACTAATGGAAAGTATGGTAACCAAGCAGCTTACCGATTACTTAAACAAATTCTCAATTCTACACGAATCTCAATGAGGATTTTGATCCAACCACAGCACCGAAACAGTACTAATCACTCTTCTAACTAAATTTAAACAAGCAATTGCAACTGGTAACAGTATACCTCTCCTACAATTTGACATGTCCAGCGCATTCGACATGGTAAGCCATAAAATATTATTAAACATCCTAGAATACTGCGGAGTTGGAGGAAATGTTCTTAGCTGGTTCAGAGGCTTCCTAACCGCAAGAACATACCAAGTGAAATCTAATTCGAATACATCAGCTTCATGGAAACCTGAATGCAGAGTTCCCCAAGGATCACCACTCTCGCCGACCCTCTTCAACCTAATGATGACACCTCTGGCCAAATCGCTATCCAACCAAGGCCTCAATCCATACATATATGCAGATGATGTCACGATCTAAATCCCGTTCAAACATGATCTAAAAGAAATCACTAATCAAATCAACCACAGCCTCCAAATCATGAACTCATGGGCGGATGCATTTCAATTAAAACTTAATGCAGAAAAAACACAGTCTTATCCTCTCATCACAACATAACACGAATAAACCCACCACTATAATCACACCAAAGTATACCCTTCCCATCTCAGACAGCCTGAAAATTCTTAGAGTTACAATTGACCAAAATCTCACACTTGAAAGCCATGTGAAGAATACAACAAAGAAAATGTTCCAATCAATGTGGAAACTCAAAAGAGTGAAACCTTTCTTCCCAAGGGAAATATTTCGCAGCCTGGTACAATCAATGGTGCTAAGTCACCTAGACTACTGCAATGCACTCTATGCCAGATGTCAAGAACAAATCATCAAGAAGCTTCAAACAGCACAAAACACTGAAGCCAGACTCACATTTGGTAAAATAAAATACAAAAGTGCCATACCCTTAAGAGAAAAACTACACTGACTTCCATTCAAAGAACGTATTACATTCAAAATCTGCACCCTGGTTCATAAAATCATTTACGGCGAGGCCCCAGTCTACATGTCAGACCTCAAAGACTTACTACCCAGGAACACTAAAAGATCAGTACGCACATTCCTGAATCTCCAATTCCCCAGCTGCAAAGGACTAAAATAGAAATTAACACATGCATCCAGCTTTTCCTACATAAGCACGCAGCTATGGAATGCACTACCACTTGACGTGAAAAAAAATGCGCAACCTAACCAACAAGGCATACCACAGCTCATTTTCGAAGGAGATCGCCGGCCATCTTCCGATCGGCAAAATCGGTATAATCGAAAGCCAATTTTCGCAGGCGCCAACTGCTTTCCGTCACAGAGCTGGCCAAACTTGAAGGGGGCGTGTCGGTAGGGTAGCGAAGGCGGGACGGGGGCGTGATTTGAGATGGCCGGCTTTGCCCAATAATGGAAAAAAGAAAGCTGGCCTTGACGAGCATTTCACCTGCTTCACTTGGTCCCTTTTTTTTCATAATGGGTTGGTTGAGCGGTACAATGGATTGCTAAAAACCAAATTGCGACAGCTTATGGCAAATGGTATTAAAAATTGGCTTGATGCCCTTCCATTGGCACTCTTATCCCTTCGTGCCGCTCCATCCGCTTCCCTGAAGCTGACTCCCTTTCAATTATGTACCGGTCGCCCTATGCGACTTCTACCTGGCAATCCAGACGCTCTATTGCCCGATCAGTACTCAGTATATTGGGATGTCTTGCAAACGATAGTAAGCTCTCTGTCCTCAATTCCGCAGGCTATCTTGGACAGAAGAGGGGATTGTGATGCCAATAGATCCCCCCCTTTTAAAGTGGGTGATCTGGTGCATCGGCGTTATTATACGCACAAGACCTGGAGAGATCCCATCTATATTGGGCCCTTCAAGATTGAAGCTGTGTCAGCTACAGCTGCCAAGCTCGAGGACCACTCATCCTGGGTCCATCTGAAAGATATACGAGCCTATCCGGATATCGAGTCAGGCCTTCTTGATGTTGCCAGCCCAGCAGCCCCTGGAGAAACCAGCCCCATCACAGACCCCATCTCCACCGCCACTGAGCCCAAGACCTCCGACACCACACCCAACTCTTCTTAATCACCTTGACCAACCTTCCCCAGAGTCGCAGTTGGTTGATCTCTCCGACATCACCGTCCAGCAGTTAATTGATCTCTCCGACATCACCGTCCAGAACATCGCAGATACACCTGAGTCACCACCGCTCCTTTCACCTCAACTTGTACCTGCTCCCCGTGAGTGGGCATCCATACCTCCACCTTCTAGTGTTCCAGAATTTCCACTTCCCTACGTAGATCTCCGTATCCGTCTCATCCAAATCCGCAATTTAGCGGCAGAATTGGATTTGGGTGAACCAGAGTCTGCCGAGTATTCTACCCTGCAGAATCTATACCGCAACATCACCGACTTGCTCGATATTTTGCATCTGTATTTCCCGAACCAAGCCAGATAAATGCCACAGCAACCTAAGCCACAGTTCACTTCAGAGGCTATTCCCTTGCAGAAGGTTTCAATTCCATCACCACCGCCTTTGTGTATCCCAGTTGTGGTACCACCTCCTCCAGTTTCTCTCGTTGGTGTTGTACTCCGCAAGGAACCAACTGCAGAGGACCTAACTGCCCTCGACGACATCAAGGAACCTGACCCACGTAAAACTGAACTTTACCCTGTTGATAAGTGTAACTCTGAGCAGTTTTCTGATACCATCACTCAGTGGTCCAACGACATTGAGGACACTGACGAAGGAAGCACCGCTGCAAGTGTTGTCTCCGCAGAAGTCGCGGTGGTACATCAGTATACCCTCTTCTTCTGCTTCCCATCTGTTCGGTTGTTTGCAGTTGGACTTGTGTGTTTTATCATATTTTGCATAGGTTTGGTGTTGTTTTTTACTGCACTGTTCACCTTCACTACCAACAGAAACCTAAGTGATTATTGGTCCACACTCAGTGCCTCTCCATCTGGTAACTTTACCTTGCCTGTTGGAGACGCCACTGTACTAGCAACTACTCCAGCAGCCTACACAACGCCCAAAGAGAACACCACACCAAGACACATACCTGAAAGCACATCCCTCCACACGACCATAAGGTTTAGTTCTATCTTCACCAGTAACACCACCCCATTGGCAGACACACCTGCCGCGACTGAATTTCCGGCTGGAAATCTTACATTGCAAATTGAAAATTCGGAGACTACTCCTGTCCTCACTGATTTTCCTACTCTGCATCCTACAAGTGCTCCCAATAATAACGGTAGCTCAGACCATATTGTCCCCATTTTTGCAACTACTTCTGAGGATAATATTACCTTGCCTGAACTTCAACCCACCCCTCCTTCTTATCCTCTGGTGCCTGATAGTGGCGTTCCTCCTTCCACAAATACTACCCTGACAACCCAGTATACCGAAGTCCCAGCTACCGATTCACATACACGCCCACCCAGACCACCTCGCCGTTTCATCTCCTTCAGAAGGCTTCCCACTTAACCTGGGCATTGTAGCAAACTAATTGAATTTTCCCTTCCTACCACAAGCTCTCATTAAGTGTAATAGGCCCCCATGTGAGCCAGATTGACCCCCAGCATAGTGTTGCTGGATATTGGGATCCAGCGCCCGACGATTGTATTCTTTGGGATCCCAATTACAGATATCATCTGTTGTATGAACCCCTATTACACGCCTCCGGTCCAGGCCCCGCCAGAGTCGTACAACATCTTGCCTCCATACTTAACAACGCAGTTACAGTTAAGGTAGCACGAGGTACTCTCCCATTCATTAGACCTCACACAGGTGAAGAAGTTATCTTTTGGATTGTCACTTATAAGCTTTATTGTACAGATTGGTTGCCTTGGCTTTTCGTCAGAAAAGTCGGGAATAGACCCCTTGAGAAGTATTGCATCTCACCAGACGGCAAGGGTTCATTTGCTGCAGTCCGTTTACACCCGTGACATATAAATATATGTCCCACAGAAGAATAGATAATCAGCATTCACCGCCACAAACAGTACCTTCTCTTGAATTCCCACCGCTGTCACCTTCCGACTTCTGGGATTCAGTAATTCCTGAACCCCCGATTCACTTTTCAGATCTTCGAGGGTTAAGATATCCCCACTGGGACCCAGCTCCACAAGACGATCCCAGTTGGGATCCCTTTACCCGGTATCATACACTGTGTGAACCCTTACTTGAAAGTTGGACTATTGGCCTCAGTCGGACTGTCATTCATACCCTTGCATTGTTTGGAGGAAGTTTAGGTTTACAAGTGGAACAGACTGAAGTGCCCCTAGTGAGACCAGGAACTCGTAAGGTAGTAGATTTCTGGTTAATCACATACGGTGTGCTTAACATTGATTGGATACCCTTTCTATTTATTAGAGAGGTAGGATCAAGACCTTTGGAGGTATTTAGCCTCTTTGAAACAGGTAGTCCCACCGAAACAGGAGCTACTAGAATCTATCCCCCTTACACAAGTAACACCTAATGATATATCAGTTCTTGGTGTATTTTGGGATAGTGATTGTTGTAATTGCAGCCCTTGCTAAAACCCTAGGATTAATTTTGTTACTCACACTATTCATTACTCGTCAATTGCCATTCTTACAGTCCTGATACGGTGTTTAATCATGAAAACTGCCAACATGATGTGCCTAGCCCTCCTATTATGTGTGTTCGCCATGCCCATTGTACAAGGAATGCAGACACTAGAAAGTTTAATTCAGAAAATGATACCCAATAACAAAATAACATTAGTTACGACTAAAGAGACGATTACAATAACCCTCGATGTGTGCGCTTACACCGCGTGTGGTGAACATCCTGTACAGCTATATCTGTCAGCTTTTGAGATATACCTGTGTCCCTTTTCCACATGTGGAAGTTGGGCAGAAGTATGGTGGTACACAGGTACATGGGTTCCCTATTCAGGTAAAGAGATTCCAGAACTTAAAAAGAGTATTTCTATTATGAAACCACGAGTGTTTACCAATTGTCCAATGACCAAATGCAATCAAGTGGCTATCACTTTCAGAGGAGTAACTGCTGTTACGTACAGAACCTATTCCTTAGGAATAGATACCACAGGCAGGGATCCTATTGGCATATTTCAGATTATTCCCCCTCCCCAACCTGAAAGAAACCCCTTAATGCCAACCAAGATCCCAGAAGAAAAGATTCCCTATCAAGTTGTACCGATTAATAACTCCGAAGATTTAGTTGCACTAGAAACTGGGTTTGGGGATACAAATCTGTGGCTCGAATGGGCCCACTATACTACAGCGAGTCTGAACGTTTCTAACTGTTATTTTTGCGCCCATGCTAGGGCAGAACCTACAGTAGTCCCTTTTCCTTTAGATCTTTACAATGATCCAGATGGTTTTTGGTGTATGTTAGAGCTATTGCAGGTAAAAGAAGAAATTAATCAGTCTTGTCAACATCTTGACAAACATCACCCCTACTTGCCCCCTCGGCTGAGGGTACCACCTGCATTCAGAATCCCAGACCCTGCTACAAGGTATCATACATGTCTGGACAGACATGCAGTTAAAAACCCACGGTTTCTGGGAAATTTGACCAATTGCAATACCACCCTAGGAAAGGGGGCTCTGTGAGGTCTGAACCTCACAGACTTTTCACAGGCTACAGCCGATGTATGGTGGTATTGTGGAACCCACACCATCCACCATCCACTTCACAGAAGTTGGACAGGCAGATGTGCCCTAGTCAAATTGGTAATTCCAATCATTATAGCATCTTTGATTCCTCCTCATAGCAGCTCTTCCTCACGAGTGAAGAGACATGCAATGCCTGGATCTTTTGATGATCGGGTCTATATAGATGCAATTGGAGTTCCAAGAGGGGTCCCTGATGAGTTCAAAGCCAGAAACCAGATTGCTGCAGGATTCGAATCTGCCTTCTTTTGGTGGTCAACTATCAACAAGAATGTAGATTGGATTAACTACATATATTACAATCAGCAGAGATTTGTGAATTATACCAGAGATGCGGTTCAAGGTATTGCAGCGCAGTTAGATGCCACTAGCAGAATGACGCTTGAAAATTGATTAGTGCTTGACCAATTGCTAGCGGCAGACGGCGGCATATGCCGCAAAATAGGTACACAGTGTTGCACCTTTATCCCCAACAACACTGCCCCAGATGGGTCAATTACCAGAGCTTTGAAAGGCCTTACCTCACTGTCAAAGGAATTGGCTGAGAACTCGGGTGTTGATACATCCTGGACTGGTTGGATGGACAAAGCATTTGGTAAATGGAAGACATTTATCATCTCTGCAGCCACCACCATAATCATAGTGGTTGCAATTTTTGTATTAGTAGGATGCTGCATAATCCCGTGTGCTAGAGGCTTAGTAGAACGCTTAATTGAAACTGCCATAACCAAGAAAGCATCCACAGGACAATATGTCCTGTACGAAAATCTCTTTCCCAATACCACAGGAGACAACACATTGGACTATCTCCCTATGAGATGGACCAATCGCTATGCAAATGTTAGAGACATTGTAGAGGTACCTGCAACTGTATAATCGATTAAGAGCACACAGGGATGCAAGATAATGATGTAAGGCTTTATAAAATGATGTGATCAATAATCAATATGACTATGTAATCAATGCAAACGTATACTTAGCATATAATCAGTATATAACCAAAGAATTTATGATTGTTAGCAATATATATACATACATAAGTAAAAGCAAGATGTAACCTGCATATTAATAGGTTGAAAGATATTATCTTTGTAATCATAGTATGTTACTTAATCGCAGATATGGGTAAGCCCCAAGAAGGGTTAGAATAACAGAAACAGTGTCTATGTTGTGACCTGAATTCCAAAATCTTTGCCATACCAGCTTTTAATCAGACTCTCTAATCCGATAGTTTTACAAGATACCTTCTGGAATGGATGGTACCATAGTAAGATAACCCTGGTGTCACCCTATGAGATAGGGTGAAGAGGGGAATGTTAATATGTGTCCCAGCTTGAGACCCATCCACTGGAATAGTGGTAGGCCGAGTTACATAGCTTAAACTGCTGAAAAGCACTGACTAGGCCTAAAAATCTGATGATGGCCTTGTTGCTGAGCACCTGCAGAAGCAGGACTGCTTGATAAGCCTTATTAGAATTTAGTGTGACATTCAAAAGCAGTGCAAAAGCCAAGATCAAGGAATTGATGGCTAAAATCCTAAAAAGTTTGGTTCAGAACATGGAGTCTGTTGCAGTTAAAATGGCTCCCAGAGTCACAAGATACAAAGAAACTGATCTCTCTATATTAGGAGAGATGTTTACAAGTCCGGAAATTGACGTTATTAAGAAATATCAGAAAGGAGGGGCAGGTGGGCACCTGACCTGCGGTTAAGTATGATTCACAGATGAAAAAAAAATAGAAAAAAAAGTCTTTCTCCATTGAGTTGTATGGACTGCAAATACTATATAAGGACTGTGAATCTGAGTTAAAATCGGAGTCCTTCCCCAACGCTAGTCAGACGGCGGAGCTACGGTCCGTTGAACCCAGAATATGACTGATGTGTGCACCAGCCGGCAGTTTCACTTGGTGAGAATAAAGACTATCTTTATCACTAAACTTCTCCAGCCTCAGTTGAAATCTTTTCATTATCTATTTGTCTCTTTGAACTGTCTCACACAAATAGTACACACACAAGTAAATTATCTTTCACTCATGTAGACATTATGTGGGAAAATAAATGGCCAAAGATTCACATAGATCCTAGAAGACAGAAAGTCGAGGTCATGGGAATTAAATTTGAACTGCGCCTTCTGTCACCCCCTCTACACCTCCGTGTCCGAAGGCGGTCCTTTGGTCCCCTGTTCACCTCACCGTGGAAAGGGGTTCCACAGAGGTCTACAGAGGGGTGGATAAAACAACTCCTAAATAAACACTTCAAAAAGGTGCCCCAACTGACCAAATGAGAGGGAATCGGGGATGACCTCACCTTACTCCCCCAGTGGTTACCAACCCCCTCCCACCGAAAAAAAAATATTTTTTTGCCAGTCTATGCCAGCCTCAAATGTCATACCCAGCTCCCTGTCAGCAGTGTGCAGGTCCCTGGAGCAGTATTTAGTGGGTGCAGTGCACTTCAGGCAGGTGGACCCAGGCCTATCCCCCCCTACCTGTTACACTTGTGGTGGTAAATGTTAAGCCTTCAAACCCCCACCCCCAAAACCCACTGTAAACACATGTGGGTGCCCCCCTTCATCCTTAAGGGCTATGTTAGTGGTGTACAGTTGTGGGGAGCGGGTTTTGGGGGAGATTTGGGGGGCCCAACACCCAAGGTAAGGGAGCTATGCACCTGGGAGCTATTTTTGAAGTCCACTGCAGTGCCCCCTAGGGTGCCCGGTTGGTGTCCTGGCATGTCAGGGGGACCAGTGCACTACAAATGCTAGCTCCTCCCACGACCAAATGTCTTGGATTTGGCCGGGTTTGAGATCGCTGGCATTAGTTTCCATTATCGGCGAAAACCGATGCCGGCCATCTCAAACCTGGCCATCTGTGACATTTGACTTGCCCCAACCGTATTATCGATACGAAAGATGGCTGGCCATCTTTTTCGATAATACAGTTCAGGACTGCTCTTTGCTGCGCCGGCCAAATAGATGACCGGCCATCTATTTGGCCGGCGCCATTTGATTATGCCCCTCTATGTCACTCATGATCTTTATGTAATACCACTTGTATCTCTCACTCTGGAATGGCGATCGCCATGACAGAACAATGTAAGCCACATTGAGCCTGCAAATAGGTGGGAAAATGTGAGATACAAATGCAGCAAATAAATAAATAAATTAAAGACCAATGTAATCAGATGTGTTCAAGTTTACAACTGTGATAAAGTTCAAACATGGGCCATCAACGGATTCCGAACATTACCAGCATACTTGACGTACATTAATTTGCTTGTATAAATGTAAACAGATAATGAACAGAAGAATTCTAATTTACTGAAGTTCACAAAATTTTGAGACACATACCTATACATTCATGCACATAACTTATTAGAATAATGGCATGTGTGCACATATGCATGTAAATGCCAAAATTCTGCCTATGCGCTATTCTGTAAATAAGTGCATATCTTATATAAAGCATATTTTACCGATGGGTATTCATATAGTTGGAGTCTGGATGGAGCATGGATGGGATTCACATCTACATGTCTAAAAAAAAAAAACTTAGGGGGGCAACTGAGAGAGTAAAAACTGTACAACAGGCGTGGACGCTGTTCAAAAATACCATCCTGGAGGCCCAGGCCATACATATTCCGCGAATTAGAAAAGAAAGACGGAACTCCAAAAGACAGCCGGCCTGGTTGAAAAGTGAGGTGATGGAAGCTATTAGGGCTAAAAGAAATGCCTTCAGAAAATGGAAGAAGGAACCGTCTGAAAATAACAAGAAGCAGCATAAGGAGTGTCAAAGCAAATGCAAGGCACAGATAAAGAAGGCCAAGAGGGATTACGAAAAAAAGATAGCATTAGAGGCAAAAAAAACATAGTAAAAATTTATTTTTGGTATATTAAAAGCAGGAAGCCGGCAAAAGAATCGGTTGGGCCACTGGATGACCGAGGGGTAAAAGGGGTGATCAAGGAAGACAAAGACGTAGCGGAGAGACTGAATTAATTCTTTGCTTCGGTCTTCACCGAGGAAGATTTGGGTGGGATACCGGTGTCGGAAATGGTATTTCAAGCGGACGAGTCGGAGAAACTTACTGACTTCACGGTAAACCTGGAGGATGTAATGGGGCAGTTCGGCAAACTGAAGAGTAGCAAATCTCCTGGACCGGATGGTATTCATCCTAGAGTACTGATAGAACTGAAAAATGAGCTTGCGGAGCTACTGCTAGTGAGCGTGGTACCGGAAGATTGGAGGGTGGCCAATGTAACGCCCCTTTTTTAAAAAAAGGCTCCAGGGGACATCCGGGAAATTATAGACCGGTGAGTCTGACGTCGGTGCCGAGGAAAATGGTAGAGGCTATTATTAAAAACAAAATTACAGAGCACATCCGAGGACATGGATTACTGAGACCGAGTCAGCACGGCTTTTGTGTGGGGAAATCTTGCCTGACCAATTTACTTCAATTCTTTGAAGGAGTAAACAAACATGTGGACAAAGGGGAGCCGGTTGATATTGTGTATCTGGATTTTCAAAAGGCGTTTGACAAGGTACCTCATGAAAGGCTACAGAGGAAATTGGAGGGTCATGGGATAGGAGGAAATGTCCTATTGTGGATTAAAAACTGGTTAAAGGATAGGAAACAGAGAGTGGGATTAAATGGGCAGTATTCACAATGGAGAAGGGTAGTTAGTGGGGTTCCTCACGGGTCTGTGCTAGGACCGCTGCTTTTTAATATATTTATAAATGATTTAGAGATGGGAGTAACTAGCGAGGTAATTAAATTTGCTGATGACACAAAGTTATTCAAAGTCGTTAACTCGCGACAGGATTGTGAAAAATTACAAGAGGACCTTACGAGACTGGGAGACTGGGCGGCTAAATGGCAGATGACGTTTAATGTGAGCAAGTGCAAGGTGATGCATGTGGGAAAAATGAACCCAAATTATAGCTACGTCATGCAAGGTTTCACGTTAGAAGTTACGGACCAAGAAAGGGATCTGGGTGTCGTCGTCGATAACACACTGAAACCTTCTGCTCAGTGTGCTGCTGCGGCTAGGAAAGCAAATAGAATGTTGGGTATTATTAGGAAAGGTATGGAAAACAGGTGTGAGGATGTTATAATGCCGTTGCATCACTCCATGGTGCGACCGCACCTTGAGTATTGTGTTCAATTCTGGTCGCCGCATCTCAAGAAAGATATAGTAGAATTGGAAAAGGTGCAGCGAAGGGCGACTAAAATGATAGCGGGGATGGGACAACTTCCCTATGAAGAAAGACTAAGGAGGCTATGGCTATTCAGCTTGGAGAAGAGACGGCTGAGGGGAGACATGATAGAGGTATATAAAATAATGAGTGGAGTGGAACAGGTGGATGTGAAGTGTCTGTTCACGCTTTCCAAAAATACTAGGACTAGGGGGCATGCGATTAAACTACAGTGTAGTAAATTTAAAACAAATCGGAGAAACTTTTTCTTCACCCAACGTGTAATTAAATTCTGGAATTCATTGCCGGAAAATGTGGTGAAGGCAGTTAGCTTAGCAGAGTTTAAAAAGGGGTTGGACGGTTTCCTAAAGGACAAGTCCATAAACCGCTACTAAACGGACTTGGAAAAATCCAAAATCCCAGGAATAACATGTATAGAATGTTTGTACGTTTGGGAAGCTTGCCAGGTGCCCTTGGCCTGGATTGGCCGCTGTCGTGGACAAGATGCTGGGCTCGATGGACCCTTGGTCTTTTCCCAGTATGGAATTGTGGATGTTTCCCAAGTCCATTTAGTAGCTGTCCTAACCTTTCCCTCCCGGGCAGCACTTGGAGACATATCCTCAGTGCGAGAGGATAGTACATCCCCTGGTGGGCAGGTCCTGGCTACAGGAGTACTTCCTACTTCACCAGGGTGATGCTCTCCTTCTAGGAGACCTCCCTCCTCCAAGGTAGCACAAGGGCTACTAGACTGGAGGTGGGACTTCTCTACAACATCCCTGTAGGTCTCCTCTATGTACCTCTCTGTCTCCCTCAGCTCCACCAAGTCTGCTACTCTAGCCTCAAGAGAACGGACACGTTATCTAAGAGCTAGGAGCTCCTTGCATCGGGCGCAAACATATGACATCTCACCAACTGGGAGATAATCATACATGTGACAGTGCAAAAGACTGGATAGCACCCCTCTCGCTGCTGGACTGCTGACTCCATCTTAGTGTTTTTTGAGTTTTTCAATAATTTAAAACTTGCTACAGTATTAAGGATATCAGCCTAATATAAAAGTGTCTTTTACTTTATATAGTATATTGTATGATTTATTTAGTATTTCCTTCTTAGATGGTAATGAAATGTATTTAAAACTCTGTAAGAGCACTCCTTGCTTGTTACCCTAATTACAATAGCTGACTATAAATGAGGAGTTGTGGCAGGAGAGTCACGTGATGGAGTAGAGGAGAGCAGCAGCAAGTTGTCTTTCCTCCTGAGCCCCTTCCCGGTTCTCCAATTTAAATAATGCGAAGAGAGACGGGAAAGGAAGAAACATTAAGCTTAGCATTTTGCTAGTATATGGATCCTTTCTTAATTCGAGCAGAGGCGGGCATGCCAAGCAAAGCAGGAAAAAAAGAAACAGCGAAGACACGCGGGCCTCCCGAGGCCAAGATGGCGCGGAGTCCCGGGGCCGAACCATCATTGTTCAGTGAGCCTCAGCTGCAGCAAATAATAGCCGCAGTTAAGAGCGCGACAGAACCGCAATTCGTGCTTTTGACACAAAAATGTCAATAATGGACAAAACGCTGGAGGAAACAGTGCGGCGCACAGGAGAATTAGAAAGCAGAGTGGCCGAGATGGAAGATCGAGAGACAACAATGGCGTCGTCAGTGCAGGCCCTGCAAAAGTTGGTAAGGGAGCAGGGCCAACTAATAGACGAACTGGAAAATCGCTCGCGCAGATCGAATATCAGACTTGTGGGCTTTCCGGAGTCCGTTCCGGACCAAAATTTGTCAGCGGTTCTGGAGCGCTGGATAAATGCTGAACTGGCGTTGACGGACAGCATAGGAAAATTATGCCTGGAGCGGGCCCATAGACTCGGCCGTAAACAAGAAGGAGCGCAGCGCCCCAGAGTGATAATAGTGAATATCCACAATTTTTTACAGAAAGTGGAAATCCTCCGGGGCGCAAGGCAGAGAAAGGACGATCTTCAATATGAGGGCCATACTGTGAAGATATTCCAGGATTACTCCTGGGCATTACAACAGCGTCGCCGAGAATTCAATCCTATCTGCAGCGCGCTACACACCAAAAAAGATAAATTTATGTTGGTATACCCAGCTACATTAAAGATCCATCATAATGGGAAATGGCATGCTTTCATAACACCTAAAGAAGCAGCAGTTTTTCAAAAAGCAATGCATGTAAAAGCAGAATCTCACCAAGACTAAAATAGGATCCACGAGCACAGTACCCTGGAAAAGGAGACCATGCGGATTACAGTCAATGGAGGAAGACCATGAGTCCAAGAGGTAGCGACCAGGAGTGTGGATGGTGGCAGGCAGCTATACTCAGACATGTTCACAGCCATCCCCACCGCAAACCAGGTTTGGGAGGTGGTGGAATATAATACCATTCTGAGCAAAAGGGCCGAGACTGTAAATGAAACAAGCTTAAGGTTTTCAAGTTTGAGTTACATGAAAGTGTTTGTTAAGTTAGCATGTTTAACTATGAGTAATTGCAAAATGTCTATAAATGTCAAAGATCATATGATGAGAGCAAAAGGATCGGGGGGAGGACCAGGGGGGCTATCACAGTGACCCATGCTCACCCAAGATCTAGGGGGAGATGAGAAGGGTAAAGAGGGGTGTAAGGGAAGATTCGGGGTACTTATGGGGGGAAGGGGAGGGAGCTTAGAGAGAGGGATGGGGAAGGGATGGGAAAAGAGTGGGGGGGGGGGGGGGGCAAGGGAGGGCAGGGACTACATTTAATTGACCAGGAAAAGAACTCAAGTGAGCAAAGAAGGCTCTGTCCTTCAGATAACACCTTAGGTACACAATACAAACCGATGTCCTCAGATCAGGCAAAACAAAATAGAAAGGATCAGGGCGAGGCTGGGCGCCCGATCCTCCATTACAGAACTTTTTCATACAGGAACCTAATAAAGGATGTTGATGGCTAAAACCGTTAGATTTAATACCTGGAATGTAGGAGGAATTACCTCTCCTGTCAAACGCGCTAAAGTGCTGACAGCGCTACGTAGGAAGCAAACCGATATAGCATGCATCCAAGAAACCCGCCTGTCCCAAATAGAAAACCAGAAATTAAAAAGGAACTGGGTGGGCGAAGTATATGCCTCCCCAGCAGAAGGTCGAAAAAGGGGTGTAACTGTTCTCATACGAAAAGGACTAGTATCAAAATCAGAACTAATAACGGTAGACTCGAAGGGCAGATATGTATTATTACATATATGGCTGCAGGGCAGAGAACTACTACTGCTAGCCCTTTATGGGCCTAATACATATGACAAAAACTTTTATTATCATTTGATACAATTTTGTAGGCCGTACAGATCTCTGGAGCTTATGGTCATGGGAGATTTTAATTTGGTAGCGCGACCTATGGAAGACTGTTCAGATCCAAATAGGGCTCATAGGGGAGGCCCAAGGGCTAGGACATTATCATTATTCATGCGAGCCTTGAGCCTAGTTGACTCTTGGAGAACTCTGCATCCGGGGCAGAAAGATTTCACTCATTTGTCAAGAGCTCACGGGACGTATTCCAGGTTAGACTATGTTCTAGTGACTCGCTCATTGTTTCCGAATGTGACCTCAGTGGAAATAGGGGCTGCAGACATATCAGATCACGCCATGGTTTGGTTGGACTTAGAGGCGCCAAAACACTACCAACAGCGTGGAAGGGGATGGAGGTTCCTGGCCTATCTCTATAAAAATCAGGAATTTGTAAAATACATACAGGCAAAGTGGGATGAATATGAGCAATTTAATGGACAACATAGAGATAACCCCGCCTTGTTTTGGGCTACGGCAAAAGCAGTGATGAGAGGTGAGGTGATCGCATATGTAAATGGTAGAAATAAGAAAATCTCTAAAGCTATTATAGACCTAGAAATGAAATTACGAATAGCTAAAAGAAAAGTTATAAGATCACCAACAGGGGTAAATAGAGACAATATGCAGTCGGTGCAAGTAACACTTAATTCCCTCCTACATGAGAGAGCTACAAGGGGACTCTTATATAACAAATACAGACTCCAGAGATTTGGGAATAGGACGGGCCCAATGTTAGCGGGGATGGTTAAGGCATGGGGGAACCACCAGGTAATAACAGCATTGAAGGATGACCAAGGGAAACTACATCATACGAGTGAAAAGATTGCGGAAATTCTTAGACATCATTTCTCGGGGATATATTCAACCCCAAGTAAGAGTGATATAGGAGCAATAAATCAATACTTGAGCCAGGCCCATCTGCCAGAACTAACTCAACATTAGCTGGAGTCTTTGAACGGTCCAATCACTGGCAGGGAAGTACAGGAATGCATAAAGTTCTTAAAACTAAATTCAGCGCCCGGCCCGGATGGACTGTCGGGAGAGTTCTACAAATTGTTAAGTGCAGTGCTTTTTTTGTAGAAAAAAAGGCGCCGGTACTCATTGTGGGCGGGGTCACCACACATAGCACCGCCCCTATTATAGCCATACCCACATTAGCCACACCCCTTATAAACAGACATCATTGAAAATATTATACTAGTATAGGAGAAAAAATAATGTGATTTTTTTTCATTATAAATAATTTCTGTAAGCTGTTACAGCTCCAGTATACCCAGTGCAAAATAAGACAAATTCCAAACACTAAAATGAAAATAAAATGATTTTTTTCTACCTTTGTTGTCTGGTGACTTTGTTTTTCTATCCATATTGGTCCCAGTCTCTGATTCTGCTGCTCTCTACCTGTTCTCTTAACTCCGTTTCCAGGGCTTCCTTTCCATTTATTTCTTTACTTTCCTCCTTTCTTCTTCTTTTGTTGCCCTGCATCCATAAGTAAAAGCTGGGTCCTCCTCCATGGAATTGACTGGAGGAGGTATAACATGGATCCAGCTTTTGCCTATTTTCTCCATCCATGTGCAGTTTTTCTCCTCTTCCCTTTCCCTCATCTCCATCCATGTGCATCTTCTTTTTTCTTTCCTCCCCTCCATTCATGTCCAGCACTTCTCCTCTCTCCTCCCCTCCATCCATGTCCAGCATTTCTCATCTCTCTTCCCTCCTCTGTATCCATATCTAATATAATAAAACGCACTGTGAACGTTCTAATGAGGACAACGTTCTGAAGTCACTAAAACACTCCCTGAAGGGTTCGTGGTGTTCGTGGTGTGAAGCCACCCAGCTGTCTCTGCCCCGCCCTCGCGTCAAACGTCATGACGTCGAGGGCGGAAAAAAAAAAACCGGATCGCACCCACGCAAGGGGAGGAGTAGGGAAACACGCGGAGCGTGTTTCCCTACTCCTCCCCCTGCCGACCCACCCGTGGAAAGGGAAAACACCTCCAAAGCTCCGGAGTCCACAGTCCCGACATCCAGCACCCCCCCCCCCCGCACGTAAAACGTCTAAAACTAGAAGCCCCACCCACATAATGATAGATCCGCCTACCTTCGCCCCGACCCGACCCCCCCCCCAAAGCTGCAGGTCAAAATAAGGAGGTCCAACACCCCCCCCCCGCAACAACCCCCTACTAAGCCACCCACCTTCGCGTTGCTTTGCCAGCGGGGGACCCAAAACCCCGCCAGCAGTCCTGTCTGCTGACTACGGCATCATCTTCGGCGTTGCTAGCCTGTGCAGGCAGCCAGGGCTTCTGTGCATCTGACGTCCTGCACGTGCAGGACGTCAGAAGCAAAGAACCCCGCCCTGCACAGGCTAGCAACGCCGAAGATCGCTGGAGGAGTCTGACTCACTCAGCACACACACAAGACTTCTGCTGGCGGGATTTTGGGTCCCCCCGCCAGCAAAACTACGCGATGGTGGGTGCGATGGCCACGGTGGGTGGGATGGCGGCGACCGGGTGCATCGCTGTGGGTGGGATGGCGGCTGGAGGGGGGGCATCGCGCGGAGGACACGCTTCATTACTTCTTCTTCTAAAAAGCAGGATCCTCCCTCCCCCCAAAAAACTGAACCATACAACACATACACACACTCATCCTCATCTGGCACCGCTTCCTTACCCCCCCCCCCCCCCACACTTACTCACTCACTCTCATTTGGCCACACTTCCTCAACGCCCCCCCCCCCCAACACACACACACTCTCATCTGCCAGCGCTTTCTGAAACCCCTGCCCCCCCCCCACACTCACTCATCTGGCTGTGTTTCCTGACCCCCCCCCCCCAAACACACTCACTCTCATTTGGCCACACTTCAACGCCCCCCCCCCAACACACACACACTCAGTCTCTCTCTCTCTCTCTCTCAACTGAGAGCGCTTCCTGAAATCCCTGCCCCCCACATACACTCGCTCACTCATGTGGCAACCCCCCCCCCACCACACACACACACACTCAGTCTCTCATATCGCACCGCTTCCTGAACCCCCCCCCCCACACACACACATACTCTCGCTCATCTGGCAGCGCTTCCTGAAGCCCCCCACCACACACACACACTCTCATGTGGAAACACTTGATAAACCGCCCCCCCACACACTCGCTCACTCATCTTGCAGCACTTACAGACACCCCCACACACCCCTCCTCTTCCAAGCTGAAACCCCCAACACACACCCCCCAACACACCCCTCCAACACACACACACACACACTCTTTCTCACTCTCATCTGCCAGCGCTTCCTGAACCTCCCTCCCCCCACATACACTCTCTCTCTCTCATCTGCCAGCGCTTCCGGAAACCCTGTACACACACACACAGACACTCACTCTCTCTCATCTGGCAGCGCTTCCTGAACCCCACCCAACACACACACACACACACACTCTCATCTGCCAGCACTTCCTGAAACCCCTGCCCCCCCACACTCACTCATCTGGCTGTGTTTCCTGACCCCCCCCCCCAAACACACACACTCACTCTCATTTGGCCACACTTCAATGCCCCCCCCAACACACTCCCTCCCCCCACATACACTCTCTCTCTCTCATCTGCCAGCGCTTCCGGAAACCCCGTACACACACACACAGACACTCACTCTCTCTCATCTGCCAGCGCTTCCTGAACCCCCCCCCCCCCCCCACACACACACACACACTCTCACTCATCTCGCAGCGCTTCCTGAAACTCTATACACACACTCACTCTCTCTCTCATCTGCCAGCGCTTCCTGAACCCACTGCCCACCCCCACCCACACACACACTCAGTCATCTGGCATCGCTTCCTGAACCCCCCCCCCCCCCCCACACACACACACTCTTTCACTCGCATCTGGTAGCGCTTCCTGAACCCCCCGCACCCCTCTTCTTTCTACCTGAACCCCCCCAACACATCCCCCCTCCCCCTCCTCCAGCACACCAATTGCTTGGGTGCAGTGGCAGGAATCTCAGACACCACAGACAGAGGGGAGGGGGCCTGACACCAGAGAGACACAGGAAGGGAGGTATCTCTGTCACACACACACTCTCTCTCTCATATACAATGTCTTTCTGACTCTCACTCTCACACACTCTGTCTCACACTGTATCACATTCACTCTCTATGTGCCACACACTCACTCACACACTCGCTTGGTCACATACACTCACTCTCACAGAGAATCTGTGTCTCACACACACTCACTCTCGCACACACACACACACACACTCTGTCTCACACTGTGTCTCACATACACACTTGCAAACACTCTCATTCTCACATACACACCCAGACTCACTCTCTCTCTCACACACACACACTCACACTATCACTCTCTCTCTCACACAGTCACTCTCACATACACTCTCCCAAACATACACACTCCGAGGAAAACCTTGCTAGCGCCCGTTTCATTTGTGTCAGAAACGGGCCTTTTTTACTAGTAAAGCAATAATTCTCTCTCCCCTCTCCTCCATCCAAGTCAGCATTTCTCCTCTCTCCTAGCCAACTCCTCCATCCATCCATGTCCAGCAATTCTCCTCTATCTCCTGCTCTCCTCTCCATCCATTTCTAGCATTTCTCCTCTCTCCTCTCTCATCCATGTCCAGCAATTCTCTCTTCCCTGTCCTCCCCTCCCCATCCAGCGATTCTCCTCTCTCCCCTCCATGTCCAGCAATTCTCTCTTCCCTGTCCTCCCCTCCCCGTCCAGCGATTCTCCTCTCTCCCCTCCATGTTCAGCAATTCTATCTTCCCTGCCCTCCCCTCCATGTCCAGCAATTATCTCATCCCTGCCCTCCCATCAATGTCCAGCAATTCTCTCTCCCCTGCCCTTCCCTCCCATTCCATGTCCAGCAATTCTCTCTCCCTTGCCCTTCCCTCCCAGCCCATCCCATGTCCAGCAATTCTCTCTCTCCTGCCCTTCCCATGTCCAGCAATTCTCTCTCCCCTGCCCTTCCCTCCCATCCCATGTCCAGCAATTCTCTCTCCCCTGCCCTTCCCATGTCCAGCAATTCTCTCTCCCCTGCCCTTCCCTCCCATCCCTTGTCCAGCAATTCTCTCTACCCTGCCCTTCCCATGTCCAGCAATTCTCTCTCCCTTGCCCTTCCCTCCCATCCCATGTCCAGCAATTCTCTCTCCCTTGCCCTTCCCTCCCATCCCATCCTATGTCCAGCAATTCTCTCTCCGCTGCTCTTCCCTCCCATCCCATTGATTTCCAGCAGTTCTCTCTCCCCTGCCCTTCCCTCCCATTATTTCCAGCGATTCTCCGCCTCTCCCCTGCCCTCCCATCGTCGTGCAGCGATTTTTCCGTCCCTCCCCTGCCCTCACCTCTCCCATATCCAGCGATTCTTCGTCCCCCAGCCGTCCTCTTTCACTGCCTGCCAGCCAGCGTCGGACTCAGAAGCGAACGGTGCAGGCAGCGATTGGCTGGCAGCGTCGAAGCTTCTCTCTGCAAGTCCCGCCTATGCGTAAACAGGAAGTTGTAGGCGGGACTTGCAGAGGGAAGCTACGACGCTGCCAGCCAATCGCTGCCTGCACCGTTCGCTTCTGAGTCCGACTGGTTGGCAGGCAGTGAAGGAGGACGCTGGGGGACGAAGAATCGCTGGATATGAGAGAGGTGAGGGCAGGGGAGGGACGGAAAAATCGCTGGACGTCGATGGGAGGGCAGGGGAGAGGCGGAGAATCGCTGGAAATAATGGGAGGGGAGGAGAGGAGGAGAAAAAGGTGCCGGTACACCATACCGTTGCGTACCGGCACAAAAAAAGCACTGGTTAAGTGCCAAGTTAGTTAAGCCATTGATATTAAATTACGAACAGGCAGTACAGCAGGGACAGGTGGCGGATCATGCCAATGAAGCCCTAATAGTTCTTATAAAGAAACCAGGCAGAGCAGAGGAACTCCCAGACTCATATAGGCCGATATCCTTAATAAATGTAGATTTAAAAATATTATCAAAGATAATGGCAAACCGCCTTTCTAGGATACTACCCAGGGTAATAAGTACAGAACAGGTGGGCTTTGTTAAAGGGCGGCAAACTGTAGGAAATGTCCAAAGACTTCTAATAGGAATGGCCTCATGCCAAAGATATGAACAACAATCCTTGGCAATCAGCCTAGATGCAGAAAAAGCTTTTGACAAGCTGCACTGGGACTATTTGTTTGCTACCCTACAGACTATGGGATTCCAGGGCTGGTTTGTTCGGGCACTTCAAGTATTATACACAGATCCAACAGCCGCAGTGTTAGTTAATGGGATTAAAACACAATCATTCCACATAGGTAGGGGGACACGCCAAGGCTGTCCGCTTTCACCACTCTTATTTATATTGTCCCTAGAACCGTTGTTAAGGAGGCTATGCCTCAGGACAGACATTATGGGAGTGGACGTGGGAGGTACTATAATTAAAACACTAGCATTCGCAGATGATTTACTAGTCCTTCTTAAGAACTCTAGATCCTCCGTACCGGCATTACTACAGGAGATAGAATCCTACGGGAGGCTCTCTGGGTTTGTGCTGAACAAACAGAAGTCACAGGCACTTCCAGTATATGGGATACCACCTGAAAGGGGAGGAGGGGAGATACCAGTGTTACCAGAGGGGGCGCCTTTGAAGTACTTAGGAGTATATATCCCACAGAACTTAACTTATCTTTATGATAGTAATGTTCAAAAGCTGTTACGGGATACAAAAGATAGACTGACTACATGGCAGGGATATCCATTGTCATTGTTGGGCAGAATTGCCTTATATAACATGGCAATAGTACCTCGCTGGTTATATGTTTTTCAGGTTCTGCCGTTGTATTTGAAATATAGGGATGAGAGGCAACTCAACAGGCAGTTGCAAAAGTTTTTGTGGAATGGGAAAAGGGCTAGACTCCCCTTGGAGACATTGCAGGTGCCTGTTGAGTATGGAGACTTGGGCCTTTTAAGCATCAGGCAAATGACAATTGCAAGTGGGATGAGACACATAGCAGACTGGAATAAGAACACGCAGGATTTCTCGGCCACCCCGCTGGAGTTGGCTCTGACTGACAATGTACATTTTAGTTGTATATTACATGAAACAGGGAGAGCCCTGCCTTATGAACTTGGACGATCAATGATAATGCCTACAGCGAAGAAAGTTTGGCGATGGGTCTGCAAACTTCATAGATTCAATGCGGAAGCAACTCCATTTTTATCCATAAGCAGAAACCCAGCTTTCCCAGCTGAAGATATGAATCATATCTTCAAGAAATGGCAACAGCGAGGAATTCAATATGTGTATCAGATTTTAAATGAACAGGGACGCTTGTTGCCCTTCAAGGAACTGCAAGATAAATATTCTCTTCCAAATACAGATCTCTTTCATTATAGTCAGTTGAAGCATTACATTGATAGCCTGAAATGGCAAAACTTGACTGAAGATGTACAGGAAGAACTGGCCGCAGCATATTCCTTATCTGCTCAACAAAAAGTTCCCTTATCGCTCTACCATAGACATATCCGGGATACTGCAGCAGAACTGCCTTATGAAAGGCTAGCTCAGGCCTGGTCAGAGGAATTAGGGGCGACCCTATCAACAGATATCTTCAAAATCCATGTCTTGAACTTGAAGAAGTCTACAGGCTTTGTTTGGTGCTGGGAATTACAATATAAGTTTGCAGTCCGAATACATATAGCCCCCAGACGGGCATTCCACATAGGCTTGTCCCCGGCAGGGGAATGCCCCAAATGCAATCATGTTGGGGCCACGTTAGGACATATGTTTTGGACATGCCCACATATTGCAAAATTTTGGAGACAACTTTTAACAAATATATCACAGATGTGGGATATTCGCTGGATTCTGGACTACAAACTATTGTTCGGCCACGTAAAAATTGTGGCCCCAAAACCTAAAGGACTTAAAGAATTCACAAACAGGGCGGTCTTTGCAGCCAAGAAGGTGATTCTGCTGGAATGGATGGCATCAAAAGCTCCAACCCTACAACAGTGGAGGACCCAGATGATAACTTTAATGAGAATGGAGAGATTTGATATAGTGCAGTTGGACAATAAAAGAGGACAGCAGTTTGAACGGAGATGGGCACCATTCTGGCAAACGCTAACGCCAGCAGCACGGGGACACCTGTTAAATCTATAACAATGTCAAGGGAGGAGGACAGAGAAATATTGTGTAACAGTAGTCTCGGAGGGCATGGGAGGGTGGGTGGGGGGGTTAGGGAAGAAGTGGGGGGGGAAAGGGGTGATAGAGGGAGGGGGGGAATAGGAAAACGTATGGAACAGGATGATTATTGTATAGACAGCTGAAAGTTCTGTAACTATCGCAACAATGTGCGCTTGAATTGGTGGATGTTTTCTCTGATGTGTTATGCTATGTCTTGTTCCATAATAAACAGATTTCAATATAAATGAGGAGTTGTCCTAGGGGTGGGTGGGTGTTGGGGAGGGTGGGGGGGGGGGGGGGGAATACTAAATTAGATCCTGCAGTGGCTGTTAGATTCTATCTGTTAATTCTGTGGTCCAAGAGTTTTTAAAACTAAGTGGAAAAGACTATGGAGATTAGCTGTTAAAATTTGCTTTTTAATTTTGCCGAACACTAACCTACAATTCCTCCTTTAAACCCCAATCTTTAAGTTCCCAAAGCACAAGCAAAGTAGCGTTCACTTACCAGAGAAATGTCCTCTTTTCTCAGAACTTAGGTGCCATAAAACTGGGCATTACGCTAGTATTCTATAACATCAGACTTACGCACTGAGGACCAGATTCAATATATGGCACCTAACAAAATCAGCACCAACACCCCCCCCCCCCCCTTGCTTAGCGCTATTCTATAAACCTCATCTAATGTTAGGCACACTTTCTTGCCCCATGACTAAAATTTAGGCATAACCATTTATGCCAATTAAAACCTGGTGAAAATGCCCATGCCTAACAGGCGCTAATTGGGCATATTCTATAACAGTGTACATAATTTATAGGAATGCTCACAACCCACCCATGCCCCTCCCATTGCCACAATCTCTTTTTGAGATCCGCATATTAGAATTTATGTGTACTACTTTACAGAATATGCTTAGAAAATTGTGCATACATTCTAATTAGTGCTGATAATTACTTGTTAGTGGCCAAAAATCAGCGCCAGTTGGCTTGTTAAACAATTATGTAGTGCATGCAAATTTGTGTGTGCAACTTAGTTGCCATATATAGAATCCGGGGGGCAAATGTGTAATAGAATATAGCATAAGTCCACAGTTAAACGCCAAGCTTTAGGTATGACTACTTACACTATGGCAATGTTTGGCATAGATGGCAATGCCTTAATGTGGCAGTTGGGTGTGTAAATGCAACTATTACATAGAGTTCATGCAAGGTTAGAGGGAACGCCCCTGACATGCCCATGCCATTCTCAGTTAACGTCCACTTTGCAATTACATGCAAAAAACATTTGGCACTTGGGGTCCTTCTACTAAGGCATGCTAGTGTTTTTAGCGTGCACTAAAAATAACAGTGTTGTAAATGCTAGAGACACCCATATATTCTTATGGGTGTCTCTAGTGTTTAACGTGCGCTAATCATTAGCACGCACTAAAAACACTACTGTGCCTTTGTAAAAGATCCCCTTAGTTTACAGAATATGCCTGCAACTGCTAATTAATGCCAATTAGTGCTTATTAAGACCAATTATTGGTATTTATCTCTAATTATGTGCCAATTAATTACTTTACACGCATAACTGACCCTATTTTATAACTGGGTGTGCAATTGCACTCCTAATTTTAGGTGCCATTTATAAAGTTTGGGGCCCAGTATATAGTACCCTTACAAACTTGAGATCATTTGCTTCATTGTTGAAAATTTTAGATCTAGCTGTCTTAAAAGGAAAGAAGGACCTTGGCTTCCTTGTGGCCTGCATAGACAGGTAGATCTTATGAGAAAGTCCACTCCAAGTTTGTTTTGCTTCTACACTTAAAAAAAAAAAAAAATCCTGTAATTTAAGTCACAAACAACTGACTGGGAAATTATGAAACCCCTGTAACCACTGACAAAACACAAGAGGGGCAGGAAACTGTGAAGCAGTCACAAGTCACACTTCTAGGCCTGCACCTGGCAGTAATATATACAGAGAAAAGTTGCCAAGGCAACTTAAACAACAGAAATAAAAGACAAACTGCTTGCTCTATGGCTGCAAAAACATTCACTTTATTATTGACCAGCATTAAAAACCCAGCAGTCATCTGACAAGTTTGTGAAACTGCTGAATTTCACAGTTCTCTGGTCTTCAACAGGAAAGGAACCCTTGATGCACCATTCCACTTCAGAGATGAACCTTAAATCTTCTATCCTGCAGAAGGCTGCAAGATTTTAACATCCGTTTCTGTCCCTTATGTTCTTTTTGGTTTCCTCTTTCCTTCTCTTCCTTTCCTCACTATCTCTCTCTTCTTGCTCACTCTCTTCTCTCAACTCTCTTGATCCTCCATCCAATTCTTCAGTTTGCTATTTTTCCTTCTTCCTTAATCCTCCCCTAGGTCCCTCTCATCTTCTCAATCTGTACTAGCCCCATTTCTCTTTCAGTCCCATCTCCTACTCCCTCTGCCCATTTTCTTCACTTAGCCCCCTCCCCTGACAAACCTTCATTTTTTTTCCCTTTTCACTCCTGACAGCCTGTCTCCCAGATCCTGCAATGAGACCCTGTGCTAAGATAATATGACTTGTGGTAAAATAACCCATTTTAACAGTAGCCCATGTTGATAACTTCCCCCCTAAATGCCCTCATGGGGTGGGGTGGAGGTTCCTGTTTGGGGGAAGAGTCCCTTGCTGGGGCAGAGGGGGAGGGAAGACAGTCCACATTTGTCATTCAAGAAGGCTCTCCAGGAGCATCAAGCCACACTTTAGTGGCCCAGTGCTCCTAAGGAGCAGAATAAAGCAGCTTGCAAGGCTGATCACAAGTTGCATTATTCATATATTTTATTTATTTGGATTTTACTCACACCTTTTTCAGTAGTAGCTCAAGGTGAGTTACATTCAGGTACACTGGATATTTCTCTGTCCCAGGAGGGCGCATAATCTACGTTTGTACCTGAGGCAATAGAGGGTTAAGTGACTTGCCCAAGATCACAAGGAGCAGCAGTGGGATTTGAACCAGCCATCTCTGGATTGCAAGACTGGTGCTCTAACCACTAGGCCACTCCTCTACTCTACTGAGAGAGTTACTAACCTGTGGTACTAACCTCAGGTTAGTAAATCCTGTAATAAATTAACTGTGTTAAAAAATCCAATATTTTACACAGCTTAATAACTAGCTCCCTGTGTGTACAAATTCACACCTGCTCTTTGGCAAGCACATTTTTTTAGAGGCCTTTTTATCAAGCTGTGGTAAGCACTAATATATGTTTACTGCAGCTTAAAATAGCATACCGTGGGGCATGCTGAGGCATCCCACGGTATTGCAAATGTGCGCACGCTACCCATGTGCTAAAAATTAGAATGGGTTCAAAGACGAGCGACCAAAATGATGAAGGGGATGGAACTCCTCTCATATGATGTAAGGCCTTCAGCTTGGAAAAGAGGGGAGATGTGATTGAGGCCTACAAAATCCTGAGTAGTGTAGAACAAGAAGAAGTGAATCAATGTTTTACTCTTTAAGTACAAAAACTAGGGGACACTCAATGAAGTTATATGGAAATACTTTTAAAACAAATAGGAGGAAATATTTTTCACTCAATGAGGAGGATGTGGTAACAGCGATTTGTGTATCTGGGTTTAAAAAAGGTTTGGATAAGTTTCTGGAGGAAAAGTCCATAGTCTGCTATTGAGATTGGTAGCCTGGAATCTTGCTACTCTTTGGGATTCTGGAATCTTGCTAGTATTTGAGTTCTGCCAGGTACTTGTGACCTGGATTGGCCACTGTTGGAAACAAGATACTGGCCTAGATGGACAATTGGTTTGACCCAGTTTGGCTATTCTTATGTTCTTAAAATAGGTGGCTGTAAGGACTCACATGCTAATTTTTGCTAATGACTGCGTGCTAATGGCGCATGACCAGAAAATGTAAAATTGGCCATTTTTCAGTCATGGCAAAAAGTAGCCTTAGCGTATGGGAAAGACAAGCATAAGGGTGCACTAAGGTCTCTTTTTGCTGCAGTTTTGTAAAAGGGTCCCTTAGGGTTAATTTTGATATATGTTTAAATTTGTGAACATAGCTATGTAGGTGTAACCCAGTCCTTTGCATGCTTCTCCTGGATAAATTTATAGGCATAACAGGTGTGGTCAGTGGTTGCATAAGTTTTCTGGCAATATAAAAAATATTTCTGTGGGTAAAGTACTGTTTCACAAATAACTTTCACTTTCTTTTTTTTATTTTTCACCTTTATGGTTCAGATCATCAGATATCTTAGTGTTTAAAAAAAATCTTTATTTTCACTCTTACTATTTCACAACTTCTCTTGCCCATTTTCTTAGGGTACAGTGTGCAGACTCATCTACTATTGTGGCACTTGTCATCTTTCCTAGTGACAGACTGGCTGAAATGCAATTAGCCAAACTGTCATCTAGGTGGAAGACCAGATATACGGAAGAACAAGAATCCAGTCAACCAGAAAGGGAAACAGATTTTTCTGGTAGATAAACTTGATATAGGCCTCTTTCTTCTATGAAAAATTTCATAATGCCAAATCATCCATACACAGAGCATAAGTTTGTGCTTACCCAGGAGCATGGATTTACAATGTATGCAAAACCTGACAGTGCATATGTTTACAGTTAGCAGCGCCTACTGTATGGGGGATAAATACAACTTTGTTTGTAGGAAATAATGTTAAATGTTTTTATTTTTCTGTGGGGTTTTAAAGAAAGGGGTTTAATCCTCCTGCTTTGTCTGAGTAGATTAAAGCAGCATGGTGTCAGGGACATAAGAATATAGCCATTGTCATACTGGGACAGACTGAAGGTCCATCAAGTTCAGTATCCTGTTGCCAACAGTGACCAATCTAGATTACAAAAACCTGGCAAGATCCCAGGTTCTTGGCCAAGAAAGGCATTGGAAAGCTTTGATTTTAGGACAAAAAAGTGAATAACAATACAACATTCAGCACACAGCTCACATTTGCAATTAGTCATGTTGAAATGCTGCGTTAAAGGGGCCATTATTAAACTTTTCCCATGTCTAAAGCCTGTTTGACACATGCAAAACACCTTTTAAACAATTGCTTAGTGCTATGCATGTATGATATCAAAATGGTGAGTACTTAGAGTAAATATACTATGAGTAGGCAGTTCCTGCTCTGTAGTTTGGGCAGAGCAGAGTGGAATTACAGTGGGCATGCATATTTTATAAAATATGAGTGCATATGTGAAGTATACCTACACCACTATACCAGTTATGGAGCAGGAGTAAATTTGTGTGTCAGAATAGGCTTGTTAAAGGAGCAGGATCTGGGAATCTATTTTTAACAAAGCATATAGGAACTTATGTTGCCTTCATAAAATAAAGAAAGTCTGCCGTAGCAGAGGAACACTCTAGTCCTATGAAGAACACTGAATGGAACAGAGATAATGGGAATTGGACTCTGGCTTCTGTAGAACTCCACAATATTAAAGAATTTATTGGTAAACTGTAGACTCGACATAACCCTGTGTTTTGGCCGTGGAGGCCTGCTTCAGGAGTCTAATAAAAATATTCAAAACAAGATGAAATGAACTTAAAAAACATAAAGACATAAATAAATATAAAACCACATAAAAATGTTAAAATCATAAAGAATATGTGCATTTCACCAATATTATTATACTATTTTCGAGTGAAGCTTATCCAATAATGAATAAATAAGTAAATAATTAAATGGATTGAATGGACAACTAAAGGGAAACATATCTTGCAAAAATTACAATAAGAACATGCATATAACCAAAATTGATGTTCTGTATTCAAATGGTACATATTCAGTAATAAATAAACATCAATATTCAGCACTTAACTGGCCAGGGTAACAGCATAAAAATCAGTCCTATCTTTAAGCAGTAACCTGTAGCTGCTTAAGTTCTGAATATTGACTTAACTGGCTATACATTAATTGGTTCTGCGTAAACTGGATATTCAGTGCTGAAATCCAGACATGGCCTGGCATTAAATATCCGGGAATAACACTGGCGGTGGTCAGCAAAATGCTCATTACTGTTGGCTGAATACTGACTCCTATGTGATTTGGTGCACGGTTTTAATAGCAGCTATGGCACCAATCACGCACGCAAGTGCTAATATTGTATCAATTTGTGCATGCTATTGGTGTTTGTAATGCTAGATTTTCTGGGATGATTACATCTTTTACAGGGCTTAGGGTCCCTTTTAACAAGCTACAGTAAAAGGGGCCCTGTAGTATCGTTTGTGCATGGTTTCACCATGCACTGAGGCCCCCTTTTACCGCAGCGGGTAAACGGCTTTTTAAAAAAGGAAAATAGCCCTGCGGTAAGTGAGCCACTTGCCACGTGGCCATTTCCTGGGAGATCCCTTACCGCCACTCATTGAGGAGGCGGTAAGGGCTCCCATGCTACTCCAGCGGTAACTGGGCAGCATGCGGCACTGCCTGATTACCACCGAGTATGCCCTGGAATGCAGCAGAGGCCAGGACTGCAGTAGATCGGTGGTAAGACCAATTTGTTGTGCACCAATATGGCTGCAGCCCTATCACCCTTTAGTAAAAGGGTCCTTAGTATTCCAAGGTGGTTGACTGTTGAGGGCTGCAATTTAGTATTCTAGTATGGGCTGAATTACGCCTGTCAAACATTACGTTACCTTTAATGAGATAATTTCTGCTTTCCAACAGTGAGGCAGCTAATATGATAAACTTGATGATTTGGCACTACATTAATTTGCTCATTTCAATGAAGTGCAACAGAGTGCTGTGCTGGTAATCAAATGTTTTATGAAACCCACACTGCATTCTTTTGGTTAGAAAATAGTTTGGCTGTTCTTTCTTACCAACTTCTTCATAAAGAAATATCTTTCCAAGAGCTGAAATCATAACCACTTTTGTCATGAATAATTAATGCTCTCAACCATCAGAGGAGCCAGACATCTCGTTCCCTTTTAAAGTCATTGTACAAGACTGGAACTAGTCATGCTTTGGGAGAAATAGAATCTCTGGACACAGAGCTGTTAAAATACATTAACGACAATAGGGCATATTGTGGTGTGAATCGTATAAAGGATTTCAGGGCTACTACCGACTTATAAAATTTATCACTCTAGACGCCCTCTCTACCTTTCTCGTTATCTAATACCATATGCACCAGCCAGATCCCTCTGTTCTCACAACATAATTGTCTCATTGTACCAACTTACTAACAAATTTGCTTTGAAACTATGCATTGTAAAATATTCAGTGTTAATGGACCTTCTCTCTGGAATATGCATTCTTTTCACCTTCATTTGGAATATTCTCTTTCACAATTTAAAGTAGCATTAAAAATATTTCTATTTTCAGATGCATATCATAATCATTGACACCATACATTACAACATGGAATAGTACACAGTAGCTTGACATCTGCTGTTCCCCCCAACCTTATTTATTTTATTCCTATTTCTATAATGTCTTCTTCCTCCTGTATTACTTCTCTGTCCCATTGGCTTTGTAGTTCTTTTCAAACTTTTGTTTACAATTTTAATTTTTTTTCAAGTTGTGAACCACCTAAATGGTTATCCATTTGCAGTTTTTCAAATTTTAATAAAACCTGAAACCTGATTACAAAATAACCCCTGGAGTTCTGTGCACAAAAGGTGCGCAGATCACTCATGTGGGGCATTTTCGAAAAAACATCCAAGTCAGAATTGGGACGTCCTGCTCATCACATGGTTGATCTTGGAATATTACTACACATCCTAGAATACTTTGGAGTGGGAGGTAATGTTCTTAATTGGTTTAAAGGCTTCCTGACCTCAAGGTCATACCAAGTGATATCTAACTCGACTACATCAGCCACATGGATACCTGAATGTGGAGTCCCTCAAGGATCTCCCCTCTCGCTGACCCTCTTCAACCTAATGATGACACCCTTGGCCAGGTTATTATCTAATCAAAATCTCAATCCATACATATACGCAGATGACATAATGATCTACATCCCGTTCAACCGCAGAAACAGATGGGGTTCGCAGTTTCCACAAAAAATTCAACAACACCAAAGGAAGTGGAAAACACAACTTCAAGAGATCAATCCGAGACACCAGGGTGAGATGCTCCAGAAAACAAACTTTTGTTTTCTGGAGCATCTCACCCTGGTGTCTCGGATTGATCTCTTGAAGTTGTGTTTTCCACTTCCTTTGGTGTTGCTACATCCTGTTCAAACATGACTTAAAAGAAATCGCCAACGACATCAACCAAAGCTTCCATATCATGCATTCATGGGCGGACGCATTTCAGCTGAAATTTAATGCAGAAAAAACACAATGTCTTATACTTACCTCACAACATAACACGAGCAAATTCACCACCATAAACACACCAAACTTGTCCCTTCCCGTTTCAGACACCCTGAAAATTCTTGGAGTTACCATTGATTGAAATCTCACACTTGAAAATCATGTGAAAAATATAACCAAGAAGATGTTCCACTCAATGTGGAAACTTAAAAGAGTAAGGCCTTTCTTCTCAAGAACCATCTTTCGCAACCTGGTACAGTCAATGGTGCTGAGTCACCTAGATTACTGCAATGCACTCTACGCTGGTTGTGAAGAGCAAATCATCAAGAAACTTCAAACTGCCCAGAACACTGCAGCCAGACTCATATTTGGAAAAACAAAATATGAAAGTGCTAAACCCCTAAGGGAAAAGTTACACTGGCTTCCACTTAAAGAACGTATCGCATTCAAGGTATGCTCTCTAGTCCATAAAATCATTCACGGAGATGCCCCAGCCTACATGTTAGACCTAGTAGACCTGCCACCCAGGAACGCTAAAAGATCATCTCGCACATTCCTTAATCTTCACTTCCCCAGCTGTAAAGGTCTAAAATACAAACTAACGCATGCGCCAAGCTTTTCTTACCTAAGCACGCAGTTATGGAACGCATTGCCACTTAATCTAAAATCTATCTATGAACTACCTAACTTTCATAAATCTCTGAAGACCTACATCTTCAACAAGGCATATCACAACGATCAATAATTGTAAATGTAACATCTCCATTTTTACCTATATTCGGAACTGTTTTCTTCTTATATTTGACTGTTTAATTTTATTATGTCATCCATGTTCTCTATGTAACACCAATTGTTATCTTCCAATCTGGAATGGCGAATGCCATAACGGTACATTGTAAGCCACATTGAGCCTGCAAATAGGTGGGGAAATGTGGTTAGGGTGGTAGACTTTGGTCCTGGGGAACTGAGGAACTGAGTTTGATTCCCACTTCAGGCACAGGCAGCTCCTTGTGACTCTGGGCAAGTCACTTAATCTTCCATTGCCCCAGGTACAAATAAGTACCTGTATACAATATGTAAGCCACATTGAGCCTGCCATGAGTGGGAAAGCGCGGGGTACAAATGTAACAAAAAAAAAAAATCACAGCCAAACACCCTGCCCATGTCATAGCTATTTTTGAACAGGAAAAATGTCAGGATTTCCTTTTCAAAAATACATGAGAAGGATGTTCTTGTGCTGAAAACATCCAAAATGAACAGCTATTTTCTAAACTGAAACGTCTAAAATATGAACACCAAAAACAAAAGCACAAAAATGTCTGTCTGGTATCATTTGTACAAACATGGCCACACAGATGTCACCCACTGAAAGACATCCTAATTTGGGGCTCACCCTTGTCCCGCCTAAAACACACCTCCCACACCTTTTTTTACGCTAATCGGGCATTTTCAGCAGCGTTAGCTGGTTAAATGTCACTGAAAATAACCAGTTATCTGCCAAGATGCAGCAGTTTCTATCCAGTTAACTCCTTTTCAATTAGTACTTTAAGCACCTGATATCCCATAGAATCTAGCCACCCTGTTATACAGTACCCTTTTTGGAGCTAATGTTATAACAGTGTGTCTATGTATAGGTACCCAGAGAGCTAGTGATCTAAATGCTGAAGATGCACACACAATTTATTGTATTCTATAAGTCACAAGCGTGTGAGCCCCGCCTAGACTCTGCTCATGTGTACATATGCCTGTAAGATATGTACATATTTACAGTATATAGCTTTGGTGGAATTTTGGCATTTAAGCGAATATGAACACACATATGCCATTATTTTAAACATTTATGCACATCAGCATGTCCATGTTAGCATCCACTTTATAGAATTACCCCCCATGATCACATTGCACAATACACTAGAGGTGTATTCAAGGTGAAATATTCAATAGACATGGAGCATGTCTATCAGAACTATGTAAAAAAACAATTCTGCTTACAGCATGTTCATCCCTCCACTTCAAAAGCTCAGTGGGATGCTACTAGAGATTCTGCCTTCTATATTCTCGTCCCGCGTCTGTGAAACTTACTTCCAAAGCGCAGTCATTTGAAATCTAGTTTATGAAATTTAAAGCTGTCCTGAAGACCTTCTTTTTCAGTAAGGAGTTTAATGGGGGCCGTTACAGGTCTTGGTAGTTAAGAACATAAGTATAAATAACCCTACTGGGTCAGATCAGCATCCTGTTTCCAGCAGTGGCCAATCCAGATCACAAGTACCTGGCAGAAACCCAAATAGTAGCAAGATTCCAGAATCCCAAAGAGTAGCAAGATATCGGAATCCCAGAATCCCAAAGAGTACATAAGAACATAAGAGTAGCATACTGGGTCAGACCAATGGTCCATCTAGTCCAGTATCCTGTTTCCAACAGTGGCCAAGCCATGTCACAAGTATCTGACAAAACCCTAAATCATGGCAACATTCCATGCTGCCAATCTCAGGGCAAGCAGTAGTTTCCCGTATCTGTCTCAATAGCAAACTATGGACTTTTCCTCCAGGAACTTGTCCAAACCTTTTTTAAACCCAGATATGCTAACCGCCGTTACTACTTTCTCTATTAAAGATTTCCAGAGCTTAACTATTCGTTGAGTGTAAAATATTTTCTCCTATTTGTTTTAAAGTATTTCCATGTAACTTCCTTGAGTGTCCCCTAGTCTTCGTACTTTTGGAATGAGTAAAAAATTGATTTACTTCTACTCATTGTACACCACTCAGGATTTTGTAGACCTTAATCATATCTCCCCTCATCCGTCTCTTTTCCAAGCCAAAGAGCCCTAACCTCTTTAGCCTTTCCTCATATGAGAGGAGTTCCATCTTCTTTATCATTTTTGTTGCTCTTCTTTAAACCTTTTCTAATTCTGATACTGAAAGTCCGATGATGAAAGAGCACATAAAGCTTAGAGCAATGAAGTAGTGGAGCTTGGAGTTGTGCTGTTGAGGTCTGTTAGAAAGGATATAGATTTATTTTAGGATCCTGAATAGATGTGCAATTTATATATGAGTCTGCTTGGGATATAAGAATATAGCCTAATATTTGTGGTAATGTAACTATATATACATTCCTTCTCATTAAAAAATTATCCCTGCTTTCAGATTGAACACATAAGTTATACTGAGAGCAGCCAAATTCCACCCCACTTTGAATGGATACATTTTGGCCAAACAAACAAACAAACAAACAAACAAACAAAAAAGTACTTATGCTGGATGCAGAATGTAATGTCTTTTAAATATTGAAAGTAAGAGTTGCCATACTGGGACAGTCAAAAGGTCCATCAAGCCCAGTGTCCTGTTTCCCAATAGTGGCCAATCTAGGTCACAAGTACCTGGTAAGATTCCAAAGAGTAAAAGGATTTTATGCTGCTTATCCTAGAAATAAGCAGACCTAAAGTGTATTGTTAGACATTAGGTCAAATGTGAGAAATGCAACTCACCATAAACCAAACCTGCAACCATAGTTTCCTATAAGCAGTTAAGACCATTTACATCATTCTTCTGTAGATACATTGAAATAACAATTATTTAACAAAATATAGCTGAAATGATTGTAGACACATAAACAATAAAGAGACAATAATTATCCCTTATCACCAATCACATACATATGATTAGGAATACACAAGAATGAAATACATTGGCCCTTATTTTAGAATCATCTAGATGTGCAAATGGTAGAGATGTGCATTCATTTGAAGTGACAGAAATTTTCCCATATCATTTTTTAAGCTGAAATAACAGGAAAACCCGCAAATTTAGTTTTTTTCCCTTCTGTTGTCAATAGTATACACTAATGCACAATATTGAGGAGAATTTTCAAAAGGATGTCAAAGTCAGATTTGGGTTATTGTAAAAAAAAAAACCCTCAATCTAAACAGCCATTTTTGAACAGGAAATATGTTGGGGTTTCCTGTTCGAAAATACATGAGAACGTCCAACATGAACAGCCATTTTACAAACTGAAACTCCAAATTATGAATGCCAAAAATCCAGGGACAAGGACGTCTGTTTGCATTTTTACAGAAATGGCCACACAGACATCCTTGCAGAACAGAGGAGCAGCCTAGTGGTCAGTGCAGTGGACTGTAAACCAGGGCACCCAGGTTCATATTCCCCTACAACTCTTTTTATTTTAAATTCAGAGTCCTCCAGGAACAGGAAAATGCCTACTGTACCTGACTGTATACCACCTCATTAGCCCTCAGGCTTGCAGATGTCATAAATATTTAGGTACAGTAGGTATATGTCTGTTTCTGGAGGGCTCACAATTTAAGGGGGGGGGGGGAGAAAGAGAGCCAAAGAGGGACTTGAATCAGGGACCCTGGGTTTACAGTACACTGCATTGACAACTAGGCTACTCCGTGATGCTGAAAATGACCAGTTAGCCGGGGGCGTAGCCACTGGTGGGCCTGGGTGGGCCTGGGCCCACCCAATTTGGGGTCAGGCCCGCCCAGTAGCAGTGTTCCTGCACAGCGATTCCGGTCGCAGGCTCGGCTCGCAGCGATTCCCACATGCTGCTGCCTGCCGCTCAACAATCTCCTTGCAACTTCTAAGCGCTAACCCGAAAGCCTCTCCTCTGCCGCATCTTCACTGGGCAGAAACCGGAAGTTGTGGCAGAGGAGAGGCTTTCGGGTTAGCGCTTAAAAGCTGCAAGGAGCTACAGGAACAATGCTGCTGGGCGGGCCTGCAAGAAGGGTGAGGAAAGATGGGGTGAAAGTTGCTGCACGGGGGGGAAGGGATGATGGGGAAAAGATGTTGCACGGGGGAGGGAAGATGGAAGGAAAGATGCTGCACAGGGGGGAGGGAAGATAGAAAGATGGCATGGTGGGTGGGGGAGATGCTGCACGGGAAAGAAGGGAGAGATGCAGCAAAGGGGTGGAGGGGTGAGGAAGGGAGAAGTCTTGGCTGCATATGAGGTGAAGGGGAGGGAGACATGCTGCATAGAGAGGGGACAGGTGGTGAGAGGGGGAGAAATGTTGAACATAGGGGTGGAGAGGAGAGAGAAATAGTGGGCATAGGGATGGAGGGAAGGGAGAAATGTTAGACATGATGGTAGAGGGGAGGAAGGTAGAGATGCTGTATGGGAAGGGGAGAGAGATGTTGGACCCAGAACACAAAGGAGAGGGAGAGAGAGAGAGAGATGGTGGACAGTGGGAATGAGAGGGGGAGATAGACATGGGGGTGGATGAGAGGGAGGGAGAGGTACACAGAAGGTGGTAAGGCGAGAAAATGCTGGGCCATGGGGGTGAGGACAGGAATGAAGAGAGAAGGGGCAGGAAAATATAAGACTACCAGGGTGGGGTGGGGAGGGGATCAGATGCTGGTTAGAAGGGTGGAGGGAGGAAGACGATGGGAATGGTGGAACCCAGTGGGAGAGGCCAAGAGGGGGAGGAAGGGGTGGCAAGGAAATGAATGAGAGATAGTGATTACAGAGGGTAGAAATATGGTAATGGGGAGTAGATTAAAGATAAAAGAGAAAGTAGGGATGGGGAGGAGTAAGATGGGGAATGTGAGAGCTAGTGGATGAAAGAAGAAGATGGAAATTTGATAGGTAGTTGAAAAGTAAAAAGGAGATGAAGAAGGGTGAGAGAGAGACAGAAAAGAGCTAAAAAGGAATGATCAATATGTCAGAGGCAGGAATAGTGAGGGAGCAGACAGGAGAAAAGACAAATGGACTGCAGCCGTTTGAAGAAGAATTAGCAGACGACAGAGAGGAAAGCAGAAAAGAGAAATTGGAACCAGCAAGATGAAAAAATAAAATGTCCAGACAACAAAGGTAGAAACAAAGTATTTTATTTTGAATGTTTTAAATGGAATATGTTAGCTTTTGGAAATGTGCATAGCAAATGTCTTTGTATTGTGTTCTGTAGAAAAGGAAATGCATCTCTGTTTTATGTCTCCAGTGTTGCAGTAATGCTATGTTTAACTTCTTGGGGTTCCCTTTCAATTTTTGTCTAAATATTTTTATTTCTAATTTGTGATCCCTTGTTCTGTATTTGGTGAGGGTCTGTTGGTGTGATAGTAATGGCAGGTAGGAAATCGGAGGGGAGGCAAAGAGGAGAGGGAATCAGGGAGGGGAGCCCTCCTTTATTTTCTGACCTGGGCCCAAGCAGGTCTAACACCAGTCCTAACCCTTGCTGTATAGCTGGTGAGGATTCCCAGGCATCCCCAGCTAAGGACCTCCTCCAAAGGCGGTCAGAACTCCCTTCTACCAAGCTCTGGCAACAGCATCCTTGAGCCATCGACAGCTAAGCATGCGTGAGGTGCTGGCATCAGTGGCTTAGGGTCATTGCTGCAGCCTGCCAAGCTTGGTAAAAGAGAATTCTGGCCACCTTCAGAGAAAGTCTTCAGCTGACTGAGCTTGAGGATCCTCATTAGCTAGTATTTATATTTTGAGGTGGAGGTAGGGCGGAGCAGAGAAAATGTTGTGCCCACCCACTTTGGGCTCAGGCCCACCCAAAACTGGTTGTCTGGCTATGCCACTGCATTAAAGGGAAAGTCAAAAGTGGAGAGGAGCAGGTAGAAGCAGCATGAGGAGTAAGAGAACATAGGCCACTTCTTCTGGGCTCCAACACTGCAGCCAGAGCCTTGCACCAGTCCCTTCTTCACCCACATTGCCAGCAGCTACCTCTTACTATAGCAGCAGGGCCAACCTGGCAGCCAGTCCTGCAGTTCTGGATGGATGGTTGCAGGTGGGAGAGAGAGACTTGCTGTTAATGGGCATTAACATTTTTAATACATATTAAACATTTAACACGTTAATCACTTTATTAACGTGTTAAATGTGCAGTCCTAGTCTAAATAAAAATATCCTTCTTTTTAGACTTGGATGCTTGTTCTCATTTCATTATCACTGTTGGACAACCTAATTTTTGGCCCTTCCTATTCTCACTTACAAAATGCTCCCTTGCTATTTGGACAAACTGAAGAGTAGATGTCCAAATCCTGATGTTCCAAATTACAATTTGGACTTTTTTGGCAGATGGATGGTTTTTTTTTGGCCATTTTGAGTCATCCATGTGCTTTGAAATTGAGCCCCATTGTGTACTGTTGTTCAACAATGGTCATTATTTATCAATAGATGCAAATAGGGTGCACTGTTGAGCATTAACACACACTATTGATGTCATTGCTGCTGAAATGAAAAAAAAAGTGTAAAGCAACTCAAATATAGTGAAGAATTCCCTAACCAACATGAGAAATTAAATACAATGTAAACGTTTAGCCTGCAAATCACTAGTAAATGGTACCAGTTACAGATCCATATTGCATCTACATGCAAAACGTAAATTTGGAAAGCCACTATTTATATGTCTAGAACTTCTAGGATACAGAGATTTCAAGTGGACATGGTGAGAGTTATGGTTTGAGCATGCCTAACAAATAGATGTGTCCAGTTCCAAAAGTTGGAAGAGTAGCAAATCTCCTGGACCAGATGGTATTCATCCCAGAGTACTGGTAGAACTGAAAAATAAGCTGGCGGAGCTATTGTTAGAAATATGCAATTTATCCTTAAAATCGAGCTTGGCACCAGAAGATTGGAGGGTGGCCAATGTAACGCCGATTTTTAAAAAAAGGCTCCAAGGAGATCCGGGAAATTATAGACCGGTGAGTCTGACGTCTGTGCCGGGCAAAATGGTAGAGACTATTATTAAGAACAAAATTACAGAGCATATTCAAAAGCACGGATTAATGAGACAAAGTCAACATGGATTTAGTGAAGGGAAATCTTGCCTGACCAATCTACTACATTTCTTTGAAGGGGTGAACAAACATGTGGATAAAGGGGAGCCGGCTGATATTGTGTATCTGGATTTTCAGAAGGCGTTTGACAATGTACCTCATGAAAGACTCCAGAGGAAATTGGAGAGTCATGGGATAGGAGGTAGTGTTCTATTGTGGATTAAAAACTGGTTAAAAGATAGAAAACAGAGAGTAGGGTTAAATGGTCAGTATTCTCAATGGAGAAGGGTAGTTAGTGGGGTTCCCCAGGGCTCTGTGCTGGGACCCCTGCTTTTTAACATATTTATAAATGACCTAGAGATGGGAGTAACTAGTGAGGTAATTAAATTTGCTGATGACACAAAGTTATTCAAAGTCGTTAAATCACTGGAGGATTGTGAAAAATTACAAGTGGACCTTACGAGACTGGGAGACTGAGCGTCTAAATGGCAGATGACGTTTAATGTGAGCAAGTGCAAAATGATGCATGTGGGAAAGAGGAACCCGAATTATAGCTATGTCATGCCAGGTTCCACGTTAGGAGTCACAGACCAAGAAAGAGATCTAGGTGTCATTGTTGATGATACGTTGAAACCTTCTGCTCAGTGTGCTGCTGCGGCTAAGAAAACAAATAGAATGTTAGGTATTATTAGGAAAGGAATGGAAAACAAAAATGAGGATGTTATAATGACTTTGTATCGCTCCATGGTGCGACCGCACCTCGAATATTGTGTTCAATTCTGGTCGCCGCATCTCAAAAAAGACATAGTGGAACTAGAAAAGGTGCAGAGAAGGGTGACAAAAATGATAAAGGGATGGGACGACTTCCCTATGAGGAATGGCTAAAGTGGCTAGGGCTCTTCAGCTTGGAGAAAAGACGGCTGAGGGGAGATATGATAGAGGTCTATAAAATAATGAGTGGAGTTGAACGGGTAGATGTGAAGCGTATGTTCACGCTTTCCAAAAATACTAAGACTAGGGGGCATGCGATGAAGCTACAATGTAGTAAATTTAAAATGAATTGGAGAAAATGTTTCTTCACTCAACGTGTAATTAAACTCTGGAATTCGTTGCCAGAGAATGTGGTAAAGGCGGTTAGCTTAGCGGAGTTTTAAAAAGGTTTGGACGGCTTCCTAAAGGAAAAGTCCATAGACTGTTATTAAATGGACTTGGGGAAAATCCACTATTTGTGGGATAAGCAGTATAAAATATTTTGTACATTTTTGGGATCTTGCCAGGTATTTGTGACCTGGATTGGCCACTGTTGGAAACAGGATGCTGGGCTCGATGGATCTTTGGTCTTTCCCAGTATGGCAATACATATGTACTTATGTAGATCTTTTAGCAGGGGCCACAATAGTCTACTGTTAAACATCCCAGTACTAACAAATGTAATTCAACCACATTGAGCTATCAGTGGCAACTTGTTTCAGACAAAAGTACAGCTCATGACTCGCCTTAATCTTCATCGGTTCAAAAATTACTCGTGGTTGCCATATTATCCTTAAACTTCTCTTACAATCAAGTGTCCTCCCATGTTGAAGTGTTCAATTTATACTTTAATTCTTTTGCAACAATCTAAATGTTTATTTATATATATTGCACTTATCTGAAGTTTTTGGACTGACAGACATGGACCATATTTCAATTCTGCGTCAGGGAAGGTCCTGTGTATTTCAACATTAACAAACCCTCTACTTCATTAAAAAAAAATAGATGTGGGTATCCCATTTTACAGTGGGAAGCCATATTTATAGAAAAAAATCTATAAAGGCTTTTGCACCCGCCCAGTGGCAAGTACAAAGGCCAAACAAACCCCAACCCCCACCCATAGACACTCCTGACATCACCAGATCCCCTCTCACCCTCTCCCCAGAATCCCTGGGAATGGAGGAGTGGCCTAATGATTAGTGCAGCAGGCTTTGATCCTGATAACCTGGGTTCAATTCCCACTGCAACTCCTTGTGACCCTGGGCAAGTCACTCTCCATTAACCCAGGTACAAAAATTTAGATTGTGAGCCCTCTAGGGACAGAGAAAGTAACTGCATATAATGTGTACAGCACTACATACATCTAGTAGCACTATAAAAATGATTAGTAAATGTAGTAGTAAAATCATTACATAACCCTTCCTCAGAAAATCCTAGCCCCCCACCCCCAACATAATGAATACCCTCCCAAACCCCCAGACCCTTCCTGCCTCTTGCTGCAAGATTTCTGCAGCTCTGCTCATCCCTTGGTGTACTGAGCAGGAAATCCAACTTCAGTAAAGTACCTCAGGGTCATTCATTAGCTGCTTTGTTTCAAATAGTCTAAAAACAACCCCAGTTTGACAGGGAAATCTACTTTGGTTTTTAAGCTCTTCTCACCACAAAACAATATTTTGCAGAAGGCATGGGGACACAAAGATTTGGAAAACCATTGGAGAAGTGAGTTTTATCTTCACCGGCTCTCTCCCTGTTCCCCTGCTTGAATGTGTGATAAGTTTCTGTTCTTGGGAGTTTCCACCAAAACCACAGTTTGGACCTGGTCTGTGTATAATAGGCGCCTCTGTTAGTTCCCGCCAACTGAAGCTCCCAGCAGTAGATGGAAAATTAGACATAGACCACTGAACAATAAATCTTTCTGTAATTCACTCAGCTAGCATCACCACTAGCAGGCCTTGAATAATGCGTTGTGTGTGCCTGAAATCATACTTGCATTTTTGTCATTCAGTGAGGATGGGTGGGATAGGGGTTAAGGGGTGGGGGGTGGGGGGAGGGAAGAAACTCATAAAAAAGTTCCATTTACTTTTTTCTTACAGAATACTTTTTAGTGGTGCCAGCTGGAAGGAAAATGACACAGTTAGATCTCAGAATTATGATGTAGCTTTAAGTGCTATGTTTGGATTATCTGCCAAAATGTTAGTACAAAAGAGTAGGTGTTTGTGTTGCAGATAATAACTTATGTGCTGTTGGTCAAGATAGGCCATGGCTCTGTTATTCTTGTATAGATCTTATGACTAAACATTGAAGCAAGCCTGGCGGAACAATGATATTTTAACTGAAACTGGAATACTTGCTTGTCGTGGCTTAAGTGAAGTCCTGGAATCAAAGGGTTCTGTTGCGGGTGCTGTCTTCTTAAACTAATATTATTTTTCAGGTTGCTGATAGAAAGTAGAACACAGCTTACTATATTTGTTCCTTCTTGCATCGTGCATTTGTAAAAATCAGATAATTACAACAGTGAATGAGTGTGCTCTTTCAAAAACTGAAGAACGATTCTTAAAGATGAGTAAAAATCTGTTTGTAGGTTAATATCAGACACTTGGAATTATTGGATTTTTTGGATCATCTGGGAGAAGAAGACGTTTTTAATTCATGCTATATTGATGGATGATCTATTACAGCAATTAATTGGTTTTCTCGTGAAATGAAATGACAGTTTTTGATTTCTTTAAAAGTATTAGCATAACAATCATTAATGTTCATTTTCAAAGCATGTAAACTTACAAACTTACATAGGTTACCATGGGCTCCTTTTACAAAGCCGTGCTAGTGATTCTGGTGCAGCAAATGTGACAAAGCCCATTCAGTTCCTATGGGCTTCGTCACATTTGCCACACAGGAATTGCTAGTGTAGCTTTGGAAAAGGAGCCCATAGTAACCTATATAACTTTGTAAGTCTATGTGCTTTGACAATGAGCATCCACGTATACAGACCACAGCTATAGTTTATAGTTTATTCAAATTTGCTATACCACTAAGACTAACTCACAGATCGCAGCGGTATACAAAATAAAAAAAAGCATAGAAAAGGAAAGGAACTACAATATATTGGTAGGAAAGGAATTCACACACACACCATGCTCAAAGAGTAAAGATAGGGTAAAGTAGAAAGAGGAGAAGAGTAAATAGGTTGGGGAGGAACGGGAAGGACTGGAGAAAATGGATAATAGCGTACAGGACATCGGCAGATAGCTTAGTGGTTACTCCCTGTTAGGATCAAATGCTTGAGTTTAACGCAGGCCTTAAGCCCTGCTTTAAAGTTTTTAAATGAAAGTTCTGTGTGGAGGTGAAGGGGGAGGGAGTTCCAACACGAACGGGCAGCAAAAAAGAATGCACAATGTCAGTTCTAGTTGGGCAAACCTAGGACTAGGCAGGAATAGCTGGTGGTCATTTAATGATCGAAGGAGATGAACTAGAGGTATGGGATGGTAAGAGTAAATAAGTAATGTGTGAACCCAAATCTGTGGGCCAGAGGTGTAGCTAGGTGGTTCGTCAAGGGAGCCGGCGCCTATTTTTCATGCAATCTGTTGCATTTAAATACGCACGGGCACCATCAGCAGTCTGCTCTCTGCTCCCTCCATGCCCTCAACTTAGCTACGTTACTGCTTTAGGCTTTGAATGTAAGTGTTAGCAATTTGACGATTATGCACTGATGGATGGGAGCCAGTGGTATTTCTTAAGTAATGGATTGACATGGTCAAGTCATTGAGTGTGGTGTGGCATAATAACCAGAAGTGTCAAGTCTAATGCCCACTTTGATTATCTATTCAGTAATCACAATAGTGTATACAATACACTGCTTTATATACTTGATTACTATTATAGTTATTATAATTGTTCACACATATATGGTATCATCAGACCATCATAGGCGGTACTACGTTTGTTGGTGGTACACCGTTATATATTCTTATACGGTGAATATTTTCCACCTTTCTCATCATCGGTCATGGTATATAATACCTATATGTATTTCTTATTATATATTTTCATAAATAGATTTCTTTAAATGCCACTTGTAAATAAATTCTAGAACAATTCGTCTTTACTTATCTTTTAACTGATCTTGGTATGTTATCAGGCTAGATATCGGGCCTGCAAACCAAGACACGTGTTTCGTTTATTCGGCTTTTTCAAGGTGTGCCCCTATAAAAAGAAGATTGGATCAGTGCAATATCAGAAAAAGCAGTGGAACTATCTCATCATCATCCATTATATTTCAACTCCGTGGTCTGTTACCTTTATGTCTCAAAAACGAGTACCTAGTCTTTCAACCCCTTCAGTCAAGATGGTCGTGGCATTTAACTCACAGTTTTTAAATCTGAGGTCACATGGCACCACCAATCAATCAAAGGACTTGTTAAATCAGAGAAAACCATTCAATTTCTCTATTGAGCCCATTAGGTTCAACAGAATTAAGTTTGAAAATCCAATTTTGTTCCTTGTGGTTAAGAATTTGCTCTAAACAGAGGTCAGAAGCCATCTTTTCCCAGTGGAGAGTGAGGAAGGAGCCAATATCGAGGCAACAGATTTCAGCCGAACAACAATCTGGGAGGAGCAAGATACAATACACATCAGAGGAAAGTGACAATTCAGCAGTAATTAACATCTCTCAATATAGCTTAACTCAGGACCAACATGATGTATTAAATCTTGGCTTGGGATTTGTCCTGAGCCGTGCCTATGATCCCTTTAAAACTAGGCTGGCAATTAAACGTTTTATGAGGAAACTACACTTGAGGAGTTACTTTGACACCAAACCTTCCGGCCCAGATATTTCCCTGGTGAAATCTAAATCTTGTTGGAATCCTCCCACCGCTCTTAATTCAAATATCACTGTATTTCAAGCTTTGAGATTCAGAATATGATACAGATGGCTCAATATATAGGCTGCCTAACAACTAAAGAAGCAACTTTTCTTATAAGTAAACATCCTAGAATATTGTACATTTATTTTTTTACCAAAAATCCATAAAAATATAGAATGTCCACCTGTACGACCTATCGTATCCACAAAAGATTCAGTATTAGAACTACTATTGATTCTATTGGACCGTTGTTTACAGCTTTTTGTTAAAGATATTAAGTCCTTTGTACAAGACACTACTCAAGATTACCGATTGTCTGATCAACCTATTATCATGGCTACCTTAGATGTGTCTGCATTATATACAAATATTCCACAAGAATCATCTTTGCTTCTCATTTCTGGTTTGAGGAAACTTTCTATGAACAAATCCACGGTGTTGCCATGGGTGCAATGGTTGCCCCTGCCATGGCAACTTTATACATGGCTAAATTTGAAGAGAACAAGCTATATGGATCTATTCAATTTGAGAATGTTAGCCTTTGGAAGCATTATTTAGATGACATTTTCTTTCTATGGAATAATACGGAAGATCAACTACTTTAGTTTGTTCAATGGTTGAATCAACTAGATTCTAATTTACAATTTGAATTACATTACTCTACTAATTCCATTAATTTCCTGGATTTTCAGATCCAAAATGAGACCTGAAAGTTTCTTTACTACACTGTACACAAAAGATGTAGATCTAAACAACTATCTGTGATTTCATAGTTTTCATCCATATAAACTTAAAGCAAGCCTCCCAATTAGTCAATTCTTACGCCTCCATAGGATATGTTCTACACTAGATGAGTTTAAAAACCAGCGGGGATATCCAATGAAAATACTTAAGAAAGCATATTTACGTGCTTGGTATGTACATAGATCCCCTTTACTACAATATAAACGTCCAGCCAATATGGATAAATTAATTTGTATTATGCCATATTCTCATGCTTCCGGTTCTGTAACAAGGGCTACTCACAAACATTGGCATGTGCTTCAACTTGATCCTTGTTTTTCCTATCACCCTATTATTGTGGTAAAACGGTAGGTGAAATGATTAAATATAAGTCTCATAATATGGTAAAGACATTAGATACTAAACACAGTTGATGTGGTTTATGCCAATGGTGTGCTTTGACTATGGAAGGGACAAGCTGGATTGATCCTCATACACACTATAAAATTCAAGTATATAGAAACACTGATTGTGCCACTAGAAATGTGGTATATATAATCCAATGTCATTGTGACAAAATATGTAGGGAGAAGCAGCAGACCAGTTAAAATTTGTCTAACAGAGCATAAATCAAAGATCTCTACACAAGCAGATGAAGTTCCACTGGTACAACATTGGATACTGATGAACCATACCGTAGCCGATATGCGCTGGAGAATTATAGATTCAGTTGTAAAAGGGAGGGAGGGGGGTAATTTAGAGCAGATTCTTAACTACAAGGAACAAAACTGGATTATATACCATGACCGATGATGAGAAAGGTGGGAAATATTCACCGTATGAGAATATATAACGGTGTACCGCCAACAAACGGTGTACCGCCTCTGATGGTCTGAAGATACCATATGTGTGTGAACAATTATAATAACTACAGTAGTAATCAAGTATTATAATAATATATTAATCAAGTGTATAATAGCCAGAAGGCCATATTCTGTAAGGTTTGCAGACAGTTAATGTTAGCCTGGGTGCAACCGAGGTAAACTATATTGCAATAGTCTAACCAATTAAGGAATGAAAGATATCAAGGCTAAAGTAACAGAGGATAACTCTAAGCTGATGGAGGATAAAGAAGCCAGTTCTGCAAAAATTGGAGATCTGGGGGACAAATGAAAGATGTGAGATGAGGATAACTCCTAACTAATGGAATGAGTCGAACGGTTGGAAAGATGTTCCAAAGAAATCCAAAGGTGAAGTTGACGCAGAAATGCCTCCAGAAAAGCAGCATACTATGGTTTTCTCCTTATTTAGTATCAATTTGTGTGCAACTAGCCAGTCAGAAATGAGCTGTAAGCAATCTTTGAGAGGACCAAGTGAAGGATTATAATGAGTGATAGAAAAGAGTAGCAAAATATCATCTGCATAAAAGTGGAATGACACACCGGTGGACTGAATTAAAGTGTCAAGCGGACTAAAGAGTAAATTGAAAAGGAGAGGCAATAATACAGAATCTTAAGGGACTCAATATGTTAGTGCATGTGGAGAGGCCTGAGAGGAGGCAGTAATAACAGTATAGGAGAAAATCATAGAGTATTGCATCAGTTATAAGATTTTGCCCCAAATTATGGCTTCATACTATGTTTGGCTGCATGATAGTCAGTCTTTGCTCTGCCCATATAGGATTTTTCTGCTTTTCCTCTTACTTTATTTAAATAAAGCTAGTGTTACTTGAATGTTTTCCTCAAAACTATACAGAATTATTCTTGAACTTAAAACTAGATTATCTTTCATTTTGTTTCCTCTTAATTCCTACCAAATATGTGCAATGTTATCCAGGTACATCCTAAAACAGACTGTTCTCTATTTGACCACAATCAACCAAGTCAATTCAATTCTTCTAACCTCTGAATACCCAGAGCTGGTGTGAGGGTTAAAATCAGTTTTAAATATTTGCATATATGAATAGCAAATGCAATGCACACAGCCAAGCATTTTGAAGCTCAAAGTGAAACATTGAAAATGATGGCTTATCCAGTCTGCCCATCCCCTTAGATTATTCCTCAGTCTGTCCTCTTCCACCTTCATCCTATGCTCCCTCATTCCACTTTCCTTTCAATTGAAAGAGACTTGTTTCCTGTGTATTTATACCACAGAGCAGTGGCGTAGCCAAGGGTGGGCTTAGGTGGGCCCAGGCCCACCCACTTTGAGCTCAGGCCCACCAGTAGCAGCACACCTATGATGTGGCCGGCAGAGATTCCCAAGCTGAAAACTCCCAACAACTGTCCCTCCTGCATACCTTATAAATAGCAGATCTTCGCCTGCAGGAAGCAGCGACTGATACATACTGCTTATACCAGCCCCACAGCCTTCCCTCTGACGTATTCCCACCTATGCGGAAACAGGAAGCTGCATCAGTGGGAAAGATGTGGGGCCTATATGAGTAGTGTGTATTAGTTGCTCCTCACTGAAAATCTGAAATTTAAAAGGTGTGCAGGAGAGGAGGGACATTTGAGAGACCATATGGCATGCAGGCGAGAGGAGAGACCAAATCACCTATGGGATGGGGTGGGGTTCTTCTGCCCACCCATCTTGGGCCCAGGCCCACCCAAAATTGGGTGTCTGGCTACGCCCCTGCCACAGAGATGTTTCAATCATATTTCTCCTCTTCTGCCTTTCTTCCCAAGAATACATGGTGAGATTTTAACACTGTCCCCATACACTTTATATCAGTGGTTCCCAAACCTGGTCCTGGAGGCACCCCAGCTAGTCAGGTTTTCAGGATATCTACAATGCATATTCATGAAAGAGATTTGCATGCAGTGGAGGCAGTGCAAGCAAATCTCTCTCATGAATATTCATTGTGGATATCCTGAAAACCTGACCGGCTGGGATGCCTCTAGGACTAGGTTTGGGAACTATTGCTTTATGTTGAAGATCACTAACTATTATAATAGCTGCCCTTTGGGCCGACTCCATCCTGTTTAAAGATGAAGCTTCAGAATTGTACATAGAACTCTAAATGGGGTCCATGATAACTGTTCCATCAGTGTAGATATTGTTCGTCAGCTATTTGTGTTTTCCTTTTACATGGTTAAGTTTGATACCCCGTTTATGTACAAATTTCTTATCTACAATTCATAACTACTTTGACAATATAACTGACATCATAAGGTTAGTACATTATAATTCTTATTAGCACCTTTTTATGTAAAAATGTTTTTTAATTCATACTTTATATATACGTGTATTTCATTTTGTGCTGATTATATGCTTTGTGTTCTTTTATTATAATCTATATGAAACATATCTTATACTGTAAACGGGCCCGCTGTTCCAGTATGTGTGGGGGGGGGGGGGGGGGGGGGAGGAAGCCGCCTGCCACGAATAGACAGATCTCCACAAATTGCCACCAGTGGATACTTTAAAGTATTCTTTTATTTTTCAAGTTAATGACAAACACTTCAGTCCAGAGCCCTGGGTTAGGGCTTCCCAGGCAGGCCTGTTCTGCCTCTCTTAGGTACAAGCCAGCAACACAAAGTCTCTGCCCCTTTCTTGAAGGGCTGCAATAGTCCTTTGAAAATCCCTCTTTTTCAAAGTCAGTAGCACAATCAGCACTTGCCTCCAAGCAGGGTTTCCCCCTCCTGCCCAAACAAGTCTTTCAGATTCCACATAGTCCTTCCAAAATAATCAGGGTGCAGCTTGGGGGGAACCAGGCTTGTAACTCTTCCAACAACCTCCCCCAACAGTCAGGGTTTCCCCACAGCAAACAGGTCCAACCCAAAAGAAACCAGGCTTCTCTCTTTAAGCAGGTTTCAATCAAAATAACTTTCAAAACAATATGGATTTTCAAACCTTCAGGTGCTGCTTCCCTAGGCTCTCAAGCTCCCATTCCATTCTGGTTTCTTCTCCCTGCTCAGCCTGATTAACCCCCCTCTTCCATCCAATCTCTCCAATCCTCCTCCTCCTGCTTCTCACCCCACCCCTCCCTATTACAGGTGGGCAGCATGATATACTGATTGCGGGTCCAGGGAAACTGGGCTCCTTCATTCTCCCTCCCTCTTGTGGTCAGAGACGGTATATGGCCAGCTTGCCTATCCCCTGGGCTCTCACTGCTTGGACTGGAAATGCATTCTGGGAGATGTAGTTTAGGGTCTTGTTGCTTTATTCTATACATCTGGGATGTAGCCTTGTCACAATATGTATTGAACTAAATTTCTTTTGTACATATTGAACATATTCCCACCATGTCTTGATGATTTTTGTTGTTTTTTGCTGTTCATTATATGCTTTACAATATATATTTTTAATATATTTTTATGTTTATCACAACTGGTTCTTATGAATGTTATTTCTCCATGTTTAACATGTTTCTGTAGACTCCTGAAGCAGGTGCTTAGGTGCCGAAGCACGGTTTACTGTGTCGAGTCGAATTTGATGTTAATGAAATAAAGCTTTTAATCCATCTACACGTGTCCTTCATTGTTTGAGAAGAGCCAGCTTCCCCTACTCCTCCTTTTTTGGCTTTGATTGCGATACGTAGTGAATCAGTGCACCTCCACCCCTTTTGTGGTTTCCTTCTTTCCTTGTGATTGACCAGTGCAATGGCCTTCCAACCGTGGGATGACGTACTTACTTATAGTGATGAGTATTTGAATCATCTTATACAAGATCTTTTAGAAGAGGATGATGTTCATTCATAAGAGACTATAGTTGACTTATGGAAAGATGTCATAGAACAGAAAAAGAACATTATCAGAAATGATTTACACTTTGTTTATATGATTAACTAATGTAGGGCAAAAAAGATCCCAAGGGTCTTCAAATTATGAAAAAACCTACTATGTTTTTAGATAATCAAAAATTCTTAGATAAATGGTGTTGTATTTTGAATAAGTGTGCTTTAGACCTTATGAGTTTAATTGCAGAAACAGCGAAAGATAAGAGTGTCAATTTGAAAGAAAAGTGTGATGCAAAACTCAGTACACTCAAAAAGAAGATCATAATTTTGACATGGTTAACACAAATATAGAACACAAACTTCATAAATTCAAATCTGATTTGAAAGAAGTTAAAAAAGGAAATTTATACGAGATGAGGGTGACTATAAGAAGGGATTTATCTATCCTTTTTCTAAAGCTAGACTTTATTATGTCACCAAGAAAAATACTGCCCAGGAGCTAACTACTCACCCTGTCATTTAATCCACTTGGGAACATATCCCCTTTGAGCAGAGCAGGAGAAGCATTAGAAGCAAATTGGGAGATCTCTATAGATCACCTCTAAACAGCCCTATTGAATCCCCTATCCAACCAGAACAACCTTATAGAACAACTATACGGTCCTCACCTGTTCAGAATGCTCCCCCTTTTCAGATGTCTTTTTTGGAGAAAATCTGTCCGAAGGACACTCGCAAGATTCCACCACATTTTCAGAATCTACAGACACAGGACAGGTTTCTACAGAGGGAAGCATGGAGAGGAAGAGGGAAAGGCATAGGCCGCCCATACATACTGGGGAACAGGGGACACCGCCGGGATGGTTGGTGGTAAATATTTCAGTCTTCATTTTGTCTAATATATCTCTCAATTCAACAGAGACATCAGTTTTACAGAAGGGCCTTTCATTTGTCCCCACAGCAACATACAATGCTTTCCAAACACGCGCAGATCTTTTTAAGTTCTCGAGGAAACTACAAATTATTCATTGCTTTTCAAAAAAACTTATCAATACAGACACTTTAGTGGTCAAAAGACCTTCCACCTGGGTTCCATCAGGCCCTACAGATCCCCTAATTCAAGCATTTAACTCTTCTGTGGAACAGGATCTTTTAAAGATTGAAAAAAAAGAAGAGACCTCGTTATTACAATCTGACTAAAGAGCAGAGGTATGCCATGCACAGTCTCACCAAGAATACCCAGATTGTGATCAAACCGGCTGACAAGGGCGGTGGAATAGTCATACTCAACTGCTCTGATTATGTTGCTGAGATAGAGAAACAAATTAATGACAGAAATTATTATGCCCCTTTATTCTCTGATCCTACAACAGACTTACAAAAAGACATTAATTCCATTGTTGAATTTATACCCAAAGCTGGATAGATTACCCCAAAAGAGGCCCACTTCCTTAACACCAAAGATCCTACTATCCCTACGATCTATGTGCTATCAAAGATTCATAAGTCTCTCACTGAGCCTCCAGGCAGGCCTATCATATCAGGGAATGGATCTATTCTTGAGCCGGTATTGATTTTTGTGGACTTTTTTCTAAGACCTTATATTCCTAAGATATCTTCATATATTAGAGATTCAACACATATGATAAATTTGTTACAAGAATTTGATGGCGATCTAAACAATACTCTGATGGTTACCTTAGACCAGGGGCGTAGCCAGAAAACAGATTTTGGGTGGGCCTAGACAAGAACTGGGTGGGCACCAAGTATTCTCCCCTCCACACCAAAAAAAATCTCAGCTGGTGAGAAAACGCTTCTTTCCACCTTGGCAGTCTGCAGCAGGCATGCGCTGAAAACTGAGCATGTGCAGATGCCAGTAGCATGGAGAGTAGCGTTTTTGTTACCATCGGGAGGAAGCCTTCAGCTGGCGGAGATTGGCATCCCCACCAGCTACCATTAAATGTGTGCTACTGTTGGGTAGGCCTGAGCCCTTGGCTACGCCACTGCCATGTACAACATGAGATGGCAGAGATAGCATATGATTACATGTAGTTACCAGAGAGCTACATACATATGTGTAACATGAAGTGGCAGAGACAGTGTGTGATTACCATGTAATTATCAGAGAGCTACACAAGTGTAACAAGACCTGGCAGAAATAGTGTGTGCTTACCATGTAGCTATTTGAAAGGTACAAAGCTGCAGCTGCAGATTCCAGCAGGTAATATAGCGTTTGGGTTATATTTCCCACTCCTCTCCAGTGGCGTGCAAGGGCAGAAGTCACAGAAACCATGATAAAGGCACATTTGCAGTCTTTGGCTTCTGGAAGTGGCTTATATTTATAACTGTCCAGCAACCAATCCAGCTGTTCGAGGAACTCCATTTCAGTACTGAGGAGAGGCATTTCAGGCTCAGAAATTGTGGCGTATTTCCTGCTACCTCCTTAATGACACTTTAAAAGCACAAAACTAAAGTGCAAACAGCATACCCTTTATATTCCCAACCTAAGCTCAGACAATATCTCTCTCCTTCTCCTTACACACACACATACATATTTGTCTCCCTCCCTGCAGGGCCAAGCTGAGGCTCGCACAACCCTGCGAGCGTGCATGTGGCCATGTGCACCTATTTTTTTAGCCTGCCCTCCCTCAGACCACATCACGAACGAGCGGAGGAGCCAAGTGGAGCAAGAGTGAGGCTGAGAGCACGCCGCCGTGCACAGCCACGTCCGGGTCCTCTACTGCGTAGGAGGATGGATGTGTAGATAACTACGACGGCGACGCACTCTCTCTAAGCCCGAAGGTAGGTGGGCTGAATCTGATCGATCATCGATGATGATGTCTGAGCCTGAGCGCGGGTGCCCATGCCCACGCCCGCGATGTGACGTACGCTAGGCTGTGTGCGCGCTTGGGTGGTGGACGGGCCTGAAATCGGAGCCTGTGGAGAGGAGAGATCAGCTGCCAGATCGCCGTGGGTGCCGTCTCTCCCATCACGTTAGTCTGCTGTGCTGCTGCTACAGTTGTGTGGTGCTTGGCCTGGGCCCACCCGTAGCTACGCCCCTGCCTTAGACATTGATTCATTATACATGAATATCCCTCAATTTGAAGCCCTTCAGATTATAGAGGAAACATGTAGAGACTGTATTACTTATAAGTGCACCCTCAAAAGGCTCATTCTTACACTTGCAAGCATGGCACTTACTAATAAGTGGAGGAGTGGCCTAGTGGTTAGCATGGTAGACTTTGGTCCTGGGGAACTGGGTTCAATTCCCACTGCAGGCACAGGCAGCTCCTTGTGACTCTGGGCAAGTCACTTAACTCTCCATTGCCCCAGGTACAAATAAGTACCTGTATATAATATGTAAGCCACATTGAACCTGCTATGAGTAGGAAAGCGTGAGGTACAAATGCAACAAAAAATAAAATAAAAGAACTTTTATTAGCAAATCAAAGGCATGGCCATGGTTTCTAGCATGGCTCCCGATATAGCGAACTTGTATGTGGCACATTTTGAGAAAATATTTCTAGAGGAGCATCCTTTCAAGCAACAAGTTCTCTTCTATAAGAGATATATTGATGATATATTTCTCATTTGGAAAGGAGATGCAACATTATTGAATGAGTTTTTCACTTGGCTTAACACTAAGGATACGAATCTCCATTTTAAGACATAGTATAATGCAAAAGAAATCAGTTTCTTAGATTTGCTTATTCATTAAGACGTGTTTCATTTTTCAACCACCCTTTTTAGGAAACCAACCGATCGTAATGCATTCCTTCATTACACCAGTTACCATCATCACACATTAAAAAATAATTTACCACTTTGCCAGTTTCTACGTATAAAAATGATTTGTACAGACTTCGATGATTTCACTAACCAATCAGAAACAATGGCTCGTAGATTCCAAAGTAGGGATTATCCCATGAAATATGTAAAAGATGGGTACGCAAGAGCTGTTTTTGAAGACAGAGATCGATTACTATCCTCTAGGCCTGAAAAACGAACACCAGATATTGTGTGTACACTTAAATTCTCTCATCTGGTGAGACACATAAGAAACTCTATCAGGCATCATTGGCACATCTTGGAAAAACATGAATGTTTTAAGAACAAGCGATTAGTGGTGGCCTTCAACCTGGAAAAGAACATGAAAGAGATCCTGGTTCCTTCAAGTTTACCAGAGACTACATCTGAAGATACAAGAGACATTTTTTCAGGACATACGAGATGTGGGAAGTGCAGTGTTTGTGAACATGCTTTAGAAATCACACACTTTAAAAATCCCAGTAGTGGAAAAGAATACAGATTATGGCATGATTCCAATTGCACTATATCAAATGTTATCTATGTTATTCTCTGCCCATGTCCCCATGCCTATGTAGGCAAAACCAAAAGGTCAATTAAGACACAAATCATTGAACACCATAGCTGTTTGGAACGATGTGTCGAATCTGCTCCTTTGGTCTCGCATTGGAATGAAACTGGACATTCTATATCTGACAAATTTTTTGTTTTCAGAGTCCTCAGAAACAATTGGTGTAGAAAGTTACAGATAACATGTTATTACGAGAGGAGCAGAAATTAATTTTTCAATTACAAACTGTTGAACCCCAAGGTTTGAATGTAGATATTGAATACAAACATTTTTGAAACATCAGTGATGTTGCTTTATTCATAATTGAGCTTATTTTCGAAAGAGATCGCTGGCCATCTTCCGACACAAACCGGGAGATGGCCGGTGATCTCCTGATCCTGGCCAAATCGGTATAATCGAAAGCCGATTTTGGCTGGTGCCAACTGCTTTTCGTTGCGGAGCCAGCCAACCTTCAAGGGAGGGTGCACAAGGCGGGACGGGGGCGGGGTGGGGCGGGACAGGAGCGTGGTTATGAGACAGCCGGCTTCACCCCATAATGGAAAAAAGATGGCTGGCTCAGACGAGCATTTCGCCGACTGCACTTGGTCCATTTATTTTTAGGTCCAAGTCACAAAAAAGTGCCCCAATTGACCAGATGACCACCAGAGTGAAAAGGGGATGACCTCCCCTTACTCCCCCAGTGGTCACCAACCCCCTCCCACTCAAAACAAATTAAAAAAAAAGGTTTTTGCCAGCCTGTATGCCAGCCTGAAATGTCATACCCAGCTCCCTGACAGCAGTGTGCAGGTCCCTGGAGCAGTATTTAGTGGGTGCGGTGCAGTGCACTTCAGGCAGGTGGACCCAGGCCCACCCCCCCTACCTGTTACACTTGTGGTTGTTAATGTTGAGCCCTCCAAAACCCCACTGTACCCACATGTAGGCGCCCCCCCTTCACCCCTTAGGGCTATGGTTATGATGTAGAGTTGTGGGGAGTGGGGTTTGGCGGGGATTTGGGGGGCTCAGTACCCAAGGTAAGGGAGGTATGCACCTGGGAGCTATTTTTATTATTATTTTTTTAATTTCTAGAAGTGCCCCCTAGGGTGCCCGGTTGGTGTCCTGGCATGTGAGGGGGGCCAGTGCACTACAAATGCTGGCTCCTCCCATGACCAAATGCCTTGCATTTCGCCGGGTTTGAGATGGCTGGGCCCGGTTTCCATTATAACTGAAAAACGAAGCCGGCCATCTCCTCTAAACCCAGTGATCGATTCAGCTGTCCCCAACCATATTTCGAAAATACAGTTGGCTCCGTCCCCTTGTGGAGCCGGCCCTGAAGATGGCTGGCCATCTATTTGGCCGGCGCTGTTCGATTATGCCCCTCCACGTCTCTACATTCTGTAAAATCTAGGTATTACTTCTTAACCCCATCTTACACCTTATCCATAGTATTTATGACACAGATATATCTGTTTAAGATAATCCAATTACTATCTGTACTTTATGTGTATAAATTGTCATCAGTCAGATTATCACTAATTGTATTTACATTTATCCTTATCATTTGTCTGTTCACAGCATTACGAGAGTACTTTGTCTTCTCTTTTTCGAAGAATACATATGCTTCAGTTCATGATTCATGGTCTTTTGGTTTTAGCTCCTGTTTTTGGTTGTTTACTTTTAGTCCCATAATTATCATTATTCATTTTTTCTGCGTATTCGCATCAGTGTCCTCACTGTTCCGTTTTAACATATACACATAAACGCCATATTTTTTCTTTTTATTTATTTTTTACAAGGTTTTGTCTAGCACATCTGTAATTTTTTACGAGGTTTTATCTTGCGCATCAGTAATTTCTACTTTTAATTTGATGGCTTCTATACCTTAAGATTTATATATGTTTAACTTATTTTTTAAATATTAAACATGGGCATGTATATTGTGATAAGGTGGGAGAATTCAAGCCTGGCAGCCTCCGATCCCCATAAATTTACCTCCCAATGGAAAGGGCCTTGTGTGGTGACAGTATGAAGAGTGGGACCAGTTACTGCCATATCAACTGCTTATGCGAACTGTGTGTTGGGGGGGAAGGGGATGTGGGTGCAGAGGAATAAACAGACTTTCACTAACTGCCCAGTTGCCTTGAGAGACTTTGTGATTGGACCACTGAAGGGGGGAAGCTGGATTGCTGACCACCCGGTTTCCTGCAGTCCTGCAGGGAGAGGCACTAGTGAGCTGACCACAATTTCAGTGGGATTGCTACCAGGCTATTACAATATGCTATTTTCCATTGGATTTTAATCACTTAAAACTTACATATATTCATGTACATGGCATCTTTATTTAAATGCATTCATTCATAATCCTTTTAATGGAGACTATATTTCAAAAGAAAACTTTTTTTCATGATTTTTCTTATTTTTACTTTTTCTCAATGACTAGAACCAATATATTTGCACATATTTTTCTCCCTTGCCCCCAGTCTTGAACCCAAATGTTTTCCAATATATTTTTTAATTTTTAAAAAAATCTTTTCATGATTTTTCATATTTTTTCACTTTTTCTCAATGACGAGAAGAAATAGATTTGTACACATTTTTTCTCTTTCGCCCCCGGTCTTGAACCTAAATGTTTTCTAGTTTAAAAAAAAAAACAGTTTCCATTCATTAAAATTACACGTGGAGGGGCATAATCGAACGCGAACGCCCATCTCCATGGGTGCCTATCCCTGAGGACGGGTCCGTGAATTTTTGAAAAAGATGGGTGTCCATCTTTTGTTTCAATAATACGGTTTGTGCTGGGCAAATGCATCGGATTTGGGCAGATTTGAGCTGGGCGGTATCGGTTTTCAGCGATAATGGAAACCGAAGGCGCCCAGCTTAAAAACGAACAAATCCAAGGCATTTGGTCATGGGAGGGGCCTGGATTCGTAGTGCACTGGTCCCCCTCACATGCCAGGACACCAACCGGGCACCCTAGGGGGCACTTGTAACAATTTTAAAAAAATTAAAATACCTCCCAAGTCCATAGCCCCCTTACCTTGGGTGCTGAACCCTCCAAATCCCCCCCAAAACCCACTTCCCAGAACTCTACACCATTACCATAGCACTTATGGCTGAAGGGGGCACCTAGATGTGGGTGCAGTGGGTTTTGGGGGTGGTTTGGAGGGCTCCCATTTACCAGCACAAATGTAACAGGTGGGGGGGGGATGGGCCTGGGTCCACCTGCGTGAAGTCCACTGCACCCACTAACAACTGCTCCAGGGACCTGCATACTGCTGTGATGGAGCTGGGTATGACATTTGAGGCTGGCATACAGGCTGGCAAAAAGTTTTTAAAGTTCTGTTTTTTTGGTGGGAGGGGGTTAGTGACCACTGGGGGAGTCAGGGGAGGTCATCCCCGATTCCCTCCGGTGGTCATCTGGGCAGTTGGGGCACTTTTTGTGGACTTGTTTGTGAAAAAAGGGTCCAGAAAAATCGCGTTTCATGTGCCCTGCTCCTTTTTTCAAACTGCATTTTATAGTTTAATTGGCACCTGCTTTTCCAGTCACTCTACTTCTTTCTGTTTATATTGATTTTTAACCCCTTGTTCATCAGCTATGTATGTTTTCCTTTTACCGGGTTAAGTTTGATACCCCGTTTATGTACAAATTTCTTATCTACAATTCTTAACTACTTTGACAATATAACTGACATCATAAGGTTAGTACATTATAATTCTCACTAATACCCTTTTATGTAAAAACCTTTTTTAATTCATACTTTTTATATATGTGTATTTCATTTTGTGCTGATTATATGCTTTGTGTGCTGTTATTATAATTTATATGATATGTATCTTATACGTATTGAACTAAATTTCTTTTATACGTATTGAACATATTCCTACCATGTCTTGATGATTTTTGTTGTTTTTTTTGCTGTTCATTATATGCTTTACAATATATATTTTAATATATTTTTAATATTTTTGTATGTTTATCACAACTGGTTCTTATGAATGTTATTTCTCCATGTTTAACATGTTTCTGTAGACTTCTGAAGCAGGCGCTTAGGCACCAAAACACGGTTGCTGTGTCGAGTCGAATTTGATGTTAATGAAATAAAGCTTTTAATCCATCTACACATCTCCTTCATTGTTTGAGAAGAGCCAGCTTCCCCTACTCCTCTTTTTTTGGCTGGGAAAAGATAACACCAAAAGAGAAGTGTTTAAAATAGAAACTGAAAGGAACACTGACTGACCACGTCAGCCACATTCTAGTTGTTCTAAAGTATGTCATAATGAAATAAATAAAAAGAAAGCATGAAAATATAATTGTTTAGAAGAGTGCATTTCATCACTCTTACTTGTATGTAGATCTTTAGCACAAGTTTGTAAAAATATAATCTGGCCAATAATCAGACGGCAGTGGTCAATGTTTCTAGATATTTAAACTAGCGGGTGAGGGTGACAAAAGGAAACAAGGAAACTAAGAAAGTCATCCCCAGAAAAAATCATGATGGCAGAGGGAAAGGTCATGTAAATAACGAAAACTATCCTAACTCAATTCACACATGGAAAACAATGAGTACAAATGTTTGTAGTCTAAGTAGAAAGGGTCAAAATCTTCAAGCCTTGATGTTTGAGAAAAATGTGGATATTGTTGCTATTACAGAGACATGGTTCAATGATTCCCATGAATGGGATGCAACCATACTGAGCTATAATCTTTTTAGAAAGGAGAGGGAGTGCTGAAGTTGTGGAGGAGTGGCATTGTATGTGAAAAACAATATCAGAGCAGCTGAAATAAAGGATACTTGGGGAAAGAAAGAAGCTATGTGGATCATCCTGGAAAGAGAAGGTGGAACTTGTATCCACACGGGTGTTTTCTACAGACCTCTGGCACAAACAGAGGAGCTGGACAAGGACCTGATAGAAGATATTCATAAGCTTAGTATAAAAGGGGAGGTGTTATTGTTGGGAGATTTCAACTTGCCTGATGTGGATTTGAACAACTCGTCAGCAGAATTGAAAAGAAGTAGCGATATCGTGGATACTTTTCAAAGTACCTTGCTCAGACAACTGGTGACAGAACCCACGAGGGAAGGGTCAACATTGGATCTAGTGCTCACAAATGGACAAAGTGTTTCCAATGTCCATGTGGGTGCCCACCTCGGTAATAGTGATCATCACACAATGTGGTTTGATGTAAGAGCAAAAACGGAGTATGGACGCACAAAATGTAAAGCACTGGATTTCAAATGTACTGATTTTGGTAAAATGAAGGAATACTTGAAGAAGGAGCTGATGGCAGGGGTAGGAATTGGAGAAGTGGAAGCGCAGTGGTCCAAGCTGAAAACTGCTATAAATATGGCAACTGATCTTTACTCAAGGAAAGTAAACAAAAACAAGAGAAACAGGAAGCCTATATGGTTCTCCAAATAAGTGGCTGAAAAAATAAGGGCAAAAGAGGCTTTGTTCAAAAAATACAGAACACAACAAGAGGATCATTGAAAAAATTACTGGATTAAATTCAAAGAAGCAAAGAGGAAAATACAGTTAGTGAAAGCAGAAAATTGGCTAAAGATGCAAAGAGAGGTGACAAAACCTTTTTTAGATATATTGGGGAAAGGAGAAAAAATAGGAATGGAATTGCAAGTCTGAAAGATACATTTGTGGAGAGCGATGAGGATAAAGCAAATGTGCTAAACAAATACTTCCGTGTTCACGGAAGAAAATCCTGGAGAAGGACCCTGGTTGGCTGCCGAGGATATATCTGTGAATGGAGTAGATATAGCATCATTCAAAGAAGAAAGTGTTTATAAACAGCTTGAAAATCAGAAAGTGGATAAATCTACGGGACCGGATGGGATAGATCCCAGGATACTGAGGGAACTCAGAGAAGTTCTGGCGGGACTTCTTATCTATTTAATTGATTTTTTAGAGATGGGAGAGGTTCCACAGGATTGGAGACAAGCTGATGTGGTCCCTCTTCACAAAAGAGGAGACAGAAAAAAAGTTGGAAACTACAGGCTGGTAAGCCTCATGTCGGTGGCAGGAAAAATAATGGAATCGCTGCTAAAGGAAAGGATAATTAACTTTTTAGAAATCAATGGGTTACAATATCCGTGGCAACATGGATTTACCAAAGGAAAATCACCCAATCAAATAAGTCAATCAGATTTGTTTAGCAAGGTTTACTTCTTTGATTGGGTGAGCAAAGAACTAGATGTAGGAGATGCGATAGATGTGGTCTACTTAGATTTCAGCAAAGCCTTTGATAAGGTCCCTCACAGAAGACTCATGAATAAGCTGAGAGGGCTGAACTTAGGACCCAAAGTGGTGAACTGGATTGGAAATTGTTTGACCGACAGGTGGCAGAGGTTGGTGGTAAATGGAATCGAAGGAAAGGAAGTAGTGGAGTGCCTCAGGGGTGGTGCTGAGACCAATTCTGTTTAATATATTTGTGAAAGACATCGCTGAAGGGTTAGAAAGAAAAGTTTGCCTTTTTTGTGAATGACACAAAGATAGACAATAGAGTGGATACCCTGGAGGGGGTAGAAACCAACAGAAGGGATCTCCAAACGTTAGAAGAATGGTCGAGGATCTGGCAGTTAAAATTCAATTGTGGATTGCTATTTTATAATAAATATTAGCATGATATTTGTAGATTATTGCTTGTAATACTTTCATTTTCCTGAACTGTATTTATTTTCATATTTTTGTTTTGATGAATGTGGGATATTTATGCTTTATATGACATAAATATTATATTTTTTTATATTTTCCTGTGATATTTTTGGATAGTTAAAATTTAATGCCAAGAAGTGCAGAGTGATGCACTTGGGGTGCAGAAATAAAAAGATATGTACAGTCAGTGGTGTGCTGGAGACGGCTCACACGGGCTCGAAAGAGCCGGTTGTTAAATTTTCTTCCAGCTTGCGAGCCGGTTGTTGAAAATAGGTGCCGGCTCTGGCTCTCCTCCCTCCCTCCTCCCTCCCTCTGGATCCGCCTCACCGCCCGCTTGTTTTTTGAATTCTTCGGGGCAGGCAGTCTTGCCTGCCCGCTTCCAGTGCTGACTGTCCTCCCTTGCCGATTCGCACTTTAAAAATGGCCGCCGAGACTTCCAGAGGCAGCCTCGCGAGACTTCGGCTGAAGTCTTGGTGGCCATTTTGAAGCACGAATCGGCAAGGGAGAACAGTCAGCACTGGAAGCGGGCAGGCAAGACTGCCTGCCCCGAAGAATTCAAAAAACAAGCGGGCGGTGAGGGACCGGATCGGGAGGGAGGGAGGAGAAGAATTCGTGAAACAACTCAGGAAGGGGGTGGCAGGGGGGAAAAGGGAGTCCCTGCTGGGCATGGATGGATGGAGGGGGTCGCTGGGTATGGGTGCATGCAGGGCAGGGGAGAGGAGGGTACATTGCTGGACATGGGTGCATGCAGGGCAGGGGAAAGGAGGGTCACTGCTGGACATGGGTGCATGCAGGGTAGAGGAGGGTCACTGCTGGACATCTGGGTGCATGCAGGGCAGGGCAGAGGAGGGTCGCTGGGTGCACGCAGGGCAGGGGAGAGGAGGGTACACTGCTGGACATCGGTGCATGCAGGGCAGGGGAAAGGAGGGTCACTGCTGGACATGGGTGCATGCAGGGGAGAGAAGGGTCACTGCTGGACATCTGGGTGCATGCAGGGCAGGGCAGAGGAGGGTCGCTGGGTATGGGTGCATGCAGGGCAGGGGAGAGGAGGGTCACTGCTGGACATGGGTGCATGCAGGGCAGGGGAGAGGAGGGGAGAGAGAAGAAATGCTGGACATGGATGGAGGGGAGAGAAGAGTAAGGAAGGAAATGAGATGAGGGAAAAGGAAGAGAGGAGAAAAACTGCACATGGATGAAGAAAATAGGCAGAAGCTGAGGACCAGAAATGAAGAAGAAAGGAGGAAAGAAATAAATGGAAAGGAAGCCCTGGAAACGGAGTTAAGAGGACAGATAGCAGCAGAATCGGATACTGGGCCAGCATGATCAGAAAAACAGTCACCAGACAACAAAGGTAGAAAAAAAATCATTTTATTTTCATTATAGTGTTTGGAATATGTTCACTTTGAGAATCAGGTGCTCAACATTAAAAGTTTATATTTATTTACTTATTTATGGCATTTTATCCCACATTAAACATGAATTAGATTGGAACCTGGGATCATTTAATTTTTTTTCCTGGAGAGAGTAATGCATTGCCCCCCCCCCCCCCCCGGCTATAGCCAGCTCTGCAATTTTGGGGGGGGGGGGGGGTCGCAGAGGTGGACGGGGGGGGGGGGGGGGGCGCAGAGGTGGACCAGGGAGAGAGCCTGTTGTTAAAAATTTACCAGCACACCACTGGATGTACTGGATAGGAGGGGAGAGATTGGTAAACTCAGTTTAGGGGAGGTTATTTATTTATTTATTTATTGAATTTGTATCTCACTGTCTTCTGATAGGTGGGTTAGGGCTGTTATGGTGTGGTAAGTTTTGTGTTCTAGGGCAGTTCTGGAGTACCCCTTGCCAGTCAGGTTTTCAGGATATCCACAATAAATATACATGACATTGATTTGCATATACTGCCTCCATTACATGCAAATCTTTTTCATGTAGATTCATTGTGGATAGCCTGAAAACCTGAATGGCAAGGGGGTACTCCAGGACCACCTAGGGAAACACTTCTCAAGGTCCCACTGTAATATTTCTAGCACTGTCTTTTCATAGATGGGTTAGGGCTGTTATGGTGTGGTAAGTTTTCAGTATAGGTTTTGGGTGTCTTTTTGCAGGGGTTTGTGTTATTTCACAAAGTATCTAGCCCTATTTGAAAGTAGGCTCTGGGGCAAGGGCCACCTTTGTCCCCTTTCCAGTAGTGCCCCTGTGTCCCTATCTCCTCCTTCCCTTTCCAGTAGTGCCTTCGCCCCTCTGTGTCCCTATCTCCTTCCCCTTTCCAGTAGTGCCCCTTTGTGTCCCTATCTACTCCCCCCTTTCCAGTAGTGCCCTCTTTTGTATCCCTATCTCCTTGCTTGTTTTGAACCGAACGGTGCAGGGGGGGGGGGAAGTGTGGATTACTCAAATTGGCTTCACCCCCTCTTCTGCCTGTCTCCCGTCTGCATGAGTCACTTTTTACTTCCCGAAGCGTTCTCTCTCCCTCGGGCACCGGCGATTCACAGAGTCAGCCTTGTGTCAGCGTCTGTCTTTCTACTCCTCAGGCGCGTCCTGGTCCTGCCTCTTCTAAGCAACTTCCTGTTTTCCGCAGAGGCGGGACGGACGCGCCTGAGGAGAAGGAGAAGGTCTGACACTGACAGAATGCTGACTCTGTGAATCGCCGGTGCCCAAGGGAGAACTCTAAGGGAAGTAAAAGTGACTCATGCAGACGGGAGAGACAGGCAGAAGAGATAGGGAAGGATTACGGACGCGGGAGGGAGCAGAAAAATAAAATATTTATCGGGTTGAGGCGCATAGGCGCCATTTTTTAAAACAGCTGTTTAGGGGAGCGACTGCTCCCCCTGCACCCCACCTGGCTACGCTTCTGCATGAGGGGGGTTCCAGTGCTGATCAGGGGAATGTGTGGCCTACACATTCAGGTCTCAGCTTATATTCAACTGGGACCTATATAAGTATCTTATGCGGATTCCAACTGAATATCAGTCAAGACCAGCATAAGTTCTAGTTGCTCTTTTCAATCCAGTCAGACCCCAGTATTCAGTGCTGGCGCCTAGACATGACCCAGCATTGAATATCGGGGCCTAATTTTGCCTGTGGTGGTCAGCATAAAAAAAAAAAAAAACACTGGCTGCTGCCAACTGAATATTGAATGGAAAATAATCTGATCTGACTCCTAAACAATAATCAAAATTTTGTAACTTTACAGGTAGCAACATATGTCATGGAGAAATCTACACCTCCTCTTTAGAACTTCTTGATAAACTCTGAAATGATTTTTTTCTAGAGACATAAGGATAAAACCAAGACTCTGAAATAAAAATAACCTCAAAACCCACTCCTTAATCTGCTGTAAAACAAAGTGACTCTTTTACTAAATCACATTAAGCAGTTAACATATGGTTTATGCCAGATACCTACTAGTGCAGACTGCATTAAAGAGGATTTGTAGTACTTTTGCTGTTAGCCTATGGTAAACCAAGTGTTAAGTGCTTTTTGTGTGAGAGGGCATGTCATAGGTAAGAATGGGCATGGAAGGTGTTTTATAGTTAGCTGCAAATACTGTATTCTAACAGACTAATATAAACATGGTTAATAAATCCCAATAAATAACGTGATTAATACGGGACCACTTACCGTCTCCTAAATAGGAGGAGCTAAATGCTTCCGTGCTAACTCTAAACATAATGCAGGACCTGTAAAAACAAATACTGGAAATGCCTCCATTGTTTGCCGCGTTATTGGGCCCTTTTATGAAGAGGCAGTAAGGCTACCGCTGGGTTTGCGCATGGTGAATTGGCCCTTCCGCCGAGCTCGCCCAGGAGCCTGGCAGTAGTTCCAGGTCTGCCGCACGCAATTTCTGGCACTAGAAAATATTTTTTATTTTCTAGCGCTGGTGGGTGGGGAGTAGGTATGCCCGGTGGTAATCGGGCAGCTTTATGTGTTTCCCGTTTATCGCCAAGGTACCGCCGGAGCCCTCACCACCTCCTAAATAGGAGGTGGTAAGGGCTCCAGCAGTAAATGGCTGCATGGCAATTTTTTTAAAGTACTGCATGATCATTTACTGCCTCCTTTAAAAAAAACAAAAAAAACCCTTTTACCCACTGTGGTAAAATGTGGCCACCACAACCCACCTTTTACTGCCGCTTGGTAAAAAGGCCCCTATATTTGAAGCTACCGTATGGTAAAGTCCCACGTTAAGCTGAGGTAACTGCAAATTTGACCACAGTTTAGTAATAGCTAGCAGAGATGCCTTCAAACCAGGGCTATCCAGGGTGTCAGACTTGTGAGTTGTTGTACCAAGTAGAGCGCTGCTGAGCCTGGTACTCAAACCAGGTTCTGCTTGGCTGCCAGACAACCCCAGGTTTCACCTGCACTGACCGCTGTTCCCCTGAGGTTGAGCCCCTAGGTGTGAGCGGCCTGCAGGACTTACGAGACAGAGCTGAAACCTTTTGAAAGGTATTAATCTGCAAACGAATCTTTTCCGGAGATGGGAAGGCGGTAGAACGAGAAGACATGAAATGAGATTGAAGGGGGGCAGACTCAGGAAAGATGTCAGGAAGTATTTCTTCACGGAGAGGGTGGTGAACGCTTGGAATGCCCTCCCGCGGGAGGTGGTGGACATGAAAACGGTAACGGAATTCAAACATGCATGGGATAGGCATAAGGAATCCTTTGCAGAAGGAATGGATCCACAGAAGCTTAGCTGAAATTGGGTGGCGGGGGGAAGAGGGGTTGGTGGTTGAGAGGCTAGGATAGGGGAGGGCAGACTTATACGGGGTCTGTGCCAGAGCCGGTGATGGGAGGCGGGACTGGTGGTTGGGAGGCGGGAAATACTGCTGGACAGACTTATACGGTCTGTGCCCTGAAAAAGACAGGTACAAATCAAGGTAAAGTATACACATATGAGTTTATCGTGGGCAGACTAGATGGACCGTGCAGGTCTTTTTCTGCCGTCATCTACTATGTTACTATGAAGCGGGATGGTGAACATATCGGCCAGGCAGGCAGCAGGCAAGAGAGTAATCCAGATACAGGCAAAGTCAATAAGCAGGCAGCAGGCAGGGGAGTAATCCAGCTACAGGCAATGTCAACAGGCAAGCAGCAGGTAGGGGAGTAATCCAGCTACAGGCAATGTCAATAGGCAAACAATAGGCAAGAGAGTAATCCAGGCACAGGTAAAGTCAGTAGGCAGGCAACAGGTCAAGAGGGTAATCCAGGTACAGGCAAAGTCAGTAAGCAGGCAGAAAGTCAAGAGAGTAATCCAGGTACAGGGAAAGTCAGTAAGCAGGCAGCAAGTCAAGAGAGTAATCCAGGTACAGACAAAGTCAGTAGGCAGGCAGCAGGCAGGAGAGTAATCCAGGCATAGGTAAAGTCAATAGGCAGGCAGCAGGCAAGAGAGTGATCCCGGTACAGGCAAAGTCAGCAGCGAGGGACAAGTAGATAAGAAGCAAACTACTGAGCAAGTAACACCTACCAAAGTAGAAGCCGAAGCATGGAGTCAAGGAAGAGCTCAGCTGATAAAGTGCTGGCGTCTGACATCAGCATGAATCAGCAGGGAGAAGGAGCACAGCCATAGGACAAGAGTAGGGGAAGGAGGAAGTGGAAGATCAATAGGAGAGAAGCAAGGGAAGCCAGGCAGAGGGAGAGCAGACACAGGTGCATGGAAGCAAAGCAATTAAGGAGCCTGCACCACTGCTTTCTGAACAAACCCAGAGAAGAACTACACACACACACATGGCTCAGGGCAGTGTCGGTCAAGTGTGTGTGTCGTCGGGACCCCCCGCAGCCTGACGCCGCCACTTGCGTTGAGGTAGGGGACATGACACAGGGTAAACCATTGATCTGGCAAGCATTTGCTCCTTAGCTAGAAACACTTGTGTGCTGCGTTTATGTTAAGGCATTGAAGAGCCCCATAAGAAGAAGATTAGAGAGAGAAAAGAAAGACCAAAAATCTCATAAGTGGCTCAATGGGAGAAGAGATAATGAAAGAAATGTGGAGAGATCCGAAACTGCATCTTACGAAGGCAAAACCATCTTGCCCCTCACCGAATTCATGCTGTTTTTGCTGCATTTTGGACAAAGATGTACTGGATGTGAGAGAAAAGGAGGGGGGAAAGCCTTTTTGTGTGATACTATGCTTGTTGTGTCTGCCATTGTGCATCTCCCTGAAACTCACTGACATCCACAATATAGTAACTTCTATTGAACTCTAGATAAGCAAGCACTTTTCCTGCACGGCCCAGTGATGGATCAATCCTGTGTTTTTACTAAACTGCATTGAGCACTTAGGGCTAGATTCTATATATGGTGCGTGAAAATTCCACGCAAAAAAAAATACGCCCAGGCATATTCTCAATAATATGCCTAAATTTTATATAATAGGCTTACATTTCCATGTAGTATATAGAATACACCGAGCCCCTCTCCACGTGATTAAATTTAGTTGCAGCTATTTATGCCATGTTTTACATGCTAATGATTAGTGCACGCTAAATACTAGAGACACCCATAGGAAAGTATGGGCATCTCTAGTGTTTAGCACATGCTTATTTTTATCGCATGCTAAAAACGCTAGTGCACCTTTGTAAATGGGGCCCTAAGTGGGTTGTACACGTAATTCTTAATTAATGCCAATTAGTGCTGATAATTGTTTGTTAACATCCAATTAAGTGCACTGATTAACTAGTGAAACAATTAAGTTATGCACATTGTTATAGATATGCTTTGATTTATGCTCAGAAATTAAGGCACAATATATAGAATCCCGAGGTTAATGCCTGGTTTATGCCATGTTAACTGCTAGTGCAAAGCTGCATTAAGTAGCTTTGCAGTATTTTTGCAGTTAGCACATAACCAAATTTTCGACTGCCATGCAAATTTGGGTGCACAAGTTGTAGAATAGTGCCAGTTGTGCACCTAACTTAATATTTAAATTAGGCACAAATTGGCCTTAAGTACCAATAATAGCCCATAAGTTGCATTAATTGGTGCTAATTTGCACTAATTCATAGTTATATGCATAACAGCAAGGTACTATTTTATAAATTAGTGTCTAAATGCTATAGGACTAGATTCTGAAAAATTGGCATTGAAAATATTTCTACCTAGGCATGTTCTGTAAACTGTACCTAGATTTAGGTGCGGTTTATAGAATATGCCTAGAAGCCATGCCCATGCCTAATTCTAAGCATGTTCATTTAAACCAAGTAAACCTTAGTATAAATACCAGTGCCTAAGTTAGGTGTAGAGCAGGTGTATTCTATAATTGTGCGCATAGATTTTTGGGATGTGCATGGTCCACCCATTCCACACCAATGGCCATGCCCCCTTTTTGGTAGTGCACATTAGAGTTTTCATGCATCACTTTACTGAATATACCAAGCTTGTTGGGCACCTCAGTTCTAATTAATGCCAATTACAGTCAATAATTGCTTGTTAGGTGGCAATTATCAGTACTGATTGGCTTGTTAAGTAATTAAATTGCATGTGCAAATCCAGAATATGACTAGATTTGCATGTGCAATTTTGGTTCGCTGTATGTAGAATCTAAGGGTTAGCGCACAACTACAATGTGTGTTTGTACATTGACAGATCAGGGGTGTGTCTTGCAGTTTCCATGTGTAGGTTATAGAATATTATCACTTACATGATGTGACCATTTACACCAGCTTTTGACATGGCGTAAGTGCTCGGGCCTAAAGTTTGTTGTGTGCATGCAGACTTAGGCTCTATTCTATAATGGCAATTTCACGCACAATCTAATCTTTGGTGCTCTTTATTAAATCTACTCCTGAGGGCTGTTTGTGTCATGGGTCATGGTATGGGCACAAAGTGGGCACGGAAGGTGCTGACAGTTAATGCAGGGGCCCTTTTACAAAGCCACGGGAGGGCTAACATGTAGGTGGCGCATGCCAAATCGGCACTACTGCCATGGTAGCGCATGTTCCCAGCAGAAATTCTGAGTTTTGTGTGTGCCGAATCCCACGGAAGAAAATATTTTTCTATTTTCTACCTCGGGGGTTGTTTCCAGCAGTAATCAGTACATTGGCATGTACTGCAAGGTTATCACATGGGTAGTGCATGAGCCCTTACCGCTAAGTCAATGGCTGGAAGGGCTCAGGCCGTAAATAGGCACTTGCTAGCTTTAATTTTTGCACACGCCGATTTCCCAGCCCATTAAAAAATGGTCTTTTTCCCAGCCGCAGTAAAAAGTAGCTCAGCATGTACCCAAAAGATGCACCCACACTACCACAGACCACTTTTTACAGCGGCTTTGTAAAAGGACCCTGCAGTTAACGTGAGACCACTTACCATCACTGTTCCCTCTAAGCTGAGCAGGAGTCCTCCAACTGCATTGCTGCCAGTAGGTGGTGGTATTTCAATAATGTGTTTTCAATGGCTAGAGAAAGTCAGAGCTTGCTTGTCCCTCACTATTGAAAAAGTGATCACGAAACAGCTCCCTCCACTGGCAGGACTCTAGGTGGAGGACTCCTGCTCAGCTTAGAGGGAACAGTGCTTACCATCTCCAAATTATCTGGGAGCAAGTACAACATGTTAATCTGACTGTAATCTGGCTGTTAAACACACAACCTACAATACATCCTCAATAGTTGCCACATTAAAATTTACTACAAAAAACCTTCACTAATAAACATATACATTTAAAATGTAAAAAAATAATATAGTTTTTATAGTCATGCAAACATATTTGAGATGGCAAAAGCACTAAAAAGTGCCAAAGTGCCATATCCCTGTATTTATAATAATTGCACAAAATTTATTTTAATTTAATTGAAAAAACAATTTTTCAATTAGGGCTCCTTTTACTAACGTGTGCTAACGGATTTAGGCCCAGATGCACAAAAGTCCCCATAAAAAATTGCTATGTATTTCCACCTTGGTAAAAATTACCAATTTGAAAATACAGTGATTCCCAAAGCAACTCACAAGCAAATGAGCTGCTCGCAAAAGCAGCGAGCAGCTTAATAGGGGGGGGGGGGGGGGGTCACCTGAGAATGCACAGAACAGCCAATTGCTAAGTGTGACTGCTCTGCTCATGCTCAGAGTGGCGCTTGTATACGGCTTTCATACACGCAAAGAAGCTGCTGTATGAAAGCTGGCATAGATTTATTTTCCCCAAAACTGCCGTCCAATCTATTTTACTGCCTTCGGTCAGCGATCAAACGATGAAAGGTCAAAATTTATTTGAATCTGTAGATTTGTGGGTTTGTTGTTTGGAAGGGTAATTTTTTTTCTTGACAATATCTGGTGAAGGGTGGGTGCCAGCAGGGCTGCTCCGGCATATTTTGTTTCTACCCACGGTCCCCAGGATCAAGGCCCGCTGCACTAACCACTAGGCTACTCCTAAAACAAAGAATAAATATGCCATAAATATGGGTGAAACTTGAAGGACATAAGAGATTTGGAATGCAGAGAATAGAGTGCCAGGGTAGAACACATGAATTAGAATCCTAAAAGTTAATTTGATTGTCATGGAGAACATAAGCTTAGTACAGTATTTCTTGCTACATTTAGCATAAGCTTGACCAAATGGGAAATAATTTCAGTGAATTGTACTTGCCCTGTAAATTGATGTGCTTTCCACTGCAAGTTTTATTCCTCCTGTACCTATAACATATTTTACTGCTCATACTGCATATGTTATGAATTCAGCAAATGTTTCTTGCCTCTGTTCCTGATCAAGTTGCACACTTTAGTCATTATATTTTTAGATTGTTTCGAGATCATGTTGCAAAGTATCAAGTACACTTTACTGATTGAGCTGCAGGTTATGATGGTTTGCAGATCAATTAGGTATTTGATTGATCCAGTCTTGCACTGTAGATACATGGTTGGTACAGTTCTGGAACTGCATTAGCTGAGACATATGACTAGTTAATCAACATGTTATCTAATCTAATCTAATAATGGCATTTATAGCCCGCTTAACCAAAAAGTTCTAAGTGGGTGACAACAACAAAGTACTAGTAAAACATATCAATTACAATACTAATAAAAAAATGTATAATATTTTCAAATCATCTGAAAAATTAAACTTAATAATATAATAAAATAATCCTAACAAATGGTAGTATTTATAACTAAATGAAAATATAAGTTGAACAAAATACCTATTGACTTGGCCAGTTAAATGGTACTTAGCTGGCTGTCTGGCGATTTTCAGCAGGAGGTAGCTGATTATTGTCTCCCGCTGAATATTGCCAGTTAGTGCCTAGCAGATAGCTGGTTATATTGTGCAATGTAACAGGCTATCTGCTGATTTTTGTCACACTGCTGCTAAGCTTGGTGGCCAAATTTGGCTGCATCAATAGCAGGCCTATCTTTGGCTGGTTTCCAACTTAACCAGTCAGCGCTGAATATCAGCTTGGCCAGTTAGGGGCCATTTTACAAAGCGGCAGTAGGGCTACTGTGCATGTAGCGTGCGCCTAATCAAGACTACTGCCCAGTTAGCGCACCCACCTTGTAGTAATTTTGAAGTTGGCACATTATTTTCTGATGGTAGAAAATATTTTTCTATTTTCTACCGCGGGGGCGTTCCTGGTGGTAATCGGCAGTGCAGCCACATGCTACATGCGCTGTATGAGTACTGTGCATGTAGCATGTGAGCCCTTACTAATAGGTCAATGGGTGGTGGTAAGGGCTCAGACAGTAAATAGCCATGCACTACTTTTAATTTTAGTGCACGGGCATTTAGTGCCCCCATTAAAAAAGGCTTTTTTCCCAGCTGCGGTATAAAATAGCCCAGCGTGAACCACAAATAAGTGCCCACACTACTGTAGGTCACTTTTTACCTCTGCTTAGAAAAATGGGCATTTTTTTTTAGTTAAAACAATTTTTATTGAACATATCACATACAGAGAAATGCATGCCAAAAACAATACACAGACTGTGTTTAATATTTTTGTATTCCTTCCATCTTTTAATTCCCCCCCACCCTCAACCTAGACCGCTTTAACATATCAAACTCAATACTATATTAATAACCTATAGCCAATACATACTACCAATATCATTCCTTCCCTGTCATCTGAAACCAAGTTCTATGCCCCTCGGCCAGGAGCCAGCAGCATGTAAATGTTAAATTACAACAATCCACCACAAACTGTGACCGAAAATTTTTTTGGTTACCCTATGCACACCCCTGAGTTAGAACAGAAGGCCCCAAATCTGTTGGCCCTCTCCACAACCCCCGTAAGGTGCCTCTCTCAATAATGTCTGACATAGGATAACACGAAGAAACTACCTCCCAACCCCCCTCCCTCCCCCATTTAGCCTGAGTAACCTCCAACTCTCATATTCAAGGAACATTGATCTCATTAGTTAGCTTGAGTTGCTGGAGTGGGACTAGCCAATGCTGTAAGTTTATTAAGAATATAACTTCTAGCTTTAGGAGACATTACATTAAGATATCCTATCCATGTTAAGTAAAAGTTGTTTTGTCTTTTGAAATTGAGCAAAGAATTCTGGAGTTCCATCAAAAGTAAGGCATGAAAGCGGTTACACCATTGCCAAAAGAGGGGCCCCTCTCCAAAGTCCAATTTACCAGGATGCATTTCAAACCAACCAGATATGCCTTATGAGCAAGTGCACTCTGATGAACTGTTCCTCCCTCTACTGGGGTTTGACAACCCAATAGAATATATTTTGGCAATTGTCTGACCCGATATCCCCCAAGCCTTCCCAAAAACCTAGTTACCCTACACCAGAATGCCTTAATAGCCGAGCACAGCCAGAAGGCATGATAGAAATCATTTTGGTTCGCCCCACAGTGCTTACAGTGAGCCGAATCCAAGTACCCCATACTACAGAGGCGTGATTGAGATGTGTATGCTCGGTAGATCACTCTGGCCTGGCATTCCCGAAGCTCTACGCTCTGGGTCCATTTCCCCATCCCTCTCAGCCCCCTCAAAAGCTCCTGAGACGAAACCCCCATCTGCATGTCCACGGTCCACTTAGCTGCCAATTTCCCCAAATCTCTCTGTGGTCCCCCTCACATGCCAGGACACCAACCAGGCACCCTAGGGGGCACTTTTACAAAAACAAAAAAAAAAGGTAAAAGAGCTCCCAGGTGCATAGCACCCTTCCCTTGTGTGTTGAGCCCCCCAAATCCCCCTCAAAACCCACTGCCCACAAGTCTACACCATTACTATAGCCCTAAGGGGTGAAGGGGGGCACCTACATGTGGGTACAGTGGGTTTGGGGGGGTTGGACGACTAAGCATTAAGCAGCACAATTGTAACAGGTAGGGGGGGGGATGGGCCTGGGTCCACCTGCCTGAAGTCCACTGCACCCCCTAACAACTGCTCCAGGGACCTGCATACTGCTGCCAGGGAGGTGGGTATGACATTTTAGGGTGAAAAAAAAACGTTGTGAAACATCATTTTTTGTGGTGGGAGGGGGTTAGTGACCACTGGGGGAGTCAGGGGAGGTCATTCCCGATTCCCTCTGGTGGTAATCTGGTCATTTAGGGCACTTTTTGGGGCCTTATTTGTGAAAAAACAGGGTCCAGGAAAAGTGCCCTAAATTCTAGCTACAAACACATACTTTTTTTCCATTATCGGCGAAAGGTGCCCATCTCTGTTCGGGTGATAACCACGCCCCAGTCCCGCCTTCACCACGCCTCCAACATGCCCCCATCAACTTTGTACGCTTCCGTGATGGAGTGCAGTTGAAAACGTCCAAGTTCGGCTTTCGATTATACCGCGTTATTCGTTTTTGGGAGATAAACGCCTATCTCCCGATTTAGGTCGCAATATAGGCGTTTTTGTCTTTCGATTATAAGCTGGATAGTGTCTCACTTGTTCATATGCAAAGCAAGCTCCCCAATCTGAAGAATTTATACTAAGTTCCTCCATAGATCTAACAAGTCTATTGGGCCTCAGCAAATGATGTAAGAATCGGATCCCCATCTCCTCCCATGACCGCAATCTGGGGTTATCCATGCCAGGACGGAATGCGTCGTTTCCCTGCAGGGGAAGTAAGCTACTACACCTGCAATCAAAGGACTACATCCTCGACAGATCTCTCCACAACGCCCTCATAGGACCTATCAGAACATTAGATCGTAAGTGTGTTGGCAGCTCTTTCAAAACCGCGTGTAGTATATACAATATATTCAGAGAACTACACAATTCTTTTTCCATGGACAATGGGGTGTAGGCCTCTGTTTGTTGATACCAGTCCCCTAGATGATGTAATATGCAGGCCATATTGTAAAGTTTAATATCTGGGACCCCAAATCCCCCTTCTGTCCCTTTCCCCATAAGGTACACAAACTTTATCTGAGGTCTCTTCCTAGCCCAAAAAAATTTGGAAAGCATGCCTTGAAGTGCTTTTATTTCCCGTTGTTTAAGGTATAGTGGGATTGTTTGCAAGAAATATAGCCACTTAGGGAACAGTACCATGTTGTACAATGCAATACGTCCCATCAAGGACAGCGGCAACCCTTCCCATCTTCCAAGAATTTCTTTTGTGCTTGCTAACAAATACGCTATGTTGATCTCTCCAAGTTGACTAGGGTCTTTAGTGAGTAGGATTCCCAGGTATTTGAACGCAGCACCAGCTCTTTTAAATGGACATTGTAATCTCTCCCATTGGTCCTCCCTCATATGGAGGGTCATAGCCTCTGATTTATCTAAATTAAGGCGGAATCCGGAAAAGTCCCCGAATTCTGCAAAAAGCTCCATCAAGGATGGTAAGGATGTCTGGGGATCTTCTAACACTACTAGTAGATCATCTGCAAAGGCAGAGATCTTGAAAGATTCTACTCCAATCTGCACTCCTCTCACCTCCACCGTCCGCCTGATTTCCCTAATTAAGGGGTCCATCACCAGGACAAAAAGGAGCGGCGAGAGAGGGCATCCCTGCCTTGTTCCTCGGGCTATCTCAAAAGTTCCTGATGCCTGACCATTAACCAAAACCTCCGCAGAAGCTCTATGATACAGGGCCTTTATGGCTTCATGGAAGAACCCCCCCAAACCATATGTCCGTAAGATGGCAAACATAAAATCCCAGTTGACATGGTCAAAGGCCTTTTCGGCATCAAAACTAACTATCAGGGCTGGGGTAGAGTAACGATGTATGGTCTCTAGGGCCCCCAAAATTTGCCTCATATTTCGTGCTACTGATCTACCCCGAACAAATCCTACCTGTGACTCCTCCACTATCTCTGGCAGTACTCTAGCTAGTCTGTTTGCCAAAATTTTGGCAAACAGTTGTAACCCTAGTAGCGCTTTAGAAATGTTAAGTAGTAGTAGTAGTAGTAGTTTCAAAGGGCAATAGGGAAATGGGTCTATATGAACCAGCTAGCAGGGGATCCCGACCTGGCTTTAATAGAACCACTATTTGCGCTTTCCGCAATGACTCTGGCAAAATACCCAGCTGGACAAACCTATTAAACACCACCATTAGGCAAGGCACTATATCCTGGCTAAGAAGTTTGTAAAATTCTGCGGGGAGCCCATCTCTTCCTGGAGCTTTGTTCAACTGACTGTCCCTTATACCCCGGCTCACCTCGTCTTCTGTAATTTCCCCATTAAGGCTTTCTTGTTGTTTCTCTGTAATTTTGGGGAGTTGTTGGCCTGCTAAATACCACTCAGCCTGAAGCCCGTGATCTTCAGGGACTGAGTACAAGTTCTCATAGAACTGCTTAAAGACCTCGTTCACTCCCTCTGTGGTGTGCTGAAGCCCTCCCTTCGCATCTCTGATTTGCGATACAAAACGTGATCCTCCCACCTGTTTCACCAGGTGGGCCAACAGTTTCCCCTGCTTGTTAGCATGTTTATATAATTGGTATCGAAAATATTGATTAGATTTCTTTGCTTTCGCATGTATTAGCTGATTCAAAGCCATCTGGGCCTCTAGTAATTGAGATTTATGTAAATTGGAGGGCTAGGACCCAAACCGTTGTCGTGCCTTTCCTACTATCTTCCCCAAATGGAGAATCTCTGCATCCCTAGCCCTTTTCTTGTGGGCATGGTATGAGATAATAGCGCCTCTCAACACCGCTTTGGCCGCCTCCCAGAATAATACCGGATCCCTTTGATAGGTATCTTCATTAAATTCTGTATAATCCCGCCAGTGAGCTTGCATATATGGGGTAAACTGCCCATCGTAGTATAGATCCCTGGGGAAACGCCAGCGGGCTCTCTGACCTCCATCCACCCCGCAGGAGAGGGAAACCCACACCAAGGTGTGATCCGACACCTGAGTCGGTCCTATTTCCACCTGTAATAGAGATGTGACTTTACTAGCTGAAACCAAAATATAATCTATGCGTGACAATGTGCCGTGCGCTCTAGAAAGGTGGGTATAATCCCTCTCCCCCGGGTGGAACAGACGCCATGCGTCTACTAAGTCCAGCAAAGAGCAGAGCCATGGGATTCCTTTCGTCATATCCACTGGTCCTATCCTAGAGGTGACCATGCTGTCCATTAGCGGATCAAATACTGAATTAAAATCCCCTCCCATGATTATAGGCATTTGGTCAAAAGAGTGCACCTGTCTCACTATGGTTTGGTAGAACCGCTTATCATATTGGTTCGGCGCATATACATTCACCAGTAACAAAGGTTGATTGTTCACATGAACCTCCACCATGACATATCTTCCCTTCGGATCTGTAATCACCTTCTTCCTGACAAGGGGGAGCCCCCTGTGAAATAGTATAATGACTCCCGCTTTTCTATTAGAGGATGGACTTTCTACATAATCACCCACCCACCAGCTGCATAATTTTTTATGTTCCTGCAAAGATAAATGGGTTTCCTGCAGCATTGCTATGTGGGCTTTTTGTCTGTTTAAGGTTTGCAAGATCTTACTGCGTTTAATCGGGGAGGTTATGCCACCCACATTCCAGGAAACCAGTTTAACCATAATCCGTCAGAAACAGACTCATAAAGCAGGTGTAATCTGTATCAAGGGAAAGGTGTCCCAGCCTCCACCTCTCCCCTCTATATACCACTACAGCAACCACTCTCCAGTTCCATCCTTTCAGTTCTATCCCTTGCACCCTCAGGCTAAATTCTCCCCCTCCCCTATCACAGCCCACCCTACCTCCCTCCCCCCTTTCCTTCACAACCCTCCCCCTCATCTTCTCCCCTCTAATCCCCCTCCGCTCCCTATCCCTCTCCCTCGAGTACCCATAAGAACTCGTCACGCAAAGGTGCTCAGGCCCCCAACTGGAATAATTCCTTTCTTTATTCAGGAGCCCTCCCAGATTTCTATCAAGGATTATACCCCCATTCGTACCATGACATTATCCACCATCCACCATCCCTCCATGTTAGTATGTATGGTAAATACTCTCTGTAAATGACATTTTAACAGTGGCAAACTTTCTATCTAGTTAATTTCTCATTATCTTGGCCCAGTCTGCAGATGTCCCAAAAGCTAACAGTTCTGTTCAGACGTGGCTCAGCAAACTGCACGTGCTTGGATTCTTCATCCCTGTTATTCCCTTCAGTCCGCCTCCTCATGCGCTAAGCCTTGAATAAAGTCTTTAGCTGCTGTCATGTCCTCAAAGAACTTTGCTGTATCTCCATGGTGCACTCTCAATTTTGCGGGGTATACCAGCGCGAATCTGATCTTTTTCTCATGAAGTACCGCACATACTGACGCAAATTCTTTCCTTGCTACCGCCACACGTGCAGAATAGTCCTGGAAACAGAGAATTCGTTGACCATCATGCTTGAGTTCTCCTCCGGCACACACTGCTTGGAGGATGGCCTGCTTGTGGCCATAGTTAAGGATTTTCAAAATCACTGCTCGAGGTCTTGCCGCTCCTTGTTTCCTCGGCCCCAGTCGGTGTGCTCGCTCGATCCGCAGGGGGCCCGGCAGGTTATTCAGTTTCAGCGTAGTTGGAATCCATGTCTCTAGAAAACTGCCCAATTCAGAGTCCTTAATCTGCTCAGACAATCCGGTTCTCTAGGTCATCAAGCTTATCCTCCAGGGCTGTTATCTTTTTCTGCAAGGTCTCCACCGGCTGAACAGTGTTCCCCATGCGGTCCTCGATATCGCTGACCCTTTGCTGGATGTGGTCCAAATCCAGGTGGAATCCATCCAAACGTTCGTGGGCCGAGTCCGCCCGATCAAATATCGCTTGTAGTTTCTTATCCAAGGTCGCCTCTACAGCCGCCGTTACCTCCGCCGTAATCTCAGCTGTCCACGTTGAGCAAACGCTCGAACTCGGCGACTGCGGCACGGGCGCCATCTTGGGTTCTGCGATCTTGCCTTTTTCCTTTTTTTGGAGTTTTGCCGCCATTCCGCTGTTTCAGCTCTTCAGTCCAGGCAAGCCAAAGTTTGTTGGTGCCCCAATAGGGTTAGATAAATACAAAAGATGATGGGGGGTAGCAGGAGCTTAATACAAATGCGACTTCACTCCCACATCGCACCACGTGACCTCAGAAAAATGGGCATTTAAGTTGGAACCAGCCAAAAATAAACTGGATATTCAATGGTGTTCACCGGAAACAGCCCAGCCAGTGGCGTAGCCAGATGGCTAATTTTGGGTGAGCCTGAGCCCAAGGTGGGTGGGCATGGAATTCACCCTCCCTGGCCCCCCTCTGGTTGGCTGCTCTCTCCACTCCTTCCTGCCCACAAACCCCAAATATTAAATACTTGAACTGGTGGGGATCCCCAAACCCTGCCAACTGAAGATTTCCTCCTCCTCCTCCTCCTCCTCAAGCAGCCAGCACTCTTCCAACTGGCAGCCGGCAGCAGTTGCCTCACACTGATGCTGCTGTCCAGGCTGTGCATGCTCAGTGCTTTTGCATGTGTGAAAACTGAGCATGTGCAGAAGGGCTGATCTCAGCGACAGCTCAAGGCAAGTGTTGCTGGCTGACATTTGGATGAGCACTGGCTGCTTAAGGAGACAAAATTTTCAGCTGGCAAGGTTTGAGGATCCCCACCAGCCACAGCAAGAGTTTCACAATTTTGGGTGGGCCCGAGTCCAAAGTGGGTGGGCCCCAGCCCACCCAGGCCCACCTGTGGCTACGCCACTGAGCCCAAATATTGGCTCCAAAAGTCATCAGCCTGGCATGACCTGGCTGAAAATCACTCTTGTCTAGTACCAATATGCCTCCAGAGTGTTCCTTGGATTCAGGAGGGGGGGGCGACTCACCTGGAATTAGAAAAGGTTCAAAGAAGAGCAACAACAATGATAAAGGGGATGAAACTCCTCTCGTATGAGGAAAGGCTTAAGAGGTAAGGGCTCTTCAGCTTGGAAAAGAGATGGATGAGGGGAGATATGATTGAGGTCTACAAAATCCTGAGTGCTGTAGAATGAGTAGAAGTAAATCAATTTTTTTTACTCGTTTCAAAAGTACAAAGATTAGGGGACACTCAAGGAAGTTACATGGAAATACTTTTAAAACAAATAGGAGGAAATATTTTTTTCATTTGAGGAATAGTTAAACTGTGGAACTTGTTGCTGGAGAATGTGATAACAGTGGTTAGTGTATTTGGGTTTAAAAAAGGTTTGGATAAGTTGCTGGAGGAAAAGACCATAGTCTACTACTACTACTACTTAACATTTCTAAAGCGCTACTAGGGTTATGCAGCGCTGTACAATTTAACATAGAGGGACAGTCCCTGCTCAAGGAGCTTACAATCTAAAAGACAAGTGAACAGTCAATCGGAAAGAGACAGGTATGGAAAGCAACTGCTTGCCCTGGGATTGGTAGCATGGAATGTTGCCACGATTTGGGTTTCTGCCAGGTACTTGTGACCTGGCTTGGCTACTATTGGAAACAGGATACTGGTATAAATGGACCATTGGTCTGACCCAATATGGATACTCTTATGTTCTTATGACGGATGACCCCCTACTCCAATCCTGTCATTCCCCCCTTATATATATGGGTACCTGGTCAAAATAGCCCCAACAAAAAAGCTCCAAACAAAAAAGCTCCCGACATAATAGTCCCTGACATAACAGCCACTGTCAAAACGGCCTGCCCTCAAAAAAACCCTTGACAAGTTAGCCCCCCGACAAAAGGGCCCAATTAGGATGCCCAGAATCTGGGACTGTATTTTTTCCTAATAATCTTACCTTGCCAAGCAGGATAAGGTTGGTAAGACTATGAAAATGATGACAATATTGTTTTTTTTCAATTAGCATGTTGATGGAAGAATGATTTGTTTTAAATAGCAGAACAGATCATGAATACCAGTTTGTAGCTATAGAATTTTGTTTATTTATATATGCTTTATGCAATTGAATGCTGGTAGGAGTCTTTATCAGTTGTAGTTTATCATATTTTTTGAGATGTGTTATTTTTTCTTAGGGGGCTGTTTTGTTAAGGGTGTTATTTTGTGTAGAGGCTATTTTGTCAAGGGTTGTTTTGTGGGAGGGGCCATTTTGTCAAGGGCTATTTTGTTAGAGTGTGAAATGTCAAGGGTTATTTTGTTACAAGGCTGTTTTGTCAGGGCTTTTTTGTCGGAGCTATTTTGTCAGGGCTGTTATGACTGGGTGCCATATATATGGCACCTTAGTGCTTCTATCCATGGAGAAAGTTGGAGTATTGACATTTAACCGGCCAAGTGCTGAATCTGCCTCCCTAGAACGCCTACCAAAAAAGGAAGTTTTGCACTGGGCACTAAATGGACATTTTCAGCAGCACAAACTGGTTAAGTGCCACTGAATATGACCAGTTAGCCTCGGACAGGTGATTTGACTGGCCGGTTAAATCACTTTGCATATCGACCCCTTTGAGTTGATGTGGTTGTCAGGATCTATGATTTTGCTTTGACCACCCTAGATGACCACCTAGTCCTGCCTTTATATTGTAGACTAAAAGTGAACACAGAAGATAACCATTTTTTGGTAAAGGCCTCTGTATTAGTCTCTTGGGGTCTAGCATCAAGCTGACACAAATATGTCATACTAAGGAGCCTTTTACTAAGATGTAGTAGGGCTAATGTGCGGGTATCATGCGCCTAATCAACACTAGTGCCGGGGTAGCGTGGGCAACCGGCGGAAATTTCGAAGTTGGCGCACGCTGTTTCCCACAGTAGAAAATATTTTTCTATTTTATACCATGGGGGCATTCCCAGTGGTAATCAACAGTGCAGCAACATTGGTGCATGCCACCTGATTACCACACAAATAACACAAAAGCCCTTACAGCTAGGTCAATGAGTGGCAGTTAGGGCTCAGGCAGTAAATAGCTGCACGTTACTTTTAATTTTAGTGCACAGCCATTTACCACCCCACTAATAAAAGCTTTTTTTCCCAGCCATGGTAAGAAATGGCCTAGTGTGTGCCAATTTCACACATTCAGACTATCGCAGGCCACTTTTTACTGCAGCTTAGTAAAAGGGCCCTAAATTTGTTATTAGATTTGTGCACCCCCACCAGCTAATCCCGATTCAGTGTTAATTTTGACAGTACCTACTGCTGAGGGATGTGCCTGCTTCCTCTGAAGTCAACCATGGAAAAAGTACGACCTTTGATGGGTGTATCCAGGCTGGTCTTTTGCTCATGCGGGTTTTTCAGTGGTATGGTATCGATGATGATGCCACTGAATTGTTGACAGTATCTTCTGAATTCTATAAATGGTTCTTTAAATTGTGCATGCAAATTTGGGTGCACACCCTATTTGCATGTGCAATTTAATTGAATAACGACAATTGTTTTAAAAGGGCTGATAACAGGGCCTTAACAATTATCAATGCTAAATGGGTTTAATTAAAATTTTTAATGCATAAATTTAGACACCGAGATGTGTGCATAAAAATTACGTGCAGGTCCAAAAAGAGGGCATGGCCCTGGGAGAGTCATGGGGGATCAGGGGCATTCATTTAATTTACATGCATTGTTATAGAATAAAGGGGATCTGTGTCTAATTTAGGTGCGGGAATTTACACCAGGATTTCATTGGTGTAAATGGTCATGCCTAAAAGTAGTCACAGTTCCTGGCATTAAGCGCTTCTCTATAAACAATGCTTACCTTTGAGCACAGTTTATAGAATAGTGCTTAGTGCTTTTTTGCAGTGCTGATTTTTTAGGTGCCATTTATAGAATTTAGTCGTATGCATGCAAACTGAAAATTTTCATTTTAAACCAAAATATTATCAATAGGTTAAAATACAATTATACACCAGCAGCTTAAATTGAATTTTCACTGAGTTGTGAAACACAGGCTAATGGAATGTAGTTTTGTCACTGCAGGTGCTCCAGTACTGGCTCAGAAATTGCTACCTGTGAATCAGTAGCTTTATGTATTTCACATTTTCCATTACAAATGTGTAACATTAGTAATTTCATCTTGAAAAAATTAATAAATAAACTGGTTTGCAGCAAAAGTCTGCATTCCAACTGGGACTACAATGGGTGGCACTGAGATGCGGGTTTAGTGCATTTAAATATAACTCCTTAATGCACTGCATCACAGAGCAGACCTAGAAAGAGCTTTTTAATAATGCAATTCATGTCACAGGAGGGAAAAAAACATAAAAAATCTTTAGCATGTGAGCTATTTCTTGCTCCTTTTATATGTTGAGGTGCTGTGATTTCACAGTGCAACATGACTGCCAATAAACTGCTCACCTGTCCAGACACAGACATATCATATTCTGCTGCATGGTACGTACAGTAAAATAACAACAGGTATTATTGACTGAGGGTCCCTTTTACTAAGCTGCAGTAAGCACTAATGCGTGCTTACTGCAAGTTTAAATCCACTACCACGGAGCACGTTCAGGTGTCCTGTAGTAGTTTTGTGTTCACCACACGCTATCCATGCACTAAAAAAATAGAAAATATTTTTTAGCGCTAGGGGTGTATTTGAGGGCAGAGAGTAGGCATGCCTAGCGCTAATCAGCACAGCTGCATCGCTGCACACTAACCATCTAGCGTGTACTTAGTATGGGAGCCCTTACCACCTAGTAAATAGGTGGCAGTATGGGCTCCCACACTAATGACCACTCACTAATTGGGAAATTAGCTCATAGCCATTAATACAGAAAATGGGAAGTATGGCCATTTTACAGCCATGCAAAAAGTGGCCTCAGCACAGGGAATGCTCCACCCTACTGATACTGGAGGCCACTTTTTAATGCAGCTTAGTAAAAGGGCCACTGTATTTGTCAGGTGAAATATAACAGATCTCTACTTTAGCTGTGAATTGTGTTCCAGCATTTGATTTGTGTTCTCTGCCTAATTCACCTTTCTGTATTGGCCACATTTGCAGACAGGATGTGAGACTAGATGGATCTGTGAAGCCAAAATTTGCATGGGGTATCCAGGTAGGAAAAGGGGATTTCCAAGCTGGGATAAGTAACCTTTATTAAAGAGCTTGGGAAGATCTTTTTTCCCACGTAGGATTTTTTTTTTTTTAAGTTGCAGCTCTGGCTGGATATGCCAAATGAAGAGCTTCTTGTAAAATACAGGAGAAGCTGAGCATGTACTGATCCAGGTGTCTCAATTGCTTTCTCCATGACCTATCTAATATGGGCTTCTTATGTTCTTGTTATCCAAGTTTCCAAGTTTATTAAGAGCTTATATCCTGCTCATCAGAATAATGTCTAAGCAGCTTACAATTCGGGATAATTAGGAAAAAGACAGAGAGTAGAGCAATAGACAGTGAGGGACGGGGGAAATGAAATACAATATTTGATAGAAAAGCTGGATAGAACACAAAAGGAGAGGGATTGTGTAGCACAGGTCAGTGGCTGACCTTTGCGTGTAGATATTAGCTGCCCTAGCCATAGGCATCAGCATATAAGAAATACTTGAGATCAGATTTGAATTTTTGTAGTGAGGTTGAGAGATGGAGGAGTGGCAGCTTGTTCCAGAGCTTAGGGCCTTGGACTAAAAAGATGGATTGTCATGTAGAGTCATGTCTGATTTCACGATAAGTAGGGATTATAAATTGATTCTGTTGGGATGACCTGAGTGTACAGAGGGCCAATAAGGGGTCAGAAAATGGGATAGATATGCTGGTTCACCAGAGACATGGACTTTGTACACTAGAAACTGTAGTTTGTATGTTATATAGTGGGCCAATGGGAGCCAGTGTGCTACCTTTACTAATGGGTAACTTGGTCAAATTTTTATATTTTTTATGTCCAGTGATTAACTTAATAGCTGTATTTTGTATCAGCAGTAAACATCGAAGGTCTTTGATATGGAGTCCTGTATAAAGCATTGCAATAAATAAGCTGTCTGATTACTAGGGAGTGTAGGTTAATGGCTGGGGAGTGTAGGAGGGCTTTTATAGAATGAATGGAGCTTATTTGCATCCATAGTAAATTCTTGCAGAAGAGAGACTGTTAGCCCTGAAGTCATCCCATGGATTAGCACATTGTACTTTCATTTAGGGACATGAACCCAAAGAAAATTGATTTCTGTGACTATAAGCTAAGATATTAAAGATCAACATATTGTTCGATGCAATAACAAGAAAATAAACATTCTATTCAAGAGTAGCAATTCTGTATCATTATTCAGATGACAATGCTCTTAGGGTTTACTATAATGTCATTAGAGTCCTGTCATTTTTTGTACAATGTTCTACGGTTACTACTTAAGTGAATTTTCAGTGCTCAGGAAGTACCAGCCTGCTGTCAGTAGAGAGTGAAGCTCTCCATTTTTTTTCCTGGAGCAGTTAAAACTGAAGCAGAAGTGGTTTCTTGTGTTTCTCTGGTATTTTCCCCTGGATTCTATATAGCACACCCAGAGATCTGTGCCAATTTTGGCACAAAATCTATAACAATGCACATAACTTAACAAGCTTAACAAGCTAATGAGCACTGAAAACAGCACTTAACAAGCAATAATGAGCACTAATTGACACTGATTAGAATTTACGTGCACAACTTACTAAGTATATTCTGAAACGAAGTGTGCTAAACTTCTAACATGCGCAGGCAGAAAGGGGTGTGGTTGTGGGCAGGAAAATGGGTGTTTCATAAGCGTTCTGAAATTTACTTGCATAGTCATAGAATATGGCCCAGTGCACATAAATCTACGCTACGGGATTAGCGCCACATTTTCATTGGTGTAAATGGATGCATGTAGTTTTAGGCGCTGAGATATCAACTATTAGTTGGCACTGAATTCAGCACTGATTTTTTAGGTGCCATATATAGAATCTCCCCCTTTATGTCAAATGCTTCCCAGTTCCCAAAACCACCTGAGGGAATTAAGACCTTACAATAAAGGACTATTTGTTAATCTCAACTGTAGCAGTGAATGACTATCAATCAGCTTTGCATTATGTAGTAATATTTGCTCAAAATAAAAGGAATCCTGTAACTGGTACGTTAAATATATTTTATGAGACAACCTAGGGTGCACTGCTGTGGACTTCATATAAATGCTCCCAGGTACACATCTCACCATTGCTCCCTTATCTTGACTGCTGAGCACTTCAAATCCCACCCAAAACCCACTACCCCCAACTGTACACCACTATAATAACTCTTACAGGTGAAGGGGCATCTATATGTGGGTACAGTGGGTTTCTGGTGAGTTTTAGAGGGCTCACAGTTTCCATCACAAGTGAAACACATAGGGGGAGGTATGGGCCTGGGTTCTCCTGTCTACAGTGCACTGCACCAACCACTAGACTACTCCAGGGACCTGTATGCTGCTCTAATAGACCTGGCTATAATATCTGTGGTTGTCATAGAGGCTGGTAAGTAATATTTCTATTCACATTTTTTGAGTATGGGAGGAGGTCAGTGACCACTGGAGGAGTAAGGGGGCTCATCCCTGATTTCCTACAGTGGTTGTTTAGTTATTTAGGGCACCTTTTTGTGCCTTATTCGTTCTAAAATCAGGTCTAGACCAAATCGTTTAGATTTTTGCCCAGACCATTTTTTTTGTTGTATTATGGCTGTAAAACATCCAAATGTTAGGCATGCTCTAACCTGCTCCAATCTCACCTTCAAAACACCCCGACATGCCCCATTATGATTTGGATGCACTGCAGATGAATTGCATAGATAGACGTTTAATCCACCTAGTGTTTGTTGTTGAATTCAATTCTCAACTATACTGCTAGCAAACTATAAATGTTTCTCATAGTCACTTTCTGAGAGGAAAATGACTTCAGATCCCCGGTACTATTTCATTAAATTATTGAAAAGTACCGCTCCGCTCTGCCACTGATTATCTGGATTTCAGTGCGGCTGCTGGCGGGCATCCTCGTGAGTCAGTAAAAACCTCTCATCAGTGCTAATTCAAATATACCAAAGTTATCAACTTGTTCTGTTCTTGTGTGATTAAAATATCCAGAAAATTAATAACATAAAATTCACTATGCAGTCTTCAAAGGCCCAAATTAATTTTCTGGATATCCTCTGGTTTTAAATGTATCTATAAGTTGTTTAGCTTGCTCTTTAAAAATTGTAGTATTCAGAAACCGACCAACAGAAACACGTTACTGCATTTTGACAGCAATCATCCCATGAAAACGAAAGAAAGTTTACCATTTTTGCAATTATTGAGGTACAGAAGAATCTGTAACAATACTACAATTTTTAAAGAGCAGGCTAAACAACTTATAGATAAATTTAAAACCAGAAGCTATCCTGATCAAGTGGTAAGACCAGCATATATACTTGCAAAGTATAACCATCGGGACCAGTTACTGCAGACTGTGAGTAGAAAGGGGATTACAGATGAGAAGGTCGAAACTTGCGTTCTGAGATATTCACAAGAGAATCGTCGGGTGGCACAGACAATTAGGAAACATTGGAAAATAATGCAGATGCACCCAGCCTTTTAAAATCAATAGTTAAGGATTGCATATACTCGGAATCAAAATCTGAGAGAGATTTTACAAGGGAGTATGTCAGGGAAGTACACTGAAAAGCTGATGGGACATAAATCTTGTGAGAAATGTAAATTTTGTACTATGATGACCCCTGGGGATGTTTTCATCAATCCATCAGATAAGAAAAAATATCAGCTGAGGTTTAACACAGATTGTGATACCACTCACGTGGTTTACATTTTAATGTGTACGTGTCTGAAAATATATGTTGGAAAAACAAAGAGACCATTAAAACTGAGTTTAAGTGATCACAAACATAATTTGAAGTACATGCGCCTAGAAGCCCCCATAGTCACACATAATATAGAGAAATCTCATAACTTTGGTGAATATAAATGTACCATCATAGATCACATACCAGAGTCGATACGGGGTGGGGGTGGGGAGATAGAGACAGGAAACTATTACAAAAAGAACAACGTTGGATATACAGATTAGGGTCTTTAGTCCCAGTTGGCCTCAATAGTAGGGTAGAGTGGAAAGCTTTTTTATGAATACTAAGATGGTAGGGAAAAGAGACACTTCCCACTTAAGATGAAGAGCATGGAACCATTAAAAATGTAGAGGTTCCCTTTAAATCTGTCAATCTTGTATATTTTTGGGATCTTGCTGGATTGGTCACTGTTGGAAACAGGATGCTGGGCTCGATGGACCTTTGGTCTTTCCCAGTATGGCAATCCCAGTATGGCAATAGTTATGTACTTATCCTTTGATTGGATGAAGCCGTTGGCGTTCCGCTTTTTAAATCAACAGACGGGCGCCATTTTCCATATAGAGAAGCAGTGGAGCCAGGAAAAGAAGCCGACACTGCAAGAGGTAAAAGCAGTATAGAAGCGAGTAAGTGAGTACATGGGTTTCATTATAGTTGTTCCACACAGCACTAAGAGTTCTTTCATTTTACAGGGCACAGAGATTGGGGGTTCAGCTCCTAATGAAGCTAAAGCAAAACAGGAGCTCACTGTACAGCGAACCCGCTAGAACACGCCCAGTTAAGTCAAGACAAGTGCTTATTCCAATATAAGAATAGTGTATATTTGAAAGGTTTATCTAGAATTAACACTGATGAGAGGTTTTTACTGACTCAGGAGGATGCCCGCCAGCAGCCGCACTGAAATCCAGATAATCAGCGGCAGAGCGGAGCGGTACTTTAGAAATACTTGAATGAAATAGTACTGGGGATCTGACGTCATTTTCCTCTCAGAAAGTGACTAAGAGAAACATTTATAGTTTGCTAGCAGTATAGATAGACGTTTGCAAAGCAGGTTTTGAAAATACCAATTCCTTTTCAGAAGATTTTCGTCCAAATGCTGTTTTATAACACTTTTTAAATGTTGTTCTCTTTCGAAAATGATCTCCTTAGTGACCCCACCACAAATGCATAAGCCCACTTCTAAGTTATTTAGACAAAGAATATGTACAAGATCCTCCATAGTAGATGGATAAAGGGCAAGTGACAAGGAGGCTCATTTTCAAAGCATATATACTTATAAAGTTACATAGATTTTTGTATAACTTTGTAAGCCTATGTGCTTTGAAAATGAGCACCATAGTAACGTGGAGGGGCATTTTTGAAAGAAACATCCAAGTTGGGATTTGGACATCTTTGTAAAACGTCCAAATCCGGGGACGGGAAAAAACGTATTTTCGAAAAAAGATGGACGTCTATCTTTCATTTCAAAAATACCAAGGACGTCCTTGCATTTGGATGTCCTTAGACATGGACATCTTTGACTTTCGGCGATTTTCGAAACCAAAGATGTCCATGTTAAAACGTCCAAATGCAAGCCATTTGGACGTGGGAGGATGGAGGAGCCAACATTTGTAATGCACTAGTCCCCCTGGCATGCCAGGACACCAGCCGGACACCCTAGGGGACACTGCAGTGGACTTCATAAATTGCTCCCAGGTACATAGCTCCCTTACCATGTGTGCTGAGTCCGCCAACCCCCCCCCAAACCCCACTACCCCCAACTGTACACCACTACAATAGCCCTTACGGGAGAAGGGGGCACCTAGATGTGGGTACAGTGGGTTTGTGGTGGGTTTTGGAGGGTTTTCTGTTTCCTCCACAAACGTAACAGGTATGGGGGGGTATGGGCCTGGGTCCGCCTGTATGAAGTGCACTGCACGCACTAAAACTGCTCCAGGGACCCTGTATGTGCTGTCATGGACCTGAGTATGACATCTGAGGCTGGCATTGAGGCTAGCACAAAATATTTTTAAAGATTTTTTTAGGGTGGGAGGGGTTAGTGACCACTGGGGGAGTAACTGGAGGTTATCTCTGATTCTCTCCGGTGGTCATCTGGTCATTTCAGGCACCTTTTTGTGCCTTATTCGTAAAAAAAAACACGTCCGGGTGAAAACGTCCAAGTTTTACTTTAGGATGTCCCTGCTTTTTTTGATTATGGCTCAAAGACGTCCAAGGGTTAGGCATGCCCAAGTCCCGCCTTCACATGCCCCCTTGAAATTTGGACATCCTTGCAACGGACTTCAGTTAGAGACGTCCAAAATCGGGTTTTGATTATACCGATTTGAACGTCTCTGGGAGATGGACGTCCATCTCTTTTGAAAATGAGCCTGACATGGTAGATAAAGACCTGTATGGTCCATCCAGTCTGCCCTACAAGATAAACTCATAGCAGAAGGTATGATGCGATGCTTCATCTGATCTTGATTATTCCTTGCCATTTTCAGGTCATAGACTATAGAAGTCTGCCTGGCACCATCCTTGTTCTCCTTGTTCTAAACCTTCTGAAGTCCCACTCCAGCCTATCCAAAACTATCCAACCACAATCAGGGCACAGACCTTAGTAATTTGTCTATTTATTTATTTTCTTCAGTTCAATGTACTGCTATATGTTAAGATCCAAAGGAATGCAGAGCATAAAGCATTACATTTATCTACTGACATTATATATTAAAAAGAATACAAAATTACAAGCACAAAGAGCCATTTGCTTGGAGGCCATAGGGGGGAGTGGATGTGCTCATTTCTCCTTTAAATATCCATTGACCCTTTCCTCCACTCTTTTATAGTAACATAGTAAATGACGGCAGATAAAAACCTGTACGGTCCATCCAGTCTGCCCAACAAGATAAACTAATTTTACATGGTATGTGATGCCTTTCTCAGAGCACAGACCATAGAAGTTTGCCCAGTACTGTTCTTGTACTAAGTTCTGAAGCTAACATCGAAGCCCCTAAAAATTTACACTCCAGCCCATCCCTATCTATTCAGTCACGATCAGGGCGTAGACCGTAGAAGTCTGCCCAGCTCCCATTTTGTTTCCCAATTACCGGCGTCACCACCCAATCTCTTCTAAGATTCTACGGAACCATTCCTTCTAAACAGGATTCCTTTATATTTATCCCACGCATGTTTGAATTCCATTACCGTTTTCATCTCCACCACCTCCCGTGGGAGGGCATTCCACTATCCACCACCCTCTCCGTGAAAAAATACTTCCTGACATTAGTCCTGAGTCTGCCCCCCTTCAACCTCAATTCATGTCCTCTAGTTCTACCGCCTTCCCGTCTCTGGAAAAGGTTCATTTGCAGATTAATACCTTTCAAATATTTGAACGTCTGTATCATCTCACCCCTGTTTCTCCTTTCCTCCAAGGTATACATGTTCAGGTCAGCAAGTCTCTCCTTGTACGGTTTGCAACGCAAATCCCATACCATTTTTGTAGCTTTTCTTTGCACCGCTTCCAGTCTTTTTTACATCTTTAGGAAGATACGGCCTCCAAAACTGAACACAATACTCCAAGTGGGGCCTCACCAATGACTTGTAGAGGGGCATCAACACCTCCTTTCTTCTGCTGGTTATGGCAGCCACTGCAGCTTCATGTTGACCGGTGACATCATCAAGGTATGTCCAGACTCTCAGAGCAAGTTGAGTCAAATGCCAAATCGAGACATTGCCATTAAGACCACGCCAGTCACACATTCCCTATCACAGCTCCTCATGAAGGAAAACGGACTGCCATGAGGCCAAATATCACAGGATGTCATGGTGGCTCTCTTCCTCTAATTTCCCCTCCCCCATGAGCTCAGACTCCTGGTATGGGAAGCAGACCTGAGTAGGTCTGAGGGTATTTTGCTCAGAGGTGTTCATGGACTACATACCTTCCAAGCCCAGAACCCAAGGGGGAAAATATCTGCTGCTCATTTAACCAAAAGCCATGTGGAGGGGCATTTTCGATATGATGTCTATGTCCGACTTTAGATGTTGTACTCAAAACATCCAGAATTCGAATAGCAATTATAGCCATTTTCAAAACAGCAAAATATCTACTTTTTTCCTGAAAATGGCCACTTTTTAGATGTTTTTGTGCTCTGTGCATTTATCTTTTTGGTCCATTTTTGAAAATCAAAAACTGAAAAATGCATAAAATCAAGCCACTGGGTTGTAGGAGGATCCAGCATTCTTATTAGACTGGCCACACAGACATCCCAGCAGAGCAGAGGGGCACCCTAGGGGGCACTGTAATGGACTTCACCTAAAAGCTCCCAGGTACACATCTCATTGTTGTTCCCTTTTATTGTATAATGAGCTCTCCAAAACCAACAAAAACCTACTGTACCCAACTGTTCACCATTATAGCTCTTATGTCTGCAGGTGTCACCATGAGTACAGTAGGTTTTTGGTGAGTTTCTTTTCACAACAAGTGTAACAGTTGGAGTGGGATTGTAGGGCATGCAGCTGAGGTACTTATCAGATAACATTACCAGATAGCAATGAAATGAACTCATTTCTAGGGAGGTGTACCTCTATAGCCTGTATGACATGCTAGTTGTGCTGGACATTGAAACCATGCCATAGAAGAAATATATTATATTTATTAGGTAAAGAAAAAAATATATAAATAGTTCTGAAGCAAAGTGCCAAGCAAAATACAAAAATAACTTGCTATAAACTTAGATTATCACCAAAATAGATAGTGCAGTTATTATTATCCTAACAGACTAACTAAAGAAATGATTACACCAATCAGTACAATCCTGTATTCCTAATAATCCTTATAAGAACTTATCACATATCTTATGCAAATACAGTGAGCAGCTGAATACACAGACCAAAAGTCCTGCCGTAAACCTATCTGTGTCAGACAACTAAGGACTAATTTTCCACGACTATAGGTAATAAATCCTGGTATCTCACCTTGCCGTCTGACAGACTCCCAATGGTGAAGAAGCAGATTTTTCCTCTGACTCGTGCTAAAGTCTCAGCGAGTCTCAGTCTAGAAATAAGTCCAAGAGTATATATGAATGTAGATTACACAGTGTTAGATAAGGCCTGAGGTTGTAGCTGAGCAGACACTGTGAGTTTGTTACGAGGCACGTACTTCACTGGTGTTTTTTTTTTTTGTTACATTTGTACCCCATACTTTCCCACTCGTGGCAGGCTCAATGCAGCTTACATGGGGCAATGGAGGGTTAAGTGACTTGCCCAGAGTCACAAGAAGCTGCATGTGCCTGAAGTGGGAATTGAACTCAGTTCCTCAGGACCAGAGTCCACCACCCTAACCACTAGGCCACTCCTCCACTGTTAGGAAAATCAGTCTCTGGCTCTTCCGAGTGTTCTGTTCACCGGCAAGTTCTCCGGTGTTTCTCCCTCTGGTGTTCTCTTCTTCCTGTTCTCTCTGTTTCCGACTCCAACTCCAACTGAACTTTCTTCAATCCAAACCTTTGGTATCCAAGCGGCCAGATGATATTTGTGGACCAATCACATATGATGTCATAATGCCCAGCCAGCTTCATGGTCAAGAAGAGCCTCTTTGTTATAGATGGCATGCAAACTCCCTCTCTCATGATACTTTTTGAGCCATGGATGTTTTTCTCCTCCAAGCTTCCCAGGGAGATAATGGGGCTAGTTTGCAACAAAGAATATGTCCTTGGATTAAGTAACCTTGCAATGCTCAGCAGTACTTTTCCTTTCTGTAACCAAGCTGGTTTCTAATAGTTACAGATGTATTCAGGTCACAGGCTGTAGAATCCATATTGTTATAAAAATGGTTCAGGCTTGTATAGGCCAAGACCAGCAAAGGTGAGATCTCAGGTAAATACCCCTACAGGATGTGGGCCTGGGTCCCCCTTCTTTAAGGTGCACTGCACTTAGCTACTGCAGGAACCTGCTCACTGCTCTAATAGGATTGGCCATAACATCTGAAGATGCCGTAGAGGCTACTATGTACTATTTCTTTCACATCTTTGGGGTGGGAGGGGGCCAGTGACTACTGGGGGAGCAAGGGGAGGGGCATTCCTTTATTCCTCCAGTGGTCATTTGGCCACTTAAGGCACTTTTTTGTGGCTTATTATTAAAACAGGTCTAGATCAAAATGTCTTAGTTTTTGTCCTGAATGTTTTTGTTTTGTTCCATTATGGCTGAAAAACGTTCAGGTCTTAGGAAAGCCCAAATCCCACCCTTAACATGCTCCCGACATGCCCCCTCAGATTTAGACCCACTGCAGATGAACTGCATAGAAAAATGTCTGGAAAATGAGTTCAGAAAATACCAATCTGGATGTTTTGGTGACTTTTTAGTTGTTTTTCTCTATCAAAAATGAGTCCCTAATCACAGCAATTCTGAATTTTCAAATTTATCTGTATACTCCAAATCCTACATAAGAAAATGGGAAAATTATGTTTTTAGCAAAGTCATATTCTTTTCCAATTAGTGCAAATCGCTAAAAAATGTCGTTCTGCATTCCTTGGCTTTTCTGTTTATTGCTTTGTTGAGTATACAGTAATCTCCATCAAACCAGAGTTATGTATTTATTAAATTAAATGGGTGTTTAGAATGTTCCTTATCAGGCCTGCAGCCAAATATGACAAAATAATTTTAAATCTTTCTATTATCCTCATTATAGAGTGTGTAGAAGGGACTTCTTCCAAAGGGAGGTCATTTCAGATTTACTTAGAATGTTCTCAGTTTTTTTAATTTTGAAAGAAATCCAGACTTGTTTGGTATTCATACTAAAAGGAAGGGTGATGAACCATAACAAACAGCAAATGCATAAGGATGTGAACTGAACACATTATCACTTACTGAAGAGATAATATTCAAAATACTAGCACAGCTAAAATCAGAAAAAAACAACAGGACTTGATGGGGCAATCCCAGCAGATTGGAGGAGCCCAAAGAGTTATTGACTGTACCCTCATGGCTCTGCTCAACATTATTTGAAATGGAAGGATCCAAGTGTCTGGAGAAGAGCAGATGTAGTACTAATCTACAAAGGTGAGAACAAAGATGAACTACGGACCTGTTAGTTTGACACCAGCACTGAGAAGTGTAATGGAAACAGTATTGCAGGAGAGAGCTCAAAGCTCACCTCAAAGCTCGTGAGTTACGTGACCCTAAGTAATATTTTATCACAAAGGGGTAGGTAATATTTTATCACAAGGGGGAGAGTTACATGACCCTAGGTAATATTTTATCACAAGGGAGAGATCTTCTCAAACATACTTCACTGAATTCCTTGAGGTGACCAGAGTAAATGGTTGTAACATAGCTTTAAGAAGGCTTTGACACTTTCTTATATTGGTGAACAAGTAAGCCAGTCTGAGAACTGTAAGAATAATGATGAACTGGGCTAGAAATTGGTTTCAGAAACAGATCTCAGAGAGTGATGGTCAATGGGATTTACTATGATGAAAGTGACCAGTAGGTTGCCACAGAGATCATTACTAGACCCAGTGCTCTTCAGTGTCTTATTAGTGATATTATGGAAGGGCTAGAAAGAAACATGTTTCTGTCTGAAGATGAAATAACTATCTGCAATAGAGCAGATATGCTGGGTGGGATAGATAAGATGAAAGACTGTAAGAGTAATCAAGTTTGGTGACTGCATTTTCATTTTAAAAGCTGAAAAATTATTGGTATTGGAGGAGCCTCAATGGGTCAGAGTAGCCGAAGCAGCATGGTATACTCCATTTTTGCTGGTTTGTCTGTACAAGGAGTTTGTGGTGATATCCATTGGATTGCAATTCTTCCCCAGTCCTGGTACTGGAAACATTGGCACAATATAAAATTCCTGTTACCAGATAATTGGCTCAGAGAAGAATGAACCTGGCATTGGAGGGCCTGCTTTTGTCATTTTCAATAACTTGGCAAGCCCTGAGCAATGTGGGACTTCTTGGTAAGCCCTTGGGTGGGACTTCAAGATTGCTTCTGAATGTCATAGATGCAAAATACACTGCTGTAACTGAAGGAGTTGACAGGGCTATTCAGATAGAATGATTGACCATTACTCTAGCTTCCTTGGAGTTGTGCCAGCGACAGGGAGCCAAGGGGTTAAGAATATCCCAATAGTAGATGGATCAGTATTATTTTCTAAGAGGATGAGGAAAATAATTGAAGAGGTAACAGGGCCAATATAGCCAACAGGGATAGATCTAGGAAAAGCATGCAGAAACGATGGAAGCCACGGGTAAGAGACTTGGGGCCCCTTCCCATCCTTAGCGCGCTTTCCAGTTACTGCTGGGTTAGCGCTGGAGCCTCTACTGCCACCTCAATGGGTGGCAGTAAGGGCTCCCCCCCCCCCTCGAAATGGCCACACAGCAGTGCTTTATTTGCCACATGTCCATTTCCTGCAGCCTTTTACCTTGGCGCATGTGAAAAAGAAGAGCTGATGCCAGCACAGGCCCCCTTTTTCCGCAGCTTGGTTAAAGGGGCCCTTGGTGAGATGCGTTTTCCTCCCTCCACCCTTCTAGCCCAGCATTTGCTCCCTATTTCTTCCTTCCTCACTCCTGTAATCTGACTTCTCCTTGTCCCTTTTCTCTTCCCTCCTGACCTGTCCCCCATGGTCCAGCATTTCTCCCTCTCTCTTCCCTCACTCCCATTGTCTGACATCTCTTCATCACTCCCATCTGCTCTTGGATCCAACATCTCCCTCTCTACCTCCTGTGCATCTCCCCCTACCTATCCAACCCCATGTCCTACATCTCTCTCTCTCTCTCTCTCTCTCTCTCTCTCTCTCTCATTGTCCATCTCTTCTCCCCCTCCCTTGTACTCCAGATCCAACATCTCTTCCCCCTTCCTCCCATGCAGCATTCTCTCTCTTCCTCCCCCATGTCCATCTTTTCTGCCTCCCTCCCACTGTCCACCATCACTCTCTCTCTCTCTCTCTCTCTCTCCCTCCCTCCTTCTCTTGTGCCCCAGGTCCAACATCTCTCCCACCCCCCAAGCAACATCTCTCCCTTCCACTGTCATGTCAAACATTCTCCCTCTCTTCCCCATGCACCACCTCTCCCTACCTTTCACCCCTATGTCCAACATTTCTCCCTCTCTTGACCCTCTCCCTCACAATGCAGCATCTATCCCTCTCCTCCACCCCCATATACAAGATTTCTCTCTTTCTAGCTCCTCTCTACTTCTTTTATGTATCTCTCCCTTCCTCCCCTCCACCCCCATGTCCAACAATTCTCCCTCTCTCTCCATCCCCCACATCGTGCAGCCTCTGGAAGCTAAATGTATTAGTCCAATAAAATTGTATTATTTTATTTTCTGTATTTCTTTTATTTCTATTTGTTAATTTGTAAAGTGGTGATTGGTATTTGTTAGTTTTTTCAAATTTACATCTGCTGTCTTTATATTTTGCACAGTACTAGGAGACATTTTCTGTTTCTGTGGTGTTGCATTGTATTTATTTTATTTTTATTTTTGTTACATTTGTACCCCGCGCTTTCCCACTCATGGCAGGCTCAATGCGGCAGGCAGTGGAGGGTTAAGTGACTTGCCCAGAGTCACAAGGAGCTGCCTGTGCCGGGAATCGATCTCAGTTCCTCAGTATGCAGAGTCTGGCATCGGGGGTTCAGTTTAATTTTAAATAGAAAATTTATGATTACTTATTCTATAGTGGATTAGGGTGTATCTGTGTTTGTGAAAAAGACATGGCTTTCAGTTGGCATTGACTGTGCAGGATCGACGATCTGTACTATTCTGTCTGGTTTCGTTTTACAATAGGTGAATTGATGTTCTAGTGCTCACTGTAGTCCTTAAGATGCTTTCCTTTTCCTTGTGTGACTCGTAGAAACGACTGCTTATGGTATAGTAGAATTGCTCTATAGGTCGTGAGTGTTTTGTATTCTCGGTATGCATAGTACTGAATTTTGGGGGGGGGGGGGGGGGGTTAAAAAATTACCAGCCCCGGGTGTCAACTACCCTAGCTATGCCACTGCTGCCGACGTCTCCCTTCCCTTGCACTCGTTGGTTCCCTCAGTGTCCCGCCTTCTTCTGACGTCAGAAGAAGGTGGACACTGAGGGAACCAATTGCGTGAAGGGAAGGGAGTCGTCGGCAGCGCTCCGCTTTCACTGACGCTGCTGCAACTGGAAGTAAAAGATTTAAAGGCCCCAGGGCGCGGAGGGAAGGGCAGAGAGGCATGGATGGGAGGGCAGAGAGGCATCGATGGGAGGGCAGGGCCCAGGGAGAGGACAAATTGCTGGAAGGGGAGGGGAGGGGAGAGAGTATTGCTGGCTATGGATGGAGGAGGGAAGGGCAGAGAGGGACAAGGATGGACATGGGGGCCCAGGTAGAGGACAAATTGCTGGAAATGGAGGGGAGGGGAGGGGAGAAAGGAGGCAAGGATTGCTGGCTATGGATGGAGGAGGGAAGGGCAGAGAGGGACAAGGATGGACATGGGGGCCCAGGGAGAGGACAAATTGCTGGAAATGGAGGGGAGGGGAGATAGGAGGATTGCTGGCTATGGATGGAGGAGGGAAGGGCAGAGAGGGACAAGAATGGACATGGATGGGAGGGCAGGACCCAGGGAGAGAGGAGAAATTGCTGGAAATGGATATAGAGCAAGAAATGAAGGAGAAAGGAGAAAAGTAAAGAAATAAATGGAAAGGAAGCCCTGGAAATGGAGTTAAGAGGACAGATAGCAGCAGAATCAGATACTGGACCAGCATGATCGAAAAAAGAAAGTCACCAGACAACAAAGGTAGAAAAAAAATCATTTTATTTTCATTTTAGCGTTTGGAATATGTCCACTTTGAGAATTTACATCTGCTTTCTTATTTTGCAATGTATAGCAATTTGTTTCTAAGAATATTGCTGACAATTCCTTTCAATGTGGCAAGTGGTGAGCGATCATTTTCATGGGGGGGGGGGGCGTGATCATTTTCACAGGGGGGGGGGGCGCCAGAGACCCTAAGCACGGCCCTGTTCACCACGTTCTCCGGCAACGAATTCCAGAGTTTAATTATGCATTGGGTGAAGAAATCTTTTCTCTGATTTGTTTTAAATTTACTACACTGTGGTTTCATCGCATGCCCCCTAGTCCTAGTATTTTTGGAAAGCGTGAACAGATGCTTCACATCCACCTGTTCCACTCCACTCATTATTTTATATACCTCTATCATGTTTCCCTCAGACGTCTCTTCTCCAAGCTGAAAAGCCCTTGCCTCCTTAGTCTTTCTTCATAGGGAAGTCGTCCCATCCCTGCTATCATTTTAGTCACCCTTCACTGCACCTTTTCCAAATCTACTATATCTTTCTTGAGATGCGGCGACCAGAATTGAACATAATACTCAAGGTGTGGTTGCACCATGGAGTGATACAACAACATTATAACATCCTCACACCTGTTTTCCATACCTTTCCTAATAATACCCAACATTCTATTAGCTTTCCTAGCCGCAGCAGCACACTGAGCAGAAGGTTTCAGTGTATTATTGACGACGACACCCAGATCCCTTTCTTGGTCCATAACTCCTAACGTGGAACCTTGCATGATGTAGCTATAATTTGGGTTCTTTTTTCCCACATGCATCACCTTGCACTTGCTCACATTAAATGTCATCAGCCATTTAGCCGCCCAGTCTTCCAGTCTTGTAAGGTCCTTCTGTAATTTTTCATAATCCTTTCGCGAGTTAACGACTTTGAATAACTTTGTATCATCAGCAAATTTAATTACCTCGCTAGTTACTCCCATCTCTAGATCATTTATAAATATATTAAAAAGCAGCGGTCCTAGCACAGACCCCTGAGGAACCCCACTAGCTACCCTTCTCCATTGTGAATACTGCCCATTTAATCCCATTCTCTGTTTCCTATCCTACAGCCAGTTTTTAATCCACAATAGGACATTTCCTCCTATCCCATGACCCTCCAATTTCCTCTGTAGCCTTTCATGAGGTACCTTGTCAAACGCCTTTTGAAAATCCAGATACACAATATCAACCGGCTCCCCTTTGTCTACATGTTTGTTTACTCCTTCAAAGAATTGAAGTAAATTGGTCAGGCAAGATTTCCCCACACAAAAGCCGTGCTGACTTGGTCTCAGTAATCCACGTCCTTGTGCTCCACTAATAAAAAGAGGAAAATAATATTTTTTAATTTATAGAAATCAATTACAAAAATAAAAAATATAACAAGGAAATACCATCTATATAACTTGCCCACAAAAAATAAAAGAGGGAAATAATATGACCTGTTCAGTAGGCATCCTACTTTGAGCATTGGGTATAATTTTGGATATTGCAGCTATCATAGATCATTGATAAGTTGGAAGCAAATCAAAGGGAGGTGAAAAATATGGTGACTAGCCTACACTATAAAAAGAGAAGTTCTGAGAGAAGAGGCCATATCTGTGGGTATCTCTAGAAGGCCCAGTAGGGCCCAGTTCAGTCTTAGAAAAAAAAAAAAAGAGAGAGAGAAGTAAGCATTATTAACTAGTTTCCATAGAGGGGCATAATCAAAAGGTCGTCCAAGTACGCATTAGAACGTGCTTACGAAAACGTCCAAAATCAGGCATGTATAATCGAAAAATAGTATGATCATTTTTCGACAATCGATTATCCCTGTTGCAAAACGACCAAATGAGGAGCGCATAAGCGTTAATAAATAGGGCGCCCTAACACGTTCGATTATCGCAGGTGAAAACGACCAAATCAGAAAGTGTGTAAAAGAATGTACATAGGTGTACCGCAAGTATAATACATGCTGTTCTGGACATCCAGGTAGGGAAAATATGAGGGACGTTTATACGCGTCAACTACAGAAAGATCATGCTGCTCCACCGAATATTCCTCATATGTGCCCTACCTGGATGTCCGGAACTGCATGCACTGTACACCTACAGAACATGCAGCTATATGCATATTGTGTATATGTGAAAAGGGTCGGGTGCTTCATACTAATCTATATAAGGCAAGTTCCGCACGCATGAAGGGCCCGCACGCATAACAACCAGGCATGCACGTCAAAGACGTCTATGCTTACGATGGCATCCACGTGCTGATAGGGCCATATATGGGATGGTAATCCATATATGGAGCTGTGCACGAAACGACGTCCGTCACGCAAGGACGTCCATATAAGGCACTTGTTTTCCCACACCTATTCTCACTGAAAAAGATGGCGCACTTACAGAGGGAGCCAAATTTCAGTGAGGAGGAGAGCCTGCTGCTGGTGCGGCTATGCCTTAGGCATGGGCACAGGCTCTTTATCACCCACCACCACCTTCCCCCCAGGCTCCAGGCCATGAGAGCCTGGTCCCGCATCAGGGAGAGGCTTGAGAGGTAAGTGTTTGCCCCCCCCCCTCCTGTACTTACACATATAACAGCTCCCTCATCAATGTAGCCAGTAACTGGAGTGTGCATGCAAGGATAATGAGTAATATGGGTACATGCACAATCAGTAATAAAATGTATGTACTTGAAAGGACGACCATTCCCATATCCCCACAATAATGTATTTCGTTATTTCATTATTTCTTGCATTTGTATCCCACATTTTCCCACCTCTTTGCAGGGTCAATGTGGCTTACAATACATCATGAATAGTGGAAACATTTAACAAAATAAATGTATAGCATACAGAAGGATCTTCATAACATGGTAATGATAACACATATAAAGTAGTTTTACAAGCATAAATTATAATGCATACAAACGGTACTTTCTGGCCTCATGGCCACCTCTATGGCATCACCTGCATAGGAGCAACTCGGTGGCTGCTGTGGGTGCTTGAGCACCCCCAATATTGAATAAATTCCTTGTATGTGTCTAGGGAGGGGTGATCTCCACTGGGGGTAGCACCCCCAAAAATTTTTAAAAGGTGGCTCCTATGAATCTGTACCAATGGAGGTGCCCCCCCCCCAACAGTGTTGACCCTCTCTGCTATTTGATTGACAAATGAATGTGTGTGCATAGGGCAAGAAGGACCATCCCCTGACTCCTGCTCTACAAACTTATATCTTACAGACGCTTCGGGGTTCACAGGGACCTGGAGTCCCTGAGGAGGAGGTTCCGCCGTGTGAGGCGGGAGAGGCCAGACCTCATCCAGGCAGTGCGACGGCACCTCAGGGCCCGCTGTAAGTATTCAAAAACAGGACACCTGTACTGATTTGTAAATATATTTATTGAATAATGCAAATGTCCTGTACAATATCACTTTCCATGTGGCTAATAGCCAACTAGTAAGTAATAACATATCTGTCCCAGATCAAGGACGCAGGTTGCAGGTGCCCTCCCATGACTGTGGCTGCAACTTCCAATGACCGTCTTCCCCCCCCCCCCCCCCCCCCTGAGATGAATGAGATGACATGCCTCACTTTAGTCTCCCCCTTTCTGGGGTGGGTGGATAGTGTGTCCTGGTAGACCTGCCTGAGGCCCTACTTTTACTGGATGTCATGGCCTCCCTCACATAAAAGTTATGTGCTAAACACCCTTCCCCCCCCCAACCCCCCCCCCCCCCCCAACAAAAACAGGTCACCAAACCCTCGTCGCATCTCACAATGCAAACATGCTGGTCACCAAAGAGTGTGGTCTGCCAAAATGTCCTGTGTGTTCTGTGGTGTCAGAGCAGCTTCCAGGGTTCCCTGTCATGTCATCTGATGCATCTCAGTCCCCCATGGGTATAGGCCACGCCTCCTCACACCTTCCCCATCCCCCAGCTCAGGCCACCCAGCTACTGCATTATGCACGCCATGTTGCATGTGCTGATCTCATCCATACTCCTTTTACATACACAGGGCTCCAGCACCAGCAGGAGGAGCAGGCGGATGAGGAGGGCCACCTGGAGGAGGAGGAGCCAGGCCAGGAGAGGCACCTGGAGGAGGAGGAGGAGGAGACGGCCGAGGAGGCCCATAAGGAGTCAGACTTGGAGGAGGGGGTCCTCATCATTGATGAGGACATTATAGAGGACCCCTCCCCACATGCAGCTCCATCTGAGACATTTCCCTCCCCTGAGCCATCTCCATCCCCTGGGTCAGCTCCAGCCCCTGGGCCACCTCCATCTGAGGCCTCTCCATCCCCTGGGCCACCTCCATCCCCTGGGCCATCATCTCCATCCCCTGGGCCACCTCCAGCCCTTGGCCCAGCTGCAGTTCTGCGCCTCCTGCAGCACCTGGTAGATGGGCAGAACCAGGTGCTGCAGGAGCTCAGAACCATTAGGCAGGGTAATGAGCAGCTCCACGGCCCACTGAGGGTGGTGCTGCTGCTGCTGCTCATTACCCTGCTAGAGAGGGCCTTGATAAGAGGCCATGGCCGCCCTTCATAGACTTGGGGGGGGGAAGGGTGGGTGATTGTTTGGATTTTGTGGGGGGGGGAGAAAATGTTGGAGGGGGGTTAGGGGATATGTAGGGGTGTTGGGGAATTTTTGTGTGTGTGTGTGGGGGGGAATTTGTAGGGGTGGGGGTGGGGGGGAATATGTTGGGGTTTGGAGATAAAAAATATTTTTTCACATTTAATCTAACAGTATGTGCGTTGTGCATTACATATAACCAAATGGTGCTGTTGATGTGAGAGGAGGCAGCAATATGCATTGCATGAAATGTGAAGTGTGAATGAGAAAGTTCATGCATGTCTGTGATAATGGTGCCCATACAGAAGCCCACCTGTTCATTCCAAACTCCATGGCCCTATGTGCAGGGGGGTGGGCCGTGAAGGCTAGATGGCTATTTACTGTTGAGGGACACAAATGCCATCCAGCCTCTTTCCCTTCCCCTTACCATACAGCCCCACAGCACAGAGTGGCATAAATAATAGATTTGTTGTCTAGCACTTGTGATCTGCCAAGTACACTCTTGCACATAACCCTAGGTAGCACATACATGATGTTTTCTCAGTGTGATCACCAGACACCCTTACCCACAACCATACCAAATTGGTGGGGGGTCCCACCAAGGAGCTACAGACAGCTGCCTCATCTTTTCACATTCTATGCATCTGCAATGGTATATAGTGCTGAGGAGAAAAGGGAAAACAATGGGAAAACCATTAGATGGAGGCTTACTGCATCACAGTTGCAATATAATACAAGAGTTACAGAAGGGCACAAATAAATATGGTGTTTGCTCACACCTTTTTCATTAGTAGGTCAAAGTGACCTATATTCCAGGTCTTTCCCTGTCCCAGGAGGACTGTAAGTTTGTACCTGAGGCAATGGAGGGTTAAGTGGCTTGCGCTAGATCACAAGGTGCAGCAGTGAGAATTGAACTAGCAACCTTGGGATTACAAGGCTGGTGATCTAACCACTAGGCCACAGCAGCCACCAGGGTGCAGCTACCTGCAGGTAATTTGGGTTTGGACCTGTAACCACAAACTCTCTCCCTCACCATGTCTTAAGGGCTCAGTAGGCAGCAGTGGCGTACCTAGCATACTTGACACCCGGGGCTGACCTTTTTTTAACACCCCCTCCCCCCATTAAAAAATTATTTTTAGCAATAATCTTGAAATGAGATAAATGGTCAGAAAAGAAATAGACAGTAAAAAGTAAAGGATTAATGCTTTTTAATTACATTAATGTATTTTTGAAAAAAGATGTGAAAAACCAACTGTCATATTGCTGAACAAACAGTGCCAGGCTGAAGGGACAATCCACATAGGCGACATCTCATTCAAAATCAGTTTGGGGAAGCAACTGCTCCCCTTGTATCCCCCTCCCCCGCTACACCTCTGTTGTTAGGGCTCACTGACTGTACGCCCTAAAACTTTAACAACTTTTCAAAGAACCCATAGCAGGAAATCAGATCGTAGCTAGGTGGGGCACCAGGGGAGCGGCTGCTCCCCCAAACGGAGTTCTACCAGTGCCGGCGCCTATTTTTTCTTGTCATGTTGCACTGAAAATGTGCTCTGGCAGAAGTCCGCTCTCGCTCCTCCCCCCGCGCCATCAACCTAGCTGAACCTAGCTCCGCTTCGAATGAGTGCTAAAGATCCCAGTTCCCCTGTCTACTAAATTATAAAATCTTGACTATGTGGTCTTGGTGATTCAAGTATCCTTAGCTCTATCATTTCCTCAGGTTAAGTGATGCAGCTGAACATAAAAAAGAAAGGCAGTCCTCTCTCTCAGCAGTAATATTCAAAGCTCTAATTGGTTGTTTTAAATTCCCAACTTCCAGGGCCACTGAGAGGGAGGCAGGGGAGACAAGTTTCCCTGGGCCTGGTTCTAGCGCTGCCCGATTTGAATCAATTCACTGATTAATTTTGGCAAATTAATTTGAATCAATTTGTTTTGTAAAAATCAAAGCCCCCCTCCCCATGCACCTTTTAAAACAGCAGTTCTTTGCTGGTAGCAAGCATGAGCAGCCAGTGGCAGGCAGATACACCAACTGCACAGCATAGGAGCCAACTTTTTAAAATTATTGGGGGTGTTAAGAAGCCCAATGGAAATAACCCATCCCTGGACACATACAAGGAATTTTCCTCACCATTGGGGGGGGGGGGGGGGGGCGGTGCTCAAGCACCCACAGCACCCACATAGTCGGCTCCAGTGCTGCACAGCCTTCCCTGTGATGCAGGTTCCTATTTCTGTTTGTCTCTCAGCGGCCCTGTCAGGCTCAGCCCCCCCCCCCCCCCAAGAATAGTCAGAAAAGATCTACTCCAGTCCAAACACAATCTATTTTAACTATGGCTTCTTCTGACCCATCCTAGACACCCTCACCCTGTCTGCTGCACTTACCTTCAGAGGTGCGGGAAGAGGCTGCTTTTTCCACTGACTTCACTGCAGTGACAGTCGTTTGTTTTTCTGCTTTTCTGTGTCTGAGACTCAGACCAGTTACTGCAGCAGGAAGGAAGGCCGCAAGCTGCAAGGCGCACTGGCGCGCAGGGTGCTGCAGGGGGGGAGGAAGGCGTCATGACGTCATCACGCGACGTAGTCCAGATGGGCGGGACTCGTCTCAGACTCCAACTAGGAGACTGGAGAGGGAGGGAGAGAGAGAGGACTCGGAGGTGGAGCCGCTGGGAGGAGACGCGCGCGCCGGTGCAGCGTTAGGGGAAGGAAGTCCAAACTGATTGACGGACGCCGGACGGAGCAGCGGAGCACAGTTACACCCCCCATTGCTTTGCACCCGGGGCGGTCCGCCTCCACCGCCCCCCCCCCCTCAGTACACCACTGGTAGGCAGTACCTGTGGCCACCTTGAAACTAGTTTGCAGCCTACATGTTAAAAATGTTGTTGTTCCAGAACTATGGAGGATTGTAGGACTGTGTTCAATACTGTGGTAAAAACATGAATTGCCTATATTGTTCCCCCTCCCCCTCCTATCAAAAGTGAGAATGGGTGGCCATTTCATAAATGGGGACTGGGTTTCAGCACACAAACAAGGATTGAACCTACCGGGAACCAATACAGCAGCTGCAACAGAACCTGGCAGAACCACACAGTACGGGGCTGATGGCCTCCAACCAGTGCACAGGAACCTGGTGAAAAGAGAGCTAAGACATGACTGCAGACTACATACAGTGAATGGACACTCCTTGATGATGAGCAGAAAGAGAAGAGGTGGCAGAGAAATAAGAGCTTACCATGAACGTCTGTTTCAAGAATGTGTAGTGCGTCTTCTATCTTCTGGAACATTAGCTGGACGTCTGCCTCAGTGAAAGGACCCTTGTCGAGGGGTGCTTGATTTGGTGCGATTGTAGCAATTTCTTAGCTCCCACAGACTGCCTGCTACAACCAGGCAGAGAGAATGGGAGACAGGAAGAGGCTCAAAGGATGGAAACGGAAGCATTGTGGGCTGAGGGCAACCACAAATAACAACCCCCCAAAATACACAGGTGTACCGAAGCATACCTTGCCAAACACAAACCTTAATATAAGTGAGGGTAAAACGTGTGAACTAATGTGAATCAGAACTGCCAAAGTCCCAGCGCATAAAATCACGGGTTAAATGGCAATCAAGAAGGGGAAGGCAGGTGGGGACGCCCATAGTTATCTACCTATAATCAAAATCACGCGCTTCAAATCGCTACCTCAGCTGGGCACATTTAGGAATTGTGTGTATAATCGAAATTAAAGCGCCCATATCAGACACACCTATCCCCCGTCCAACATGGGCGTTCCTGGTGACGATATAAACGCCCACTCCGTATTTTCGAAACCCCATTGGTACAATGCCGGAAGGGTAATTTCTCAGATGCAGAGGTGGAGCTCCTGGTGCAGGAGATACAGCAAAGGCACGCCAATCTGTTTGCTCCCACAGGGCAGAGGCTGGCTGCGACCACAAAGCAGCGGGAATGGGAGGCGGTACATGACAGGCTGAATGCAGTCTTCCATTGTGGGAGAGACGTTGAGGACTGTAAGCGGAAGTGGCGCAAGCTGAGGAGGGATGTGATGAGGAAGGCTGGGGCCAATCCTGCAGCACATGACACAGTCAACCTCACCCCCATGGAGCTGATGGTTCACACTCTCCTACCCCAGGAGGGCATCCACGGGATTGGGTCCCTTGACACCTCAGCCCAGCCTGAGGGCTCAGGTAGGTTGTCCATTATGAGGTTGGGGTATCTGTTGTGCTGCACTACACTGTGTTATAGAAGTTGGGGCCAGGGGGAGGGAGGTGAGGAGTGGGGTGGGGGGGAAGTTTCACCAGGGTGTGTCTCAGGCTGTCTTCATATGTGGAATAAACGCCCACCTTTATGATGGTGTCCTGACCTCCTAACCCCTACTCACTTGCTCTGTACCCTTACTCCCTATCCCTACCATATTCATTGGCTTCCCTCTTACTTGTCCTGTGTGTGCATCTTAATTAAATTGTAAGCTCTATTTGAGTAGACTCTGTGGGTGCTGTGGGTGTTTGAGCACCCCCAACATTGAGGAAATATCATGTAGGTGTCCAGGGAGGAGTTCTTTACACTGGGCTTAGCACTCCCAATAATACTTTACACTTGGCTCCTATGGGTGTGTGTAGGTTACTACTGTGGCACAACTTTGGGGCCCTTCCTTCCTACTCCCTCCTATTTTCCCATCACCAAACTGTGCCTATTTCCTTCTGTCACCTCTGTGCTCTAGTCAGTGTGGGCCACATGCATGCAACTTAAGGAGCCTGTAATCGGGGTCATAAAGCAGTTCTAGGCAATCTACCAAGTCAGTAGTAACACAAGACATGCTCAAATGTCCTTCACTTTAACAAATATACAACAAACAGCTTGTCCACAAAGTTGTGAGTGGTGTCTCTCTCTTGGCTGTCCGTCCACCACCTGTACCAGGCTGCCTGTGATGCTCTCTTTCACATGGGTGTCAATTCCATTCCTCCTCACCATCTCTCTTTGCTGGGTCATGAAGCATGGGGCAATGTATATGAATGCTGAAAGACAAAAGTGGGTTATTTTCACCAACACACTTCCTCACCCTTGTGCTATACAGGTGATGAGGCTGGCCCTAGTGGCCTCCAATCCTAACAAAGGCCTACACCAGCAGGACAGCCTCAACCTCCACCACCTACAGCAGCAGGACAGCCTCAACCTCCACCGCCTGCAGCAGCAGTACAGCCTCAACCTCCACCGCCTGCAGCAGCAGTACAGCCTCTACCTCCACTGCCTGCAGCACCAGCAGTACAGCCTCTGCCTCCACCACCTGCTGAAGCAGCAGCAGTAGAGGCTGTACCTCCACCACCTGCAGCAGCAGAACCAGCAGTAGAGGCTCAACCTCCACCAGCACCACCAGCAGAGGCTGGACCTCTACCATCGGTTGACTTTGCTGATGAGGAGGATACATATAGGGGGCCAACTCCTCGCCAGAGGCCATCCAGCCAAAGGAGGCAACTACTGCGGCTGGCCACTGATTTGCTGTGGCACAATGTGCGCTTGGAGGAGTACCGGCAGCAAAAATTAGAGTTGTAGCGGGAAGCACTGCAGGCGCAGCGCCAAGCCCACCAGGAACTGCTCCAGGCGCAGCGCCAAGCCCACCAGGAGGTGCTCCAGGCGCAGCACCAAGCCCACCAGGAGGTGCTCCAGCAACTCCAACAGCTGCAGCACAGCATTGAAGGCCTGCGCCCTCAGGTCACAGCACCTACTCCACCGGTGCTGCAGCAGCAAGACCTGCCATCCACCTCCTCCAGTGGGCAGCAACCACCAGCTAAGAGGTGGGCGTTGAGATCGTCCACCTCCGCAGCCACTAGTGCAGCACCCACCAAACCAGCTCCCCTTTTGGGTCCTGTGGCCAGGCTACAGCCAACAAGGTGGCCGGATTTCCACAGCGTAGCCGAAGCCGCAGGCTGCTGTGTGGATACGGAGGAGGACAGTGGGAGGAGCCCATCAGAGGAGTCTGAACAGACTTCCCCTGCAGCACCAGCTGCAAAGGAAGTCCGTGGGAGGGGTAAGAGGGGACGGGGGAGGGGACGGGGAAAGTGACGGCACATGCTGGAGGGTGAGGGTTGGTGGGTGGTGGTGGGGGGTGTGATGGTACCACTTATGTGAATAATACAAATAAATGTGCACTTACTTTCACAGAAAACTTGTTTCTATGAGTCTTTGTCTGGCTCTGACGCCAATCTGGTAAGCAGTGAGCTCTACTCTGTGGGCTGGGGGTGGAGGGGGCTCCTCTTCCTGCTCATCTGGGGCCTCCTCTGGTGGCTGTGGCTCCTCTGGGAGGGCCTGTCCTCTGCACTGGGCCAAATTGTGCAGCATGCAGCACGCCACAAAGATCTTGGCCACCTTTTCTGAACTGTAGAGCAGCTCTCCTCCAGACCGGTCCAGACAGCGGAACCAGTTTTTCAACAAGCCAAAGGTCCGCTCGATGATCCCCCGGGTGCTCTGATGTCTCCTGTTGTAGGTTTTTTCTGCCCCTGGTTGTGGGTGCACCATGGGGGTCATAAGCCATGTCCTCTGTGGGTAGCCTCGGTCACCTTTGGAGAAAAACAGAATGAGATAGATAAGTGTGTATTGCTTGGAGCAGGTACGGGGGGGAGGGGTGATTAGGATAGTGAGTTGTGGAGTGAGGTGGAGGAAGGCAGTGTGGAGGGTTGCCCAGTGGAGGAGGTATAGTATGGGTACATCCATGTTGCACTTACCTAGTAGCCATCCACCAGTGAACTCCCCTCGTTCAAACCTGCGGAAGATGCCCGAGTGCTGTAGTATGTAGGCATCGTGGGTGGAACCGGGGTACCTGGCATACACGTCTAATATCTCCCCCTGGGCATCACACACAACTTGCATGTTCATAGAATGAAATGCCTTCCTGTTTCTGTAGGTGGCTTCGTGTGGCCGGGGGGGTCTGAGTGCGACGTGTGTGCAGTCAATCATACCTATGACCGAGGGGAATCTAGCAACAGCATAGAAGGCAGCCATGTTGTTGTGCAGGGCCTGGGGGGGGGGGGGGGGGGGAAGTGATGTAGTGAGAGGTGTGAGTTAGAAAGGCATCCAGGAACTGGGTGAGACAGTGTGAAATAGAAGCCTGGGTGAGCCCTGTGCTAGCAGCTAATACAGATTGAAAACTCCCAGTGGCCAGGACAGAGAGAGGCAGTGATTTTGAGGTGGACAGGGATGGGGTTATTCCTACGGGTCTGGGGCTGAAGGAGGGGTTTCAGCTGCTCACAAAGCTGCACGATGGTCGCCCTATCAAACCTGAACCTTGTTAGACACTGCTGGTCAGTGAGGTGTAGGAAGGTGGTGCGGGGCCTGAACACTCGGGGCCGTGAATACCTCCTGCAGTGTGTGGCCTCTTCCTCTACCATGCCAGCCATCAGTGCATTAACTGCATCCATATCCCCACCAGTGCAAGTATTAGTACTAGTAGTATTAACACAAGAACAGCACACAGATCTCCAGTGGCGTACCAAGGGGGGGGCGGTGGGGGCGGTCCGCCCCGGGTGTCGGCGGGTGGGGGGGTGCTCCGTCATCTCCTGCCACCACCCTGCGGTTTTTTTTTAAATCCATTCAGCGAGCGACGCAGGCAGCGCCTCGTGTCTGCCCTGCTGTGTGCTGTCAAAAAAGAAAATCGCTTCGCCGGCATCGGGCCTTCTCTCGCTATGTCCCGCCCTCGAGGAAATAGGAAGTTACCTCAAAAGTGGGCGGGACATAGCGAGAGAAGGCCCGACGCCGGCGAAGCGATTTTCTTTTTTGACAGCACACAGCAGGGCAGACACGAGGCGCTGCCTGCGTCGCTGCATGGATTAAAAAAAAAAAACGCAGGATGGTGGCAGGAGAAGAGGGCTCTCTCGCTCTCCACGGAGGGGGGGGGGCTCAGATGGGAGAAGGAGGTGGGGGAGCTCAGAAGGGAGAAGGGAATTGGGGAGGGGTGAGGGGAGCTCAGAGGGGTTCGCAGAAGGGAGAAGGGAACTGGGGAGGGGTGGGGGAGCTCAGAGGGGTTCGCAGAGGGGAGAAGGGAACTGGGGAGGGGTGGGGGAGCTCAGAGGGGTTCGCAGAAGGGAGAAGGGAATTGGGGAGGGGTGGGGGGAACTCAGAGGGGTTCGCAGAAGGGAGAAGGGAACTGGGGAGGGGTGGGGGAGCTCAGAGGGGTTCGCAGAAGGGAGAAGAGAATTGGGGAGGGGCGGGGGAGCTCAGAGGGGTTCCCAGAGGGGACAAGGGAACTGGGGAGGGGTGGGGGAGCTCAGAGGGGAGAAGGGAACTGGGGAGAAGGGAACTGGGGAGGGGTGGGGGAGCTGAGAGGGGTGCTCACAGGGGAGAAGAGGATTGGGGAGGGGTGGGGGTGCTCAGAGGGGAGAAGGGGTCTGAAGCTGGAACTGGGGTCCAACAAAGGGGCAGGAGGGAGAATGGGTTTATGCCTGGGACAGGTGGGAGAATGGGTCTGGGGCTGAAAAGGGGGGTTGCAAAGCATGTGGTGGATGAAGGGGGCTGGAACTGGGGGCTGAAAAGTAGGGTATTTGGGATAAGGGGGCTAGTGCTAGAACTGTGGGCTTAAACGGGGCAGGGACTGAAACTGTGGGCTTTAAAGGGGACAGGGAGAACTGGCTGGGGCTGAAGCTCAGGACTGGTGAGAGAAAAGGGCTGGGGTTGAAACTAGGGGCTGAAAAGGGGACAGAGAGAAGTGGCTGGGGGCTGAAGCTCAGGACTGATGGGAGAAAAGGGCTGGGGACTGGTGGGATAGTGGGGCTGAAAAGGGGGGCCGGTGGAAGATGTGGGCTGGGGTTGGAACTAGGGGCAGGTGGAACTGGGGGCTGAAAAGGGGGGGCAGAGAGAGAGGGGACAACAGACCCTGGAAGGAAGTGGGGAGCATGAGGGAGGGCAGACCCTGGACGGATGGGAGAGGGAGGGCAGACGGATTGAAGGGGCAGAGAGAAAGGTCAGATGGTGGATGGAAGGGGGAGAGAGAAAGTGGGCAGACTGGGGCAAATGGTGGATGGAAGGGAGAGAGAGGGCAGACAGTGGATGGAAGGGGCAGAGAGAGAGAGGGGAGACAGTGGATGGAAGGGACATTAGAGAGGGCAGACACTGGATGGCAGAGAGAGAGAGCAAAGACAGATCCTGGATGGAAGGAAGACAGTGAAAAGAAGATGAGGAAAGCAGAAACCAGAGACAACAAACTGTAAATATATATTTTTATTATTTTGCTTTAGGATATAGTATTGTAGCTGTGTGATTTATAAATAGAACATGTAAATAAGGTAATCTTTTTATTGGACTAATTTTAATACATTTTGACTTAACTTTCAGAGAACAAAACCCCCTTCCTCAGGTCAGGATAAGATACTGTAACAGCACTATACTGTACTGACCTGAGGAAGGAGATTTTGGCCTCTGGAAGTTAAATGTATTAGTCCAGTAAAATGGTATTATTTTATTTTCTGTATTTGTTATATTTCTATTTGTTAATTTGTAAAGTGGTGATTGGTATTTGTTAGTTTTTTCAAATTTACATCTGCTGTCTTTATATTTAGCACAGTACTAGGGGACATTTTCTGTTTTGTGGTGTTGCATTGTATGCAGAGTCTGGCATCGGGGGTTCAGTTTAATTTTTGTCTAAATAGAAAGTTTATGATTACTTATTCTATAGTGGATTAGGGTGTATCTGTGTTTGTGAAAAAGACATGGCTTTCGGTTGGCATTGACTGTGCAGGATCGACGATCTGTACTAATCTGTCTGTTTTCGTTTTACAATAGGTGAATTGATGTTCTAGTGCTCACTGTAGTGTTTAAGATGCTTTCCTTTTCCTTGTGTGACTCGTAGAAATGACTGCTTATGGTATGGTAGAATTGCTCTATAGGTCCTGAGTGTTTTGTATTCTCGGTATGCCTAGTACTGGATTTGGGGGGGGGGGGGGGGGGTGTTAAAAAATGATCGGCCCCGGGTGTCAACTACCCTAGGTACGCCACTGCAGATCTCTCACTGCCAGCCACCACGCCCTCTGGCCACTCACTCGCCAAACAGTACAGGGAATACAGAGACAAACGGAGGTCAGGGAATACAATATACACGTGGGAATAGTGAATAGAGAGGGATAGGGGGAGGGGAAGGGGAAGGGACCGATAGAGCAAGGAGGAGGAGTAGGGAAAGGTCAAAAGGTAAGACACAAAAGAGGCAGGTGAGGGTGACAACGTTCCGACTAGGGCAGACAGACGAACGTAACAGTACTCCACACACTCAGCTTTCTCTGCAACCAACAATTCAGCTCTCTCCCAACACCGATCTCGCCACTCTCCAACTCCACACAATCGCTAATGGGTCTAAAGACGATTTCCCCCTTGCTCTGGTCGCTTTTATTTCGGGTCTAAGCAATGACGCCCATGTTTCCGCCCACCCAAAATCATTTCGCTATCCGTTATACATTGTAGACGACCACCTCTTAACACCGCCCCTAACATGCCCCCCGACACGCCCCTTATTTGGGCATTTGTATCTGAGCGTACGAGCGAAACGGACGCACTGAAAGTTTTGTTTCTATTATACTGATTTATTCGTTTTTGGGAGATAAACGTCTATCTCCCGATTTGGGTCGCACTATAGGCGTTTTTCTCTTTCGATTATAAGCAAGATAGTGTACAATCCCTTTGCCCTATAGTTTTAAACTGAAACTTTCTCTAGAGGTAGAAACGTAACAGCCAAGAGTATAAAAAGGATAGCAGCAAGGCTTAAACTATCCTAAAAGACAGTTATTTCTGTTCTTGCCTGCTGGAGCGGTAGCACTTCTACAGATCTGAATTAGGTGTTAATTAAGGTGTGAGGAAGTAGAATATTTGCAAAGGTTACTAAGAGCAACCTGATTACTGGGCTAGCATCAAAGGGTTTGTTTGAAACAGTCTCTTTAGAATCTAAACTACATAGAGAGGAAAGGTCCCACAACTTTGTTTCTGAGAAGTTCTTAGAGACGAGGACATCTCTGTGGGTGACATTATTTTATTCTGTGTTTGGTAACTTAAAGATAAGTGTTTAAAAGATGAATTGTAGGATATTGGTAACACAGTTAGAATTTTTTTTAAAAAGAAGCAAATTGTATTAACTAGTCTCTATACCCTTTTCCCCATAGTTTTGAATTTTCTGCCACAGCATTAACAGAAGGGCCCAGTTCAGTCCTCATTACCACCCACCCTTCCCCACCCACCCCTAACTCAACTCTTCATTTATGGTCAATTATTCTAAGTAAGACAACAAGAGGAGAGTTTTCATTAGAATTTTAATTACATTAAATTAGTTTCTAAGAGGCAAACTCTAAATAAATTACAAATTACAGCAATCTTAAGGCTCTTTATATTCACCTGATATCCCCTAGTACCTTAAGAAGTTTTAATTAAACAACTATATAATACTAACATACAGACATTAGTGCTATCCAATCTTTTGCATTGAGTGTCACATGTCTCCCAGTTGGTGAGATATCATAAGCTTGTGCTCGATGCAAAGAGCCCCTAGCTATCAGAGAACGAGTAACAGATTTGGAGGATCACAGGGAGACAGAGTGGTACATAGAGGAGGCCCACAGGGACGTTGTACAGAAGTCCCACCTCCAATCTGGAAGTCCTTGTGCTTCTTTGGAGAAGGGAGGTGTTCTAAAAGGAGAGCATCACCCTGGTGCAGTTGGAAATAATCCTGTAGACAGGACCAGCACACCAAAGGATGCAAAATCCTCTCACACCGAGGATGTGTCTCCAGGAGCTACTGCCCAGGTGGGAAGGGTTATGATGGCTGTCATAGCTGGTGATTAGATTATTAGGCATGTAGATAGCTGGGTGGCTGGTGGATGTGAGGATCGCCTGGTCACTTGCCTGCCTGGTGCAAAGGTGGTGGACCTCACATGTCACCTAGATAGGATTTTAGATAGTGTTGGGGAGGAGCCAGCTGTCTTGGTACATGTGGGTACCAATAACATAGGAAAACATGGGAGAGAGGTTCTAGAAGCCAAATTTAGGCTCTTAGATAGAAAGCTCAAATCCAGAACCTCTAGGGTAACATTTTCTGAAGTGCTAACCGTTCCACGCGCAGGGCACAAGAGACAGGCAGAGCTCCGGAGTCTCAATATGTGGATGAAGTGGTGGAGCAGGGAGGAGGCTTTTAGATTTGTAAGGAACTGGGCAACATTATGGGGAAGGGGGAGCCTATTCCAGAAGGATGAGCTCCACCTTAATCAGGGTGGGACCAGGCTGCTGGTATCAGCATACAAAAAGGAGATAGAGCAGTTTTTAAACTAGAACCTTGGAGAAGGCTGACTGTTGTTCAAAAATGCATGGTTCAGAACAAGGTATCTTTCAAAGATATCACCAGAACAGGGAAGATAGAGTATCCCAATAGCGAGGTTGCAAAAGAGACCATAGTAGATCAGGTGTCCTTAAATAAAAAGCAGACAAAAGATTACAAATTAACACTGCCAAGTACTGAGCAAGATGTAAATAGGAACAACAAACACTTGAAATGCCTATATGTGAATGCTAGAAGCCTAAGAAATAAGATGGGAGAGTTAGAATATATTGCACTAAATGAAAAATTAGATATAATAGGCATCTCTGAGACCTGGTGGAAGGAAGATAACCAGAGGGACACTGTCATATCATGGTACAAATTATATCGTATTGATAGGGTGGACAAGTCTCTCTTGTTGTTCTCCTTCTCCTCCACTGCTAACTCCAGGCTTCGCTCCTTTTCTCTCGTGGCACCTTATGCCTGGAATAGACTTCCTGCACCTATACGTCTAGCTCCATCTCTACCTGTTTTCAAATCTATTGTCGCGTCCCGTGCCCCTACCTGCTCTTCTGCCGCGGAGGGTGGGAGCCAGCATCCTCCGCGGTGAGGGGTAGCGGCCCGAAGGCCTCGGCGTAGAGTCGGGCCCCGCCGCAGTGATGGCCATTCTGGCCGGGACCGGAGGCCGGCGATTGCGACCGCCGGTCTCTCGGTTGCCGGTTGTGGGGGCGATATTCGCGCCGCCGAAGGAGGCGGCACCAGGACGCGGTGGTCAGCGTCTTCCGCCCTCCTGGGCAGGAGGGCCCGGAGCTCCGCCTCTGAGGCGCCGGATTGGGAGGCCAAGTTGATGGTCCCGCCTGGGAAATCGGACAGAGCCAATCAGAGGGGCTCTGCCGATACCCGGGACCGGATTGGTCGGCTTTTCCTACGGGGGCGGGGCGGCTGATGGTGTACAGTATTTAAAGAAGGGAACTGAGCTAGCACTTTGCTTCAGGTTCTGTTCCCGAAGCCTTTCTCCGTGGTTCCTGTGTTTTGTTATTTTCCTGGTTTTGCGGACTTTGGAATTTGGACTGTTTCCTGGTATCTCCGCTTAGCTGCCTGCCTCGACCTCCAGCCTGACTTTGACTTCTCTACTAGCCGCCGGCCTTGACCTCTTGCCTGACCCCGACTACGCTTTTGCTGCCGGTCCTGATCTGCTGCCAGTCTTTGGACTCTTCTTTCCACCTGCCCGCTTCTCTCCCGGTTCCAGCCCAGGCCAGTCCGGTAACCCCGCGGTTCCTGAAGTCCCGTTGACCGCCTGCAGCTGGGGGCTCAACCCTTGGTGAACGGCGGTCGCCGCGGGAGAAGACTTGAGGTTGCGCAGCTGTCCTTTGAGGTCCTGTTGGGCCTTGCGGGACCTAAGGGCTCACCCTCCTTGTGGACAAGACAGGAACCTGAAGCCATGAGCTCGCCTACGTAACCTGACCTGCGGGACCTGGCTAAAGTTCTCCAGCAGCAGCAGGAGCAGTTGAATGCCCTGTCGGGGGCCCTCCAGAATGTATGCTCTCAGCTATCTTCGGTCCAGGTACAGAACCAGGCCGCTGCGGTCCAGGGTGCCGCAGCGGCTCCCCGTTCAGGAGGGTTCTTCCCGGGACCTCGGTTCCCTGAGCCTGCACGATTTGATGGCATTCCCGGAAGCTGCCGGGGTTTCCTCAACCAGTGCAACTTATACTTCAAGATGCAACCAGAAGCTTTTGCATCAGACCAGATAAAAGTGGGCTATGTTATTTCCTTGCTTACGGGACGGGCCCTGGCATGGGCGTCCCCGTTATGTGAACAACAGGATCCGCTCTTGGACAATTATGCGGAGTTCCAACGCCGCTTCCGCATGGTGTTTGACCTCCCAGGAAGGCCGTCTTCCGCCGCGTCTGAACTACTACGGATTCAACAGGGCGAAGGGACCGTGGCAGACTATGCTATTCGATTTCGGACTTTGGCAACCGAGTTGCATTGGAATCAGGAGTCCTTATCTGCAATCTTCCTGGAGGGACTTCAGGATCGAATCAAGGATGAGCTGGCGGGCCGGGAGGTCCCGGGGCAATTGGATGCCCTGATCTCGCTCTGTGTCCGGGTGGATACCCGTTTCCAGGAGAGGGCTAGAGCTCGAGCAGACCGGTGGAAGGGATCCAGAGGTGTGTCTCGGCCTGGTCAGGGACCGTCCCCCGCCGTGGCTCCCGAGATCTTAGGGAGACCTCCGAAGAACCAATGGTGATCGGCCACCAACGATTGACTCCGTCAGAGAGGACTCAACGTCTGCGGGGCGGTCTTTGCTTGTATTGCGGCGAGGCAGGTCATTTCATTCGCACTTGCCCCGCACGGCCGGGAAACGCCACTCCCAAGGCGCCCTGAGGGGAGGGGTCTTGGGGCACTCTACTCCCCTACCTGATCATCTGATAACACTTCCGGTAACTTTGTGGTGGCAGGAGACGATGGTGCACACCCGTGCCCTCTTGGACTCCGGGGCTGGGGGAAATTTCATTTGCCAGGAACTCCTGCAGCAGATGGAATGGCCCACACTGCCCTATCGACCTGCGCTGCAAGTAACATCCATCCAGGGTACTGCGTTACCCCAGCCTATCACAGAGGTAACCCCCTTTTTGGGGCTTAAGGTGGGGGAGGATCACCGTGAGGAGGCTCAATTTCTGATCTTACCCCGCACCATTCATCCTGTGGTACTGGGCCTGCCCTGGTTACAGCGCCATACCCCCATTATAGACTGGACTTTAGGGAAGATTCAGGCCTGGGGTGACGCCTGCATTGAGGCCTGTTTGAAGGGCCGGGAATCCAGCTGTCCCGTGGTAGTAGCTACCCCTAGAACTGTGCCAGCCTGTGAAGCTACTCTGCCCGAGGAATACCGGGAGTTTGCGGATGTATTCAGTCCCGTGGAAGCGGATGTGCTACCGCCACATCGGTCCTTTGATTGTGCTATTAGGTTGATGGCTGACACAATGCCACCTCGGGGCCGTCTTTACACACTGTCCCGGGAGGAATCTAAGGTGATGCAAGCCTATATCCGGGAGAATCTCCAGAAGGGGTTCATCCGTCCCTCTACGTCCCCTGCCGGGGCAGGATTCTTTTTTGTGACCAAAAATGATGGCTCCTTGAGGCCCTGCATCGACTACCGGGGCCTAAATGCCATCACCGTGAAGGATCGATACCCTCTGCCCCTTATCCCAGAGCTGTTTGATCGGTTGCAGGGGGCCCAGATCTTCACCAAGTTGGACCTCCGTGGGGCCTACAACTTGGTCTGTATCCGGCAGGGGGACGAATGGAAAACTGCATTTAATACTCATGAGGGACATTTCGAGTATCGGGTGATGCCTTTCGGCTTGTGTAACGCTCCCGCAGTGTTCCAAAGGTTTATAAACTTCGCTCTCGAGGACCTGTTGTATACTACGGTAATTGTTTACTTGGATGATATCCTGATCTTCTCCAAAGATCTCATGGAGCATGTGACCCATATTCGAACTGTGCTTCAGCGCATACGACAGTTCCGCTTGTTTGCCAAGCTCAGCAAATGCTCTTTTCATCAGCAGTCTCTGCCTTTTCTGGGACATATTCTGTTACCAGGGGGTCTGCAGATGGATCCTGATAAACTCCGCACTATCCGGGAGTGGCCTCAACCTCAGGGACTGAAGGCTCTACAACGGTTCCTAGGGTTTGCGAATTACTACCGTCAATTTATTCCTTATTATTCGCAATTGACAGCTCCTTTGACAGCGCTCACTAAGAAGCATGCCGATGTCCGTAACTGGCCAGCGGAGGCGCAAGCAGCATTCAGTCAATTGAAGAAAGCCTTTGAATCTGCTTCTATCCTTCAGGCTCCGGACCCTGACAAACCATTTGTAGTTGAGGTGGACGCTTCTGCTTTGGGCGCCGGGGCAGTCCTCTCTCAAGTTAACGCCAAGGGCCAGTGTCAACCTTGCTTCTTCTTCTCCCGTAAGTTCTCCCCAGCGGAACGCAACTATACTGTGGGAGACAGAGAACTACTAGCCTTGAAGTTAGCTCTGCAAGAGTGGAGACATTTGCTGGAGGGGGCAGAGCACCGGTTTACGGTGATTACGGACCACAAGAATCTCTTGTATCTACAGGAGGCCCAAAGACTGAATCCACGGCAAGCCCGTTGGTCATTGTTTTTCGCCAGGTTCCACTTTCAACTGGTATTCCGGTCTGCTGCCCAGAATACCCCTGCGGACTCCCTCTCCAGAGCCTTCGAAGCTCCAGAGGAGATGGAGGAGCTTCAACTTATGTTGGATCCAGTCTGCCTCAGTGCGGCCCCAGGAGGGGTTGCCCCGGTGAGAAAGCTTGTGCCTCCACAGGACCGGGGAAAAGTAATGCATTGGGGACATTCCTCCGTATGGGCCGGACATTTTGGGTTCCAAAAGACCCTTCGTCTGATTTCTCGACAGTACCAGTGGCCTCGCATGAGGCAAGATATCCTTCAGTTCGTCACGACCTGCCCTACCTGTGCCCGGACTAAGTCTGTGGTAGGGCGCCCTTGGGGAGACCTGCAACCATTGCCCATTCCTGCAGCTTCCTGGGAGGAATTGTCTATGGATTTCATCACGGACCTTCCCCGCTCCCAGGGACACACCATGATTTGGGTTGTGGTAGACCGGTTTTTCCGTATGGCACATTTTGTTCCCCTGCCAGGACTTCCGTCGGCTGCATTGTTAGCCCAGCAGTTCATCCAGCATATTTTCCGGCTCCATGGGCTACCTGTCAGGATCATCAGTGACCGTGGAACCCAGTTCACTTCACGATTTTGGAGAGCCCTGTGTTCCGCTCTGGGGGTGGTGACCCATTTCTCCTCGGCCTATCATCCACAGACCAATGGTATGGTCGAACGGATTAACCAAACATTGAAAGGGTTCTTGCGGGCCTTTGTCAATAAGCGGCAAGACAACTGGGCATCCCTTCTTCCGTGGGCTGAGTTTGCCTATAACCACAGTGAACATTCTGCCTCTGGGCAATCCCCCTTTTTCATGGTGTATGGACAACATCCACGGCTCCCTTCGCCCATTCCCTCTGACTCATCTACGCCCATGGTCACTCAAACCCTGGCTGACCTACAGGAGGTCTGGAAGATGGCTCGTGAACAACTACAAAGAGTAGCCACCAAGTACAAGTCGTTTGCTGACCGACACCGGCGTCCCGCTCCGGTGTTGCAGCCGGGGCAAAAGGTATGGCTAAGTACTAAATACCTAAGGCTCCGGGTACCCTCTCGGAGGTTGGGACCATGGTACATCGGGCCGTTTACGATCCAGTCTCGGATCGGAGCGGTGACATACCGCCTGCGGCTACCTAGTACTCTACGGGTTCATAATGCCTTCCATATTTCTCTGTTGAAGAGTTTCCGGGGATCCAAATGGCATTTACAGAATAAAGAAACCATCGTTCCGGAGGCTGACCCCGACCCTGAGTATGAGGTTGAAGAAATCATTGACTCCAAGAGGCGGCGGGGGAAGCTACACTACCTACTATCTTGGAAGCATTTCGGTCCCAAAGACAATTCCTGGGAACCAGCTACCAATGTACATGCTCCGGAGTTGGTAAGGGCTTTCCATGAGCGTTATCCTCTTAAACCTGGCCCCGGGAGGAGGGGAGCATCCGGGGGGGAATACTGTCGCGTCCCGCGCCCCTACCTGCTCTTCCGCCGCGGGGGGCGGGAGCCAGCATCCTCCGCGGTGAGGGGTAGCGGCCCGAAGGCCTCGGCGTAGAGTCGGGCCCCGCCGCAGTGATGGCCATTCCGGCCGGGACCGGAGGCCGGCGATTGCGACCGCCGGTCTCTCGGTTGCCGGTTGTGGGGGCGATATTCACGCCGCCGAAGGAGGCGGCGCCAGGACGCGGTGGTCAGCGTCTTTCGCCCTCCTGGGCAGGAGGGCCCGGAGCTCCGCCTCTAAGGCGCCTGATTGGGAGGCCAAGTTGATGGTCCCGCCTGGGAAATCGGACAGAGCCAATCAGAGGGGCTCTGCCGATACCCGGGACCGGATTGGTCGGCTTTTCCTACGGGGGCGGGGCGGCTGATGGTGTACAGTATTTAAAGAAGGGAACTGAGCTAGCACTTTGCTTCAGGTTCTGTTCCCGAAGCCTTTCCTCCGTGGTTCCTGTGTTTTATTTTCCTGGTTTTGCGGACTTTGGAATTTGGACTGTTTCCTGGTATCTCCGCTTAGCTGCCTGCCTCGACCTCCAGCCTGACTTTGACTTCTCTACTAGCCGCCGGCCTTGACCTCTTGCCTGACCCCGACTACGCTTTTGCTGCCGGTCCTGATCTACTGCCAGTCTTTGGACTCTTCTTTCCACCTGCCCGCTTCTCTCCCGGTTCCAGCCCAGGCCAGTCAGGTAACCCCGCGGTTCCTGAAGTCCCGTTGACCGCCTGCAGCTGGGGGCTCAACCCTTGGTGAACGGCGGTCGCCGCGGGTGAAGACTTGGGGTTGCGCGGCTGTCCTTTGAGGTCCTGTTGGGCCTTGCGGGACCTAAGGGCTCACCCTCCTTGTGGACAAGACATCTATGCTGAAAACCCACCTTTTCACTGCTGCTTTTAGCTCCTAGCCACAATTGCCCTCCCCTTGTCCCTTCCTCCCTTTGCACCCATTACTTCCCTCACCCGTAACTGTCTTGTCTGTCTGTATTATTTAGATTGTAAGCTCTTTTGAGCAGGGACTGTCTCTTTGTATCAGGTGTTCAGCGCTGCGTGCGTCTGGTAGCGCTATACAAATGCTAATAATAATAATAATAATGAGGGCCTTGAATCAAATAGATTGAAAATTCTGCAGGAAACAAAACACATCTTGGAATCCCTATGGATTGAAATTCCATGTGTTAAGGGGAAAAGGGTAGTGATAGGAGTGTAATGCCATCCACCTGGCCTGGATGAACATACGGATGTATAAATGTTATCAGAAATTAGGGAGGCTAACAAACTGGGCAACAGGATAATAATGGGTGATTTCAATTACCCTGATATTGACTGGGTAAATGTAACATTAGGGTATGCTAGGAAGGTAAACTTCCATGACGAAATCAAGAACTGCTTTATGGAGAAGCTGGTACAGGAGCTGAGAAGAGAAGGAACAATTCTAGACCTAGTCCTTAGTGGAGTGCATGATCTGGTGCAGGAGGTAATGGTGCTGGGGGGGGGGGGGGGGGGGGCGCTTAATAACAGTGATCATAATATGTTCAGATTTGATATTGGCTTTGGAATAAGTACACACAGGAAATCCAATATGGTAGCATTTAACTTTCAAAAAGGAGACTATAATATTTATTTTAGATTTTGCTCACACCTTTTTCAGTAGTAGCTCAAGGTGAGTTACATTCAGGTATAGTGGATATTTCTCTGTCCCAGGAGGACTCACAATCTAAGTTTGTACCTGAGGAAATGGAGGGTTAAGTGACTTGCCCAAGATCACAAGGAGCAACAATGGGATTTGAACTGGCCACCTCTGGATTATAGGACATGTGCTTCAACCACTAGGCCATTCCTCCACACTAATAAAATGAGAACAATGAAAAAAAAACTTAGGGGACCGGATGCGAAGGTCAAAAATTTACCTCAGGTGTGGATACTGTTTAAGAGCAATGAAACCATTGGATAGGATGGACTTCTCTTATCTTGACCTCATGACGTCATTTTGGTGATAGCCAGTGACTTAAAAAAAAATTAAAGAATACATTCACACAACTTTTTCAAGAAAACGTATCAAAAATATATAATACATATACACTCCGTGTTAATGGGCTGCGGACATAATTCACAAAAAAATTTTCAGTCATCAGTATACAGCAATCATCTAATAATAACGACAATCACTCATTTGCAGAGATATATGCTGATCACGTTTTGTTACTATGACATCACGTCCATCCATGTCATTGCATCTCATCTCCATTTTTTTGGCTCCAAATCAGGCTTTTTAACCGCCCAGTTTTCAAACAATCAGCTTTCCCATTTTGAAGATTGAGGCAGTTTCGACTTGCTAGTCTTTCAGGCTTATTTTCGAAAGGGATTGCTGGCAATCTTCCGACACAAATCGGGAGATCACAGGCGATCTCTCAATCCCGGCCAAATCGGTATTATCGAAAGCCGATTTTGGCCGGCCCAGATTGCTTTTTCATTGCGGCGCCAGCCAACCTTCAAGGGGGTGTGTTGGTAGGTTAGTTCAAGGGGGTGTGTTGGTAGGTTAGTGAAGGCGGGACGGGAGGCGGGGCGGGACAGGGTTATGAGATGGCCGGCTTCACCTTATTATGAAAAAAAAAAGGCCAGCTCGAATGAGCATTTCGCCGGCCGGACTTGGTCCATGTATTTTTAGGACCAAGTCCCAAAAAAGAGCCCCAACTGACCAGATGACCACCGGAGGGAAGCGGGGATCACCTCCCCTTACTCCCCCAGTGGTCACCAACCCCCTCCCACACACACACACAAAAAATTTAAAACATTTTTTGCCAGCCTGTATGCCAGCCTCAAATGTCATACCCAGCTCCCTGACAGCAGTATGCAGGTCCCTGGAGCAGTTTTTAGTGGGTGCACTGCATTTCAGGCAGGTGGACCCAGGCCCATCCCCCCCCCCCCCCCCCACCTGTTACACTTGTGGTGGTTAATGTTGAGCCCTCCAAAACCCACTGTACCCACATGTAGGTGCCCCCCTTCACCCCTTAGGGCTATGGTAATGGTGTAGACTTGTGGCAGTGGGTTTTGGGGGGGGATTTGGGGGGGCTCAGCACACAAGGGAAGGGTGCTATGCACCTGGAAGCTAATTTTGTTGGTGTCTTATTGGCACATACTTAGAGCTTTAAAATACATTTATTTTGACATTCACTTAGAGCATTCAACTACCCATTTACCAAAGAATCATCTTTTCGCAGGAAATATAGAGGCATTTTTGTCCCATTAAATTTAACTCAGATACATATTTGGACGCTTTGATTATTAGGCTCGAAGGATATATAGAACATTTTGGAAGCTTTGGTCATCATTTTCAGATGGGAATTTATTTTACATCCTTTTGTTTCTTAGTACCTTATAGTCTTTATTCCCTGCATTTCCTTGTAACCCCCTTTTTTTGCTTACTGCGATTTCAATACCGCCATTTTCTAGCACGTCTAGTCACTTAATTTGGTTTAACAAATATTTCTCTTTCATAGAAGGTATCCTTTTATATATGGATCTTTATATTCATGTTATTTTTATTTTTATATTGCAATTTTTATACGGTTTATCTCACAATTTTTCACTCCCAGACCTACAAGCATTGACATACTTGTTTATGCATCGCTTAAGACGATCCAGTTTTTAACACTCTTTACATCATCTAAGGTTAGTTTTTCATATACTACCTATAAAATCATTATGATACAATACACACTACTTTGTTTGGCAGTTTTTGCATTGCATTAGAATTTTATATTATTATTTTCCAATATTTGTCGATCATATTTTTATATCATTATTTAATTGTTTCTGTAGCAATCTTTTAAAATTCTTTTATGTGTTCCTTTACCTGGTTTATATTTTCCAAGATTTAAATGAACATTATTTATCCTTCTTATAAAGATACATTTTCTTCAATTTTTCATTTTTTGACCATTTTTTGTCGATTAAAATGATATACAGAATGTTCCATTGAAACTCATGATTTATTATGCAACCAATGGTTTAAATGTGTTTGCCTTTTCATATTCTTCATTATTTTATTATGTTTTCCATTTATTTTAATTGATATTCATTGATGCATATAATTTTATGTGATGATTTATGGGTTTGATGATTACATACATATTCGGCCGCACTAATTTCAGAATAATATGTTTGTATATTTATGTCAAGATGTTACATGTTAATTTAATTAATGTTTATTGATGCTTTTCATATGTACATATTATTTATTCGTATGATAATTATATACATGTTTGTCCTTATTTTTTAGAATCATATTTTTAGAATCATATGTTTTGTGCATTGATGTCATGTTTTTTTATTAAATATTTTTATTTAAATAATTTTTTAGACTCCTGAGGCAGACCTGTGGCCGAAACACAGTACTGTGTCGAGTCTACAATAAAGTTTACTCATTTATATACCAGCGTAGTCTCAACGTCCTGAAGTCACTGGCCCACTTCCCACTTTGTTCTTTGTACTATTCAAAAACACCATCCTGGAAACCAGGCCAAATATATTCTGTCTATTAAAAAAGGAGGAAGGAAGACCAAACGACAGCCGGCATGGTTAAAAAGTGAGGTGAACAAAGCTATTAGAGCTAAAAGAAAATCATTCAGAAAATGGAAAAAGAAACTGACTGAAAATAATAAGAAACAGCCTAAGATATGTCAAGTCAAATGCAAAGTGCTAATAAGGAAGGCAAAGAGGGACTTTGAAAAAAAGATTGCGTTGGAGGCAAAAACACATAGTAAAAATCTTTTTAGGTATATTAAAAGCAAGAAGCCAGCAAAAGAATTGGTTGTACCACTAGATGACTGAGGGGTAAAAATGGCAATTCGGGAAGACAAAGCCATAGCAGAGAGATTAAATGAATCTTCACTGAGAAAGATTTGGGAGAGATACCGGTGCCAGAAATAGCATTGAAAGCTGTCGAGTCAGAGAAAATGAATGAAATTTCTATAAACCTGGAGGATGTAATGGGGCAATTTGACAAATTAAAGCGTAGCAAATCTCCTGGACCGGATGGTATTCATCCTAGTGTACTGATAGAATTGAAAAATGAACCTGCGGAACTATTGTTAGTAATATGTAATTTATCTTTAACATCGAGCATGATACCAGAAGATTGGAGGGTGGCCATTGTAACGCCGATGTTTGAAAAACGTTCCAGAGGAGATCTGGGAAATTATAGACCGGTGAGCCTGATGTTGGTGCCGGGCAAAATGGTAGAGACTATTATAAAGAATAAAATTACAGAGCATATTCAAAATCATGGATTAATGAGACAAAGCCAACATGGATTTAGTGAAGGGAAATCTTGCCTCGCCAATCTATTACATTTCTTTGAAGGGGTGAACAAACATGTGGATAAAGTTGAGCAGGTCGATATTGTGTATCTGGATTTTCAAAAGGCATTTGACAAAGTACCTCATGAAAGACTCCAGAGGAAATTGCAAAGTCATGGGATAGGAGGTAGTGTCCTATTGTGGATTAAAAACTGGTTAAGATATAGAAAACAGAGAGTAGGGTTACATCTAGTACGTCTAGTAGCGCTTTAGAAATGATAAGTAGTAAATGGTCAGTATTCTCAATGGAGAAGGTTAGATAGTGGGGTTCCCCAGGGGTCTGTGCTGGGACTGCTGCTTTTTAATATATTTATAAATGATCTAGAGATGGGAGTAACTAGTGAGGTAATTAAATTTGCTGATGACACAAATTTATTCAAAGTTGTTTAAATCACGGGAGGATTGTGAAAAAATTTCAAGAGGACCTTACGAGACTGGGAGACTGGTCATCTAAATGACAGATGACGTTTAGTGTGAGGAAGTGCATAGTGATGCATTTGGGAAAGAGGAACCTGAATTATAGCTACGTAATGCATGGTTCTACATTAGGAGTCACCAACCAGGAAAGAGATTTAGGCATCTTCATTGATGATATGTTGAAACCCTCTGCTCAGTGTGCGGCGGCGGCTAAGAAAGCAAATAGAATGTTAGGTATTATTAGAAAAGGAATGGAAAATAAAAATGAGGACGTTATAATGCCTCAAATATTGTGTTCAATTCTTGTCACCGCATCTGAAAAAAAATATAGTGGAATTAGAAAAGGTACAGAGAAGGTCGACGAAAATATAAAGGGGATGGGAAGATTTCCCTATGAGGAAAGGCTGAAGTGGCTAGGTCTCTTCAACTTGGAGAAAAGATGGCTAAGGGGAGATATGATTAAGGTCTATAAAATAATGAGTGGAGTGGAATGGGTAGACGCGAATCGCTTGTTTACTCTTTCCAAAAATACTAGGACTAGGGGGCATGCGATGAAGCTACAAAGTAGTAAATTTAAAACAAATTGGAGAAAATTTTTCTTCACTCAATGTGTAATTAAACTCTGGAATTCGTTGTCAGAGAATGTAGTAAAAGCAGTTAGCTTAGCGGGGTTTATAAAAGGTTTGGATGGTTTCCTAGAGGAAAAGTTCATAGACCATTATTAAAATGGACTTGGGGAAAATCCACTGCTTATTTCTAGGATAAGCAGCCAAAATATATTGTACTTTTGTGGGATCTTGCCAGGTACTTGTGACCTGGATTGGATCAGGTGACCCTCAGGGGGAGGAATGCTGGCTTCGGCCTAACCCCTGGTAAGCCTTTCCTCAGCTGAGAGGTGCCCAGCTCTACCACCGGCTGCCTTTCAGGTGCTGTGGAGGACTTACAGCTCATCTGCATATCCTTACAGCCTTCTCCGGGGTGACACTCAGGTCCACTCCGATCCACTCAGGGCCTCCGCTCCAGGTGCCGCGCGCCTAAGCATTTTTCTCATTACATCTAATTTTCTTCCCAGTTGCTAAAGTACCTCAGTCGTTTATGGCCCCTATTCACATTCTCTTCCTAGCCCTGTCCCTTCCTAATCTTTTCCCTCACCCCCTACCTCTCTCCGCTACAGGAACTCACTGCCCATCCATTGACTTCATCACCTCACCTTCTCTCCTACCCTATTCCTCCCTCCTGGCTTTTAATCTCCGTCTCTTTCTTCTCTCCATTTTGCCTTCCCCATTCCACCTAAATACCTCTCGCCTTCGACGCCTTCGTGGCCACACCTCTCCTACTCTCCTCCGCTCTCTTTTACTCCTTCTCTTACTCTCAGCCGGTGACATCAATCCCAATCCTGGCCCTCCTCACCAACTATTATTCCAACTCTATAGATCTCACCGCGACCTCTCTAACCTCATCTCTATTCCTCTGCTCCCCTCCTCTTCTCTGCCCTTCTCTTGCACCCTATGGAATGCCCGCTCTATCTGTAACAAACTCCCCTATATCCAGGACCTCTTTATCTCACGTCACCTCCATCTGCTCACCATAACAGACCTGGTAGTAGTAGTAGTAATAGTAATAACAGAAACCTGGCTCTGCCCTAATGACTCTGTTTCAGTCGCAGCCCTCTGCCATGGCGGTTATCTTTTTTCACATACTCCTCGCCCTGCTGGCCACGGGGGTGGTGTTGGATTACTTCTCTCTCCCTCCTCCAGATTTCAACCCCTTCTTCCACCTCAATCTCACTGTTTTTCCTCCTTTGAAGTCCACTCTATCCGCCTTTTCTCTCCTCTGCCTCTTCGAATAGTGGTCATTTATCGTCCCCCTGATAAGTCCCTTTCATCCTTTCTCAGTGACTCTGATGCCTGGCTTGCCTTCTTCCATGATCCTTCCTCCCCCTCTCTCATCCTTGGTGACTTTAATATTCCTGCTAATGATCCTTCTAACTCTTATATTTCCAAGTCACTCGCTTTAACATCCTCCTTTAATCTCCAACTATGCTCCACCTCCCCCACTCATCAAAATGGTCACTGTCTTGATCTCATCTTCTCCTCCAACTGTTTACCCTCTAGTTTCCTTGCCTCTGATCTTCCCCTCTCTGATCACCATCTTATAACTTTCACAATTAAATCTCCTCCCTCCCAGTCCCGTCCTATCTTATCTAATTTATCTAGGAATCTTCATGATATTGACCCTTCATCTCTATCCTCCCATGTTTCAAACCTCCTCTCTACTGTGGCACCATCCACGTCTGTCAACGAGGCTGTTTCTTCTTACAACAATACTCTATCCTCTGCCTTAGACACTCTTGCACCTTTGATGACCCGCCCTATAAGGCGTACAAACCCCAACCTTGGCTGACTTCTAATATCCGCTACCTACGTTCCTGTACCCGCTCCGCTGAACGCCTCTGGCGGAAATCTCGGGCCCTTGCTGATTTCTTACACTTTAAGTTCATGCTGACCTCCTTCCAATCTGCTCTTTTACACGCCAAACAGGATTATTATATCCAACTGACCAACTCTCTTGGCTCTAACCCTCGACTTCTCTTCACCACATTGAACTCTCTCCTCAAGGTGCGCCCTCCCCCAACTCCCCCTTCATTATCTCCTCAGACCCTTGCTGAATTCTTTCACGACAAGGTTCAAAAGATAAACCTTGAATTCTCTACCTCGCCACCTCTCCCTCCACTAGTCCATTCCCCTCTCTCTCCTTCCCCTCAATCCTTTTCCTCCTTTCTTGAAGTTACTATAGAGGAAACTACACTTCTCCTTTCTTCCTCAAAATGTACCACTTGTTCCTCTGATCCCATTCCCACCCACCTTCTTAATGCCATCTCTCCTGCTTGTATTCCTTTTATCTGTCACATTCTCAACCTCTCACTTTCCACTGCAACTGTCCCTACTGCCTTTAAACATGCTGTGGTTACACCTCTCCTTAAGAAGCCTTCACTTGACCCTACTTGTCCCTCTAATTACCGACCCATCTCCCTCCTCCCTTTCTCTCCAAATTATTTGAGCGTGCTGTTCACCGCCGCTGCCTTGGTTTTCTCTCCTCATATGCTATTCTTGACCCACTACAATCTGGTTTTCGCCCTCTCCACTCAACTGAAACTACGCTTACTAAAGTCTCCAATGAACTATTACTTGCTAAATCCAGAGGTCAATATTTCATCCTCATTCTTCTTGATCTTTCGCTGCTTTTGACACTGTCGATCACAGCATACTGGTACTTCTCATACCCTGTCCTCACTTGGATTCCAGGGCTCTGTCCTTTCCTGGTTCTCTTCCTACCTCTCCCTCCGCACCTTTAGTGTTCACTCTGGTGGATCCTCTTCTACTTCTATCCCTCTGCTTGTCGGCATACATCAGGGTTCTGTTCTTGGTCCCCTCCTCTTTTCTATCTACACTTTTTCCCTTGGTTCATTAATCTCATCCCATGGCTTTTTTCTACCATCTCTATGCTGATGACTCCCAAATCTACCTTTCGACCCCTGATATCTCACTTTGCATCCAAACCAAAGCTTCAGCGTGCTTGTCTGACATTGCTGTCTGGATGTCTCAATGCCACCTGAAATTAAATATGACCAAAACCGAGCTTCTCATTCCCCCAAACCCACCTCCCCACTCCCCCCATTTTCTATTTCTGTTGATGGCTCTCTCATTCTCCCTGTCTCCTCAGTTCGAAACTTTGGGGTCATCTTTGACTCTTCTCTTTCTTTCTCTGCTCATATCCAGCAGATCGCCAAGACCTGTCGTTTCTTTCTTTACAACATCCATAAAATCCGCCCCTTTCTTTCTGAGCACTCTACCAAAACCCTCATCCACACCCCTTGTCACCTCTCGTTAGACTACTGCAATCTGCTTCTTGCTGGTCTCCCACTTAGTCACCTCTCCCCTCTCCAATCGGTTCAAAACTCTGCTGCCCTACTTGTCTTCCGCCAGGGTCGCTTTACTCATACTAACCCTCTCCTCAAGTCACTTCACTGGCTCCCTATCCGTTTTTGCATTCCTGTTCAAACTTCTTCTACTAACCTATAAATGTACTCACTCTGCTGCTCCCCAGTATCTCTCCACACTCATCCTTCCCTACACCCCTTCCGTGCACTCCGCTCCATGGATAAATCCTTCTTATCTGTTCCCTTCTCCACTACTGCCAACTCCAGACTTCGTGCCTTCTGTCTCGCTGCACCCTACGCCTGGAATAAAATTCCTGAGCCCCTACGTCTTGCCCCATCTTTGGCCACCTTTAAATCTAGACTGCAAGCCCACCTCTTTAACATTGCTTTTGACTCGTAACCACTTGCCTCCACCTAACCTCCTCTCCTCCTTCCTGTACACATTAATTGATTTGCTTACTTATTTTTTGTCTATAGATTGTAAGCTCTTTGAGCAGGGACTGTCTTTCTTCTATGTTTGTGCAGCACTGCATATGCCTTGTAGCGCTATAAAAATGCTTAATAGTAGTAGTAGTAGTATTGGTAACTGTTAGAAACCGAATGCTGTGCTTGATGGACCTTCGGTCTGTCCCAGTATGGCACTACTTATGTACTTATGTAAGGAGGAGTTAAGATGCAAGCGTTCAATATCTGCAGAATTCAAAAGGTGCATTTGCTCTTTGTTTGTACATGTATATTTATAAAATATGTGCATACACTGCAACCCCATCTTAGCTCTGTCAAACTACACCCTTGGAACAGTAGGAGAGGGAATTCAAAGCATACCCAAATGAGCTACAAACCAAAAAATTACAAGTTGCCTTCAAGAGTGGGGGTGTCAACACAGTGTTTTATTGATAAGACCCAACACGGTCCGTGTTTTAGCGAAACCACCTGTGTCAGGGGTCTGGCAGTGGTCACAAAGTCCAATGTCTAACAATCAATCGAGAATGCCAAATCTCTGATAACCCAATAAGACACCGACAAAGGGCACGATTACGAGTGCAGTAAAACTCTTGTGCGTAATTTCTTTGCTGCAGTCTGCAGTCTAGGAATGCCTATATGCAGATCATGTAAAAGTAGATTTCAATCTTGCAGTGAGCTACTTTTTTGCATGTATACCTTCATCCATTTTATAGCAGTCATTTTCTTCACTGGTAAAACTCAAACTGGAATGCTAATAAATGCTCAAGGATCCTTGTTGAATGACTTTAAAAAGATGAAGAGACTTTATCAAAGAAACAAGCACTAGACATTGATGACATTCCCACTGAAATACTACAACAATTGGATGCAACTGTTACAATACTTATACGGTTCTGCCATGGTCAACTGACTGGAGAAGATCTGTGCTCATACCAATACTGAAGAAAAGTGATCTGATCCTCCATGCCAGCAAAATTTTATTCAAGATAATTCAGTAGAGATTATAACCATACCTGGAACAAGATCTGCCTGAAGTTCCAGGAGGGTTCAGGAAAGGGGGAAGAACAAGAGACATCATCCTGGATGTAAGAGGGATCCTTGAAGAGACTAAAGAATACCAACAGGCTACCTAGATGTGTTTCATTGACTACAGCAAAGTCTAAGTGTGGATCATGAAAGCTATGGGCCACATTAAGAATCACGGGTATACAGAATATCTGATATGTCTCATGCACAACATTGATCCAGAAGCAACAGTTCATACAGAAGAAGGAGAAACAGAATGATTCAAAATTGGCAAAGATGTATGACAAGTCTACATATGCACTTCAAAGCTGTTCAATCTATATTGAACAGTAGCATCCATACCACTAATAACCAAAATAACTGAAGGGATGGTAACAAAACAACTTACAAACTATCTAGACAAATTCTCAATACTGCATGATGCCCAATCAGGATTCCGATCGAACCACAGCACCGAAACAGTACTAATTACACTAATGACTAAATTTTAAAAAATGATTGCAACCGGCAACAATATACTCCTTCTACAATTTGACATGTCAAGTGCCTTTGACATGGTGGACCACGGAATCCTACTACATATACTTGAATACTTTGGCATTGGAGGCAATGTCCTAAACTGGTTCAAGGGTTCCTAACCTTATGCTCATACCAGGTAATATCAAATTTAACTACGTCTGCAGCATGGACACCAGAATGTGGAGTACCGCAAGGATCACCCCTCTCACCAACCATCTTCAACCTAATGATGACACCCCTGGCCAGGGCCGTGCCAACACAGTAAGCGGGGTAAGCACCATAGGGGGGCGCCGACCTCTGGAGGGCGCCGCCATGCCCTATCAGCACCTTTTTTCCTGAGGTCAGCTCATTGCAAAATGTTTTACCTGAAGCTGTGATTCTCCTCTCTCCCCTTCCCTCTCAGTGCTCACTGAGGCAGGCAGGCTCTGCTGAAGTTGTTTGAAAAGATACAACCAGTGCTATATATGTCTTTGGTGTGGGAAGACCTCCTCATTCAGGGTGAGCTTGAACAACATTCAAATTAAAGAGAACAGCCAGGTTTGGAGGGAGGTGTGCAAGTGAGACTGGGGGAGAAATAAAAACTAAATAGTGTAATTGTTAAAATCTGTAAGTGGTTCAAAGTTTTGGGATTTTTTTTTTCTGAGCATGTACACCAAGAGGAGGGCATGACTGCAATGATGTGTGCATAATTATCAGGTAACCGGATATCTACAGCTAAAGCCATTCATTGGCTGGTGGTTCCAACAGTAGTTTCAAAAGAGAAAGTTTAGCGACATGTAGTGTAGAAGAGCTGGTAAGTGAAAATCTGATTGTTTTTTTTTTTGTATTTGTTTTTATATAAAACATTCTCCTTGATTAGGAAGAGTCTGTGATATGTGAAAATATATTTTGCTTTAATGAAATTGCTAAACTTTAGAGTCAGAGACTTATCAATGATCAGAAAAGAAAGTCCCCAGACAACAAAGTAGAGAAAAATCATTTTATTTTCATTTTAGTGTTTGGAATATGTCACTTTGAGAATTTACATCTGCTATCTTATTTTGGCAATGTATATCCATTTGTTTCTAAGAATACTGCTGACATTTCCTGTCAGTGTGGCAAGTGGTGAGCGATCATTTTCACGGTTAAAAATCATAAAAAACTAGTAAAAAATGCCCGTTTCAAAAGGGAAGGAAATGAGCGCTAGCAAGGCCATCCCCCCACCCTCCCTCCCTCGCTGTTCCAGACTCTGCCGTCCCTCCGGTTTTCACCCCCCCCCCCTTCCTGTGCTGGGCCTTCGAGGCATTGCTTCTTCAATGATTTTGTGTCCAAGTTGCTCTGCATGTGTCTGATGTCAGACATACGCAGAGGAACTTGAACCGAAGATCATTGAAGAAGCAACGGCACGAGGCCCAGCACAGGACTTCGGCTGACGGGGGGTTGGGGTCCTCTGTCAGCACAGGTACTGGACGGTGGGCGGGGGACGGTTTTCCGCTGAGAAGGGGGGTCGACTGGGTCGCGGAAGGGGGTGCAGTGGGCTGTAACACAGGGGGAGGAGTAGGGAAACACGATCCACGTGTTCCCTACTCCTCCCCTTGCTTTGGTATCAGCTGTCACTGACGTCACTGACGTCAGTGCGTGCCTGCCTAGCAGACCACCTCCGAGGGAGCACGGTCCCAGGCACATCCTGTTGGAGGTGAGAATTATTATATAGGAATTATTTGCGATCAAGTATTTCGACAGCAAGTCTTGTAAAGCCTTGCCATGATTGCTATTGAGAATGATATATGTGCCCAGTTAGATATCAAAGATTTATTACTAATTCCGTGAACATGAAAGCATGAAAAGCTAAGTGGTTGTAAACCCTTTATTTGTTCAGCAATCCCACAAAGATGCACTCCCATCTTTCAGCTCCTATTTCCTTGTATCTTGTGCCACACGGGGGGGGGGGGGGGGGGGGGGAGGGGCACCAACTGATAGTCTGCAGGGGGGCACCAGAGACCCTAGGCACGGCCCTGCCCCTGGCAAAACTTCTAGCAAGCATAACCTTAACCCACATATATACGCTGACGATGTAACAATATATATCCCTTTCAAACAAGACATTAAAGAAATCCACATGAAATCAACAAGCTTCCACATCATGAACACCTGGGCAGATGGCATTTCGTTTGAAACTGAATGCAGAAAAAACTCAATGCCTGATACTTACCTCCCAATACAACACGAATGAATTCACCGTTATAACACACCAAAACTAAATCTTCCAATTTCTGAACTTTAAAAATCCTTGGAGTCACTATTGACCGCCACCTAACACTCGAAAATCACGCAAACAACACACCAAAAAGATGTTCTACAGCATGTGGAGACTGAAAAGAATAAGACCATTCTTCCCAAGATCCGTCTTCCGTAGCCTAGTGCAATCACTCGTACTAGCCATTTGGATTACTGCAACTCATTATATGCAGGTTGTAAAGAGCAAATACTGAAGAAACTTCAAACAGCCCGAACACAGCTGCCAGACTCATTTCTGGAAACCAAATACGACAAGCGCAAAACCCTTACGAGAGAAGCTACACTGGCTCCCACTCAAGGAATGCATCACTTTTAAAGTATGCACACTAGTTCACAAAATTATTCATGGTGAAGCCCCCTACATGTCTGATTTAATAGACCTACCACCTAGAAACGCTAAAAGATCATCCCGAACTTTCCTGAACCTCCACTTCCCAAATTGCAAAGGCATAAAATACAAAGTGATGCACGCATCAACCTTTTCTTATATGAGCACGCAATTTTGGAACAATCTTCCACGTAACCTGAAGATGACCAACGAGCTGACCGACTTCCACAAACTATTGAAGACTCATCTCTTCGAAAATATCTATCGAAAGGATCAAAACACTTGAAATCTACGCACACTGTTAATACATCAACACATTCTCATCTGTACTCTCATTTTAACATACTTAAACCTTAATCTACAGGTAATATGCTATACCCGAAAGTCTTTTGCGCTATTGTTCTATAGCCCTATCAGTATCCGTTGTTCTTCCTTTGTTCCATTGTTTTGTTCCATTGTACTATTCTCTTAACGATACGTAGCCTCTGTCTTAAACTCAATGCATAACAATGTAACCACAATCAAGTTGTAACAAATTGTACTTCCATTAATACAATGTATTGTAAGCCACACTGAGCCCGCAAATAGGTGGGAAAATGTGGGATACAAATGCAATAAATAAATAAAATAAAATAAATATATGCAGAACAAATCATCAGAGAAGCAGGATTATTTGAAGAAACCTGAGGTGTGAAAACTGATGGAAGACATTGGCAACCTATGCACAGAAGCGGAGAATAAGTGGAAATGGTATCTTGCAGTTAACGTGAGGGGAGTTACCATGTGTTAATTCCTAATGTGACAGATAATGCAAACAGACAGCTTTATCTCCAGAGGTGGAGTTAACTGCATTTTGCAATAGGACTGTTAACATGTGGTAGCAATCATTGCTCCATGTTAACTGCATTGCTGCCTTTCCCAAAGTACTGGGAACACTTAACACAGAGATTCCACAATTAACACTTCTTAACTTTGGTTGTTAACACGTGTTAGATGGTACTAAAATAATGAGTCTCAAACTGAGCACCAGTTGCCGATCCTCTTATGGGTGCATTTTAAAGTCTTGCTTCTTACTTATAGAGCATTCTTTCATGTGCTCCCAGATCACAAACTAGAAATTCATCTCCTTGATCTTGGGCTCACCTTGAGTTCCCACTTACATATGGAAACATAATACTCAAGATTTTAAAAGACTAAAGATTTTCATTTTTGAGATTGTGTTTGGGGTGTTCTCAGACCACATAGCTAAGCAGTAGCTAATTCCCTTCCACTCTCCCCTCTTGTATACCAAGGGGTCCTTTTACAAAGGCATGCTAAAAAAAATGGCTTACGGTAGTGTAGGTGTGGGTTTTTGACGCGCGCCAATCCATTTTTTAGCGCACCTATAAAAGAGGCTTTTTAAAATTTTTGTCGAAAATGGATGTGCGGCAAAATGAAAATTGCCGCGCGTCCATTTTGGGTCTGAGACCTTCCCACCAGCCATTGACCTAGTGGTAAAGACTCACGCAGTAACCGGGCGGTAATGACCTATGCGCTTCAAATGCCACTTGGTGCGTGTCCATTACTTGCGCCACAAAGTAAAAAATATTTTAAAGACACGCGTAGCAGACATGCGCCAAAAATGAAATTACCGCAAGAGCCATGTGGTAGTCGGGTGGTAACTCCATTTTGGTGCACGTTGGGTGCGTGTAGAAGCTTATGCGGCTTAGTAAAAGGACCCCCCAAATAAATTAACTGGAATCTTAGCACAAGCTAGTCAATAGGTTCCATTATATTAACAATTAGAGATTTGTATTCCTAAATCAAACCAAGAAATCCTGATCAGAATTCTGTATATGCTGCCACTCAGACAGCAATGTTACAGCTTCTGTAAGAATGGCTTCATTATAGCATGTTACCAGGTCAGATATGATGACAATTAATATTTTTAAACATTTATGTAAACTAAGCATAATTAAGGAAAAGTCCATAGTCTGTCATTGAGATGGACATGGGGAAGCCACTGCTTGCCGCAGGATTGGTAGCATGGAATGTTGCTATCTGGAATTCTACCAGGTACTTGTGACCTGGATTGGTCACTGTTGGAAACAGGATACTGGGCTAGATGGACAACTGGTCTGTCCCAGTATGGCTATTCATATGTTCTTATGAAAGAGTAATATAGTGGTGTTTACTCATACGCTAAACAGGTATAGGTCAATATTCAAAAGCGCCTATCTAGATAATAGCACCTGCTCTCCAATAAGTGTTTCTGACCAATATTCTGTGGATCTTTCTGGATAATGCCTCTGAGTATCCTTACCGGCAGCCTTGGCATTGTGCAGATAGTAGAGAGTGGGTGGAGCTAGAGCAATCCCAGAACTTATCCAGATACTGGCAATATTCAGCCTTCTATTTGGAAAACTTATCTGGATAACTGTGGTGCTGAGTGTCACATCCATCTGCTCCTCTGCGGGAGGTGGGAGCCGGTGTCCATTGCGGCGAGGGCCGGCCTTCTAGAGGCCGCGGTGGAGAGCCGGGGCTCGCTGCGGTGATGGCCGCCCAGTCCGGGGCCGTAGGTGAATGGCGGTCGCCGCGGGTGAAGACTTGGGGTTGCACGGTTGTCCTCTGAGGTCCTTCGGGGTCTTGTGGGACCTAAGGGCTCACCTTCCTTTCAGACAAGACAGGAACCTGAAGCCATGAGCTCGCCTATGCAACCCGATCTACAGGACCTGGCTAAAATTCTCCAGCAGCAGCAGGAGCAGTTGAACGCCCTGTCGGGGGCCCTGCAGAATGTCTGCTCTCAGTTAACCACGGTCCAGGTTCAGAACCAGGCCGCTGCGGCACACCAGGCTGCTGCAGCGGCTCCCCGTCCGGGAGGGTCCTTCCCGGGACCTCGGTTCCCTGAGCCTACTCGGTTTGATGGTGTCCCTGGTAGTTGTCGGGGGTTCCTCAACCAGTGCAACTTATACTTCAAGATGCAACCGGAGGCCTTTGCCTCAGACCAGGTAAAAGTGGTCTATGTTATTTCCTTGCTAATGGGACGAGCACTAGCCTGGGCATCCCCGCTATGTGAACAACAAGATCCGCTTTTGGACAACTACGCGGAGTTCCAGCGCTGGTTCCGCATGGTGTTTGATCTTCCAGGAAGGCCGTCTTCTGCCGCCTCCAAGCTGCTGTGGATCCAACAGGGCGAAGGGACCGTGGCGGACTATGCTATCCGGTTTTGGACCCTGGCGACAGAGTTGCGCTGGAATCAGGAGTCCCTATCCGCTATCTTCCTGGAAGGGCTTCAGGATCGAATCAAGGACAAGCTGGCCGGTCGGGAGGTTCCGGGGCAGTTGGACGCCTTGATCTCGCTCTGTGTCCGGGTGGATACCCATTTCCAGGAAAGGGCTAGAGCCCGTGCGGACCGGCGGAGGGGGTCCGGAGGCGGGTCCCGGCCTAGTCGAGTACTTTCCCCCCTACGGGGCTCCAGAGGGCCAAGAGAGGCCTCCGAGGAACCCATGGTCATCAGCCGTCAACGGTTAACCCCGTCTGAGAGGACTCAACGCCTTCGGGGCGGCCTTTGCTTGTATTGCGGCGAGGCCGGTCACTTCATCAGCACTTGCCCCGCACAGCCGCGAAACGCCACTCCCAAGGCGCCCTGAGGGGAGGGGTCTTGGGGCACTCAAATCCCCTACCAGACAATCTGATTACTTTCCCGGTGACCCTGCGGTGGCAGGAGACAGTGGTTCACACCCGAGCTTTATTGGATTCCGGGGCAGGTGAAAACTTTATTTGTCAGGAACTCCTGCGGCAGATGGGATGGCCTATACTGCTCTATCGGCCCGCTTTGCAAGTGACGTCCATCCAGGGAACAGCATTACCCCAGCCTATCACTGAGGTGACTCCATTTTTGGGGCTCTAGGGAGGCGACGACCACCGAGAGGAGGCTCAATTTCTGATTTTGCCCCATACCATTCATCCCATGGTACTGGCCTGCCCTGGTTACGGCGTCACACCCCTGTAATAGATTGGACTTTAGGGAAGATTCAAGCCTGGGGTGGCGCCTGCGCCGAGACCTGTTTGAAGGGTCGGGAATCCAGCTGCCCTGCGGTAGTGGCCACTCCTAGAACTGTGCCAGTCTGTCAAGCTGCTCTGCCAGAAGAGTACCAGGATTTCACTGATGTGTTCAATCCCGTGGAAGCGGACGTGCTACCCCCTCATCGGTCCTTTGATTGTGCTATTAATTTGATGACCGGCAAGATGCCACCACGGGGCCGACTCTATACGCTATCCCGAGAGGAATCGAAGGTCATGCAAGCCTACATCCGGGAAAATCTTCAGAAAGGGTTCATTCGCCCTTCCACGTCCCCTGCCGGAGCAGGATTCTTTTTTGTGACCAAGAAAGATGGCTCCTTGAGGTCCTGTATCGACTACCGGGGCTAAATGCCATCACCGTAAAGGACCGATATCCTCTGCCCCTTATCCGGAGTTGTTTGATCGGCTGCAGGGGGCCCAGATCTTTATCAAGTTGGACCTCCGTGGGGCCTACAACTTGGTCCGTATCCGGCAGGGGGAAAACTGCGTTTAATACGCATGAGGGGCATTTTGAATACCGGGTGATGCCCTTCGGCCTGTGCAACGCTCCAGCGGTATTCCAGAGGTTCATGAATTTCACCCTTGAAGACCTGCTTTATTCTACGGTAACTGTATACCTAGATGACATCCTGATTTTTTCTAAAGATCCCCAGGAGCATGTGGCCCACGTTCGGACCGTCCTCCAGCGCTTGCGGCAGTATCGCTTGTTTGCCAAACTCAGCAAATGCTCTTTTCACCAGCAGACTCTGCCTTTTTTAGGACATATCCTATTACCTGGGGGTCTGCGAATGGATCCAGACAAGCTCCGCGCTATCCCAGAGTGGCCCCAACCCCAGGGCCTGAAGGCGCTGCAACGGTTCCTGGGGTTTGCTAATTACTACCGTCAATTTATTCCCCATTACTCTCAACTGACAGCTCCACTGACAGCGCTCACTAAGAAGCATGCGGATGTTAAGACTGGCCGGCTGAGGCGCATATGGCGTTCAGTCAGTTGAAGAAAGCGTTTGAATCCACTCCCATCCTTCAGGCCCCGGATCTGGACAAACCTTTTGTGGTAGAGGTGGACCCCTCTGCTTTGGGCGCCGGGGCAGTCCTCTCTCAAGTCAACGCCAAGGGCCGGCGCCAACCTTGTTTCTTCTTCTCCCGAAAGTTTTCCCCAGCGGAACGCAATTATACTATAGGGATAGAGAGCTGCTAGCTTTGAAGTTAGCCCTGCAAGAGTGGAGACATCTGCTGGAAGGGGCAGAGCATCGATTTACTGTGATTACGGATCACAAGAATCTTTGTAACTGCAGGAGGCCCAGAGGTTGAATCCGCGGCAGGCCCGCTGGTCGTTGTTCTTCGCCAGGTTCCGGTTTCAACTTGTGTTCCAGTCAGCTGCGCAGAATACCCCTGCGGATTCCCTCTCCAGAGCCTTCGAAGTTCCAGAGGATATCGAGGAACCTCATCCTATGTTGGATCCGGCTTGCCTCTGTGCAGCCCCGGGTGGGGTCACCCCAACGCGGGAATTCGTGCCTCCGCAGGACCGGGAAAAAGTAATGCACTGGGGACACTCGTCTGTATGGGCCGGGCACTTTGGGTTTCAAAAAACCCTCCGTCTGATTTCTTGACAGTACTGATGGCTTCGTATGAACCAAGATATCCTTCAGTTTGTCACGACCTGCCCCACCTGTGCCCGGACCAAGTCGGTTGTGGGGCGCCCCTGGGGGGATCTGCAGCCCTTGCCCATTCCTGCAGCCCCCTGGGAGGAATTGTCTATGGATTTCATTACGGATCTTCCCCGCTCCCAGGGGCACACCGTGATTTGGGTGGTGGTAGACCGGTTCTCCCGGATGGCACACTTCGTTCCCCTGCCAGTGCTTCTGTCGGCAGCACTGTTAGCCCAGCAGTTCATCCAGCACATCTTCTGGCTCCATGGGCTACCAGTCAGGATCATCAGCGACCGGGGAGCCCAGTTCACTTCACGATTCTGGCGAGCCCTGTGTTCCGCCCTGGGGGTGGTCACCCATTTCTCCTCTGCCTACCATCCCCAGACCAACGGGATGGTTAGAGGATTAACCAGACATTGAAGGGGTTCTTGCGGGCTTTTGTCAACAGCCGGCAGGACAACTGGGCTCTTCTCCGTGGGCCAAGTTCGCCTATAACCACAGTGAACACTCTGCCTCTGGGCAATCTCCATTCTTCATTGTTTATGGACAACATCCACGGCTTCCTCCGCCCATTCCCTCTGACTCCTCTATGCCCCTGGTTACTCAGACCCTTGCTGACCTGCGGGAAGTCTGGAACATGGCCCAGAACAACTACAGAGAGCAGCCGCCAGGTATAAGTCGTTTGCAGACCGGCACCGACGCCCCGCCCCAGTTCTGCAGCCGGGGCAAAAGGTATGGCTGAGTACCAAATACCTGAGGCTCCGGGTGCCCTCTCGGAGGCTGGGACCACGGTACATCGGGCCATTTGTGATTCAGTCCCGGATCGGAGCTGTGACATACCGCCTGCGGTTACCTAGAACTCTGCGGATCCATAATGCCTTCCATGTTTCCCTGCTGAAGGTTTTTCGGGGGTCAAAGTGGCATCCACAAAATAAAGTCAGTTGTCCAGAGGCTGACCCCGATCCCGAGTACGAAGTTGAAGAAATCGTAGACTCCAAGAGGCGCCGGGGGAAGCTGCTCTACCTGTTATCCTGGAAGCATTTCGGTCCCGAGGACAACTCCTGGGAGCCGGCTACCAATGTACATGCTCCAGAGTTGGTATGGGCTTCCATGATCGCTATCCTCAAAAACCAGGACCCAGGAGGAAGGGGGCATCCGGGGGGGGATACTGTCTCATCCGTCGCTCCCTCCGGCTGCTCCTCTGCGGAGGCGGGAGCCGGTGTCCATTGCGGCGAGGGCCGGTCTTCTTGAGGCCGCGGCGGAGAGCTGGGGCTTGCCGCGGTAATAGCCGCCGAGTTCGGGGCCGAGGCCATAGGCCGGCGATCGCGGCTTCTGGGGCCTCGATCGCTGGCTATGAGGTCTGTGCTTGCGCCAGCAGGGAGAATGGCACCAAGACGCGATGGCCGGCGTCTCCTCCACTTTCGGGCGCGGGAACCCAAAGCTCCGCCTCAGAGGAGATAGATTGGGAGGCCGATGCTGTAGTCCCGCCTGGGAGGTCGGACGGAACCAATCAGTAACCGGGTTCCGATTGGCTGGCCATGTCGGCTGGGGCTGGGCGGTTGAATGCTGACAGTATTTAAGTAGCGGGCCTGAGACAGGACATTGCTTCAGGTTCTGTTTCCCGAGGCCAGTCTCCGTGTGTTCTAGTTTTCAGTTTGTTTTCCTTGCTCTCCTGGTTTTGACCTTTGCATTGTTCCTGGACTTCTCTGCTAGCCGCCTGCCTTGACCAATTGCCTGTTTCGACTTCGCTGTGAGCTGCCTGCCCTGACCTGTTGCCTGTTTTGGACTCCTCTGTTTTCCACCTGCCCTCTTGGCTCCTGGTTCCAGTATTGGGTCAGTTCGTCAATCCCGCGGTTCCGGAAGTCCCATTGGCCGCCCGCAGCTGGGGGCTCAACCCTCGGTGAACGGCGGTTGCCGTGGGTGAAGACTTGGAGTTGCACGGCTGTCCTCTGAGGTCCTTCGGGGCCTTGCGGGACCTAAGGGCTCACCTTCCTTTCAGACAAGACACTGAGTATCTAGATATTTTTGACCAACACAGCTGGCATTAAAAAAAATGCTGACCGAGGTGGCTAAATATTGACCTAAGTACATAAGTAATGCCATACTGGGAAAAGACCAAGGGTCCATCGAGCCCAGCATCCTGTCCATGACAGCGGCCAATCCAGGCCAAGGGCACCTGGCAAGCTTCCCAAACGTACAAACATTCTATACATGTTATTCCTGGAATTGTGGATGTTTCCCAAGTCCATTTAGTAGCGGTTTATGGACTTGTCCTTTAGGAAACCGTACAACCCCTTTTTAAACTCTGCTAAGCTAACCGCCTTCACCACTTTCTCCGGCAACAAATTCCAGAGTTTAATTATACGTTGGGTGAAGAAAAATTTTCTCCAATTTGTTTTAAATTTACTACACTGTAGTTTCATCGCATGCCCCCTAGTCCTAGTATTTTTGGAAAGCGTGATAGTATTTTGGAAAGCGTGATAGTATTTGTCTTAGCAATAGACATGTCATCAAATGTATCTTTAAGTCTACACTTATTTAAGTAAAAACTGATTTTTTGAGCAAAATTGAGTAATATATTCCAAGTTCCAAGCCTATAATTGAATAAAATTAGGAAAGCTCAATCGTCCCTATTTCCATTTTTTTAAGATGTATTTTTGTCCTAATTGAAAATTAATATTTTGGGTAGAAATATTGTCTCTATAAGATGAGTATGTTTTTAGGTGAATCTCTTCATAAAGGTGATTAATAAATCTCAATAAATAGATAAGATAAAAAGCAAACTTTCAGAACTTTGCCACCTTGAGATAGTGTCTGAAGATCTCAAGCTGGTAAAAAATTGTGACAGCCAGTAGGATCCAAGTCTGCATAGAGAGGAGTGTAATTAGCAGAAAGGAAGAGGTGATAATGTCTCTGTAGATGTCATTGTGAATTGGGGTACTGCATTCAGTTTTGTAGGCTATCTCACTAATGATTAAAAAAAATGAAGTAGTTCAGAGGAAGGCAACAAAAATGGTATGGAGTCTGCAGTAGAAGATGTACGAGAAAAAACTCAAAGACCTGCATACATATCATAGAGGAAAGGAGAGAGAGGTGAGATATGATATAGTTGTACATGATAGTTTTACATGTAGAAAGAGTATTGTGTAAGATTTCTTAAATTTTACACGTATTTATTTTATTTTGTTTAATTTCTTCATATATCACTGCAGATACCAAAGGCATAGCCATTTACATTCCTAAAATTCAATAGGATAAAAAAAGTCCAAAAATAAGTAGATGTAGAATCAAGGAGGGTTAGGGAGAGGATTAGTGGTGTTGGGGGGGGGGGGGAGGAAGAAAAGAATAAAAGGGGGAAAGGGATGACCAGCATAGGGTGCTCTGTTCAAGGGTTAGCTGACGGACAATTGGTAGAGCCAGGGTTTGACTGCTTTCTGCTATTATCCCTCACGGTTTTTAAACAGGAGATTTAAGTGCCCTGCGTTGGACCCAGTGGGGCTAGGTGGCAGGGTGTTTACCTCTTCCCAATATTGTAGAGGTTCTCAGTCTCAGTTGCAAGGCCAACAAACGACTGTTCTCTATTCATAGTTTTGACTTTGTGTTTGACCCTAGCCAAAAAAGTCAAGAAACTATTTGTTCTAAATTGGTGCTCTTGCATCCTGTCTAAAGAAATAAGAGTCTTTCAGCATTTATAATCAGGGATGGTTTAGGGTATAGCTTCCCAGACCCATCTTAGTGACCCATAGCCATGCCTTATCTGGATACAAATTCATTTCATTCATATTAATTGTGGATTTCTTAAAAATCAGGGGACAAGACAGGCTTGGAAAGCCTGAACTTAAAATTCTGAGTTTAATTCTGAGCATTTTAACTTTGATTATAACTACCCATACACTTTAGCAGGTTATAATACTTTCCGAGCTCCATCAATAAATATATTAGCTGTTTCTTTTCATAATGCAACACAGAGCTAAAAAAGAATAACCTTAGATTCAGAGGTACTATTGTTTTCTCCAGGCTGTCCTAAATGCTTAAATGATGGGGTAAAACAGCACATTAATTTAAAAATGACATTTACACTTGAATCTGATTCAGCTCTTTAGTTATCTATCTTCTCTCCATTTGGTTACCATCAGAGTAAGGATTATTAATAATTCAGGTGTAGGCAACCTCCAGTTCTTGTGGAAACCAATCTGTTCAAGCTTTCAGGATATCCTTAATAGAATACATGGTATAGATTTGCATGTATATTGTTGAAATCTTATGTACATCTATCTCATGCATATTTGTTAGGGCTATCCTGATGACCTGAGCAGATTGTTTTTCATGGCTAGTGGAAGTTGCCTCCCCATATAACAATTATTAACATATGTATGAAAATGCATGTTTGAGATAATTGTGAAAATTAACTCTGTGGAGAAAAAAGCCCTACACTGGAATCCATTTCCAAAATATTTTTCCCTCATTCTCTGTTTTGAAAATAGGACCTGTACAGTTTTTGAGTGAAGAGCTGAAAGCTGATCACTGTCTTTCAAATAGAAATTTGGGCTGGGAATTCATGCTGTTATCTTTTTGACATTGGGTTAGAAGGGTTAGAAGGTAAAGTTTGCCTTTTTACGGATGATACTAAGATTTGTAACAGAGTGGACACCCAAGAGGGAGTGGAAAACATGAAAAAGGATCTGCAGAAGCTAGAAGAATGGTCTAAGGTTTGGCAATTAAAATTCAATGCGAAGAAATGCAAAGTGATGCACTTAGGGAGTAGAAATCCACGGGAGACGTATGTGTTAGGCGGTGAGAGTCCAATATGTACGGAGAGGGAGAGGGATCTTGGGGTGATAGTATCTGAGGATCTGAAGGCGACGAAACAGTGTGACAAGGCGGTGGCCGTAGCTAGAAGGTTGCTAGGCTGTATAGAGAGAGGTGTGACCAGCAGAAGAAAAGAGGTTTTAATGCCCCTGTTTAAGTCGTTAGTGAGGCCCCACCTGGAGTATTGTGTTCAGTTTTGGAGGCCATATCTTGCTAAGGATGTAAAAAGAATTGAAGCAGTGCAAAGAAAATCTACGAGAATGGAATGGGATTTGTGTTACAAGACGTATGAGGAGAGACTTGCTGACCTGAACATGTACACCCTGGAGGAAAGGAGAAACAGGGGTGATATGATACAGATGTTCAAATATTTGAAAGGTATTAATCTGCAAACAAACCTTTTCCGTAGATGGGAAGGCGGTAGAACTAGAGGACATGAAATGAGATTGAAGGGGGGCAGACTCAAGAAAAATGTCAGGAAGTATTTTTTAATGGAGAGAGTGGTGGATACTTGGAATGCCCTCCCACGGGAGGTGGTGGAGATGAAAACGGTAACGGAATTCAAACATGTGTGGGATAAACATAAAGGAATCCTGTTCAGAAGGAATGGATCCTCAGAAGTTTAGCGGAGATTGGGTGGCAGAGCCAGTGGTGGAAGGCGGGGCTAGTGCTGGGCAGACTTCTGCAGTCTGTGCCCTGAAAATGGCAGATACAAATCAAGGTAAGGTATACACAAAAAGTAGCACATATGAGTTTATCTTGTTGGGCAGACTGGATGGACTGTGCAGGTCTTTTTCTGATGTCATCTACTATGTTACAATCCAGCTTATTTTTGAAGGAGATCGCCGGCCATCTTCCGACATAAATCGGGAGATGGCCGGCGATCTCCTGAAGTCGGCCAAATAGGTATAATCAAAAGCTGATTTTGGCCGGTTTCAACTGCTTTCCGTCACGGAGTCGGCCAAACTTCAAGGGGGGTGTTGGTAAGGTAGTGAAGGCGGGACGGGGCGGGACAGGGGCGTGCTCACGAGATGGCCGGCTTCGCCCGATAATGGAAAAAAGAAAGCCGGCCTTGACGAGCATTTCGCCGGCTTTACTTGGTCCCTTTTCTTTCACAACCAAGCTTCAAAAAGGAGCCCCAACTGACCAGATGACCACCGGAGGGAATCGGGGATGACCTCCCCTTACTCCCCCAGTAGTCACCAACCCCCTCCCACCCAAAAGAAAATTTTTTAAAAATATTTTTTTGCCAGTATCTATGCCAGCCTGAAATGTCATACCCAGCTTCCTGACGACAGCAGTATGCAGGTCCCTGGAACAGTTTTAGTGGGTGCAGTGCACTTCAGGCAGGTGGACCCAGGCCCATCCCCCCTTACCTGTTACACTTGTGGTGGTAAATATTGAGCTCTCCAACCCCCCCCCCCAAAACCCACTGTACCCACATGTAGGTGCCCCCCTTCATCCCTAAGGGCTATGGTAATGGTGTACAGTTGTGGGCAGTGGGTTTTGGGGGGCTCAGCACCCAAGGTAAGGGAGCTATGCACCTGGGAGCTATTTTTGAAGTCCACCGCAGTGCCTCCCAGGGTGCCCGGTTGGTGTCATGGCATGTCAAGGGCCCAGTGCACTACAAATGCTGGTCCCTCCACAACCAAGTGGCTTGGATTTGGCTGGGTCTGAGATGGTCAGCTTCGGTTTCCATTATGGGCGAAAACCGAAGCTGGCCATCTCAAACTCAGCGATCTCAACATTTATGTCTAAATTTGGCCCGGCCCCAACCGTATTATCGAAAAAAAGTTGACCGGGTCATCTTTTTCGAAAATACGGTTGGCTCCACCCATTCACGGAGCAGGCCCCGGAGATGGCTGCCCATAGAGATGGCCGGCCCCGTTAGATTATGCCCCTCATTGTTTATATGTTATTGGGCTTGCCCTTGGATACTCAAATGATGCATCTGTTATTAGTCCAACACATTTTCTGACTATATAAACTTTTAAGAATTTGAATGACTGTTTCTTTATTATGGATGCTCATTCCTATGTTGTAACATGCTCTATAGTCTACATTGCTGAAAGAGAAACCAAAGCACAGTACGGGAAGTAATCCAAGATATACGCACTGAGTGGTTCAACAAACATGGTTTAATTAATGGGCCCAAAAACGAGAATGCACTGTGCATCTACAAATATTTTTTCATAGCTTTGAGGAAAAGAACACTGAATAAATCATTTAGAATATTGCTGGTATAATATGTCTTTCTGAAATATTTTTAATTTTAGTTTTTGGCACCTGGTTTCTGTGCACTACCCTTTTGCGTAAATCAAAGATGCTTAATTAGCACAAAAGAAGTGGCCTAGTGGTTACACAGAGGGGTGGTAATGTACATCAAGTGCTATACATAAAGGAAAAAATGTTAACCCTTTATGTGTGGACCTGTTCTCTGGGCTATCCTTATGTATCAACATGTGAGGAGTAAATTATAACAGATTGCCTAACCCATGTGGTAGATATGCACATGTTACTCCTACTTTATAAAGGGAATTTATTCACGTAAACAACTTTATTTAAAAAAAAAAAATACCCCTTCCCCTTGGATAGATGCTGTAGAGAGTTATACTTGCTCTGAGGCTCCCATAAATGTCCTGGCACATTTATGCACATCTTTGTGTATTTTGAACATACAGGCATTCACTAGTTCTAAATCTGTTCAAACTCTGTCCTGATAAAGCCTACACCAGTGATTCCCAAACCTAGTCCTGGAGGCACCCCAGCCAGTCAGGTTTTCAGGATGCCCATGATGTGTATTCATGAGAGAAATGATCATGTAGTGGAGGAGGCAAAGCATGCAAATCTCTCTCATGGGGTGCCTCCAGGACCAGGTTTGGGAACCACTAGCCTATACTCTTTCCAGATAAAGCTGCACACTGACAGCAGGTACTTTTGCCCACGTATATCCCAGGCATTTTTCTAACTGCCTCTTTCTGCAGGCAAAACGCTGTTTTACCTACAAAATGGTTTATAAAACTGTTCCTCTAGGGGTCGTGAGTTATGTTTACACTTTGTAGCTCTTATAAAAGTATTAAGGGTCCTTTTACTAAAGCTTAGTGTATGGTAACTGACTTAGGGGCCCTTTTACAAAAGCGCAGTGGGCCTACTGCCAGCTTGTTGTGTGATGATTCAGCTCTATTGGAGTCTGATGGTAGTTCTGGCACTGGAAAATAGTTTTGTATATTATAGTTTCAGGGTATGCCTAGTGGTAATTGTGCAACAACATGCACTGCCTGGCTGCCACTTACCGCCTCAGAGATTCCCCCGGTAAATGGCTGCACACCAATGCCTTTTCTTAGCTTCTGCTTAAAACAAAAGTCTTTTTTTCTGCTTAAAAAAAGGTGGTTAAAGTGGCCTCAGTGCAATGCAAACCTACCTGCCAACACCACCACAGGGCCCCTTTTACTGCCGCTTGGTAAAAGGAGCCCTTACTGAGCACTAAGGACTAGATTCTATAAATTGCACGTAAAAATTCATCGCTGAAAAACACGCACTTAGTGCTATTCTATAAACCTTCCCTAAAGTTAGGTGAGGTTTATATAATGCATAGTGGCCATCCCCATGACTAACAACTAAAACCTGGTGTAAATGCCCACGCTTAATTTAGGTGCAGGTCAGGCATATTCTATAACAGTGTATGCAATTTTTACGAATGCCCATGAATCACCCTTGCCCCTCCCATGGCCACACCCCCTTTTGAGATCCATATATTAGAATTTACATTCACCACTTTACAGAATACGATTAGAAAGTTGTGTGCATAAATTCTAATTAGTGCTGTAATTGCTTGTTAGTGGCCAGTTATCAGCGCTGATGGGCTTCTTAATCAATTAAGTTACACACCTAAATTGCCTATGTGTGCTGATTTGGGTATCTGGGGATACATGCTAAGAAGCCTATTTTATACCTATGGGCTTCTTAGCATTTAGCATATGCTAATTCTGTTAGTTTTAGTAAAAGGGCTCCTTAGTTACTAATGTGATGCTATATAGCAGATTGGTTGCAAAGTGATATATTTGAACAGTTTGAAAGCTCCTTTTTCTTGTAGGCCCACCAGCTGGATCTGTGCCTTTCATCAGTTATACATATCCATTTATAGTGAGATGCTGTTACTTTCCAATCCAGTATAGGATACTTTTCAGCTAGTGGCAGCTGGAAAACTTTTGTATTGTGACATTTCCCATGTTGTTTTGGGGACTTTTTAAAATTTTAATTGGGTTTTCTTGACCATTTTGTTGTTACAAGAGAAATGTCATTAAGAGTGCACCCTGCTTGTAATTAGTGCACAATCTTTTAGAAAACGTGCACACTTTTTCCTGAAAATGTGCATTCTTTGCAAAGAGTATGCACTGTCATCGGTAAATGAAAAAACACAATCCCCTAATTCTACGTGTGCCCAACTTAGACCTGCAATTTAATTAAATAATGAGCCAATTAGTGCCAGTAATTGGCTTTTTAACAAGCAATTATTGGTGCTAATTGGAATCAATTAAGATGTTTGTACATAAATTTAGGCACATGATCCACACCTAAATTTTACGCATATCCTGAAAAGGAGACATGGAAATAGAGGACTTATGGGCAGTTCAGGGTGGATCATGGGTGTGGTTTTGGGTTACATGTAAATTTAAGAGGGGCATTTGCACCAGAATTTTTGGTATAAATGATGTGTATAAATTTATGCATGACCCATGGGACTTAAGCATGTCTAACTTTAGGTGTGGCTTATAGAATAGCGCTTAAGTGTTTTTTCAGTGTGATTTATAACAAATAGGAGAAAATATTTTTTCACTCAATGGATAGTTAAGCTTTTTGCTGGAAGATGTAGTAACAGTGGTTAGCGTATCTGGGATTTTAAAAGGTTTGGACAAGTTCCTAGAGGAAAAGTCTATAGTCTGCTATTGAGACAGACATGGGGAAGCCACTGTTTACCCTGGGATTGGTAGCATGGAGTGTTGCTACTATTTGGGTTTCTGTCAGGTACTTGTGACCTGGATTGGCCATTGTTGGAAACAGAATACTGGACTAGATGGATCATTGGTCTGACCCAGTATGGTTACTCTTATGTTCTTATAGAATTCACCCCAAAATGTGTTTTCTGTTCATTTTCTTTTGTTTACAGCATGCAGCAACATAGGATATGTCATTGGTGTTTCCCATGTTGCTACAAACAACAATCCAACAAAAAAAGTAAGAATAGCAAGAACCAGGAAGGTAAAAATGTGAGTGCAAAGTATTGGTTAAAATAAAAACCTATTTTAATTAACCAACATATAAAAAATTAGTTGTACATCCACAAATAAAGAAAACCAGTTGTAGAACACAGTCTTGATATGGCCATGTTTCGGCGAAGATGTCAGCATCAGGAATCATATATTCTAAAAGTATAGACATAAAATAAACAAATAGTGATGATTATAATATGAGACATTTTAGGATGATAAAAACAATATTGCACAAAGAAGATAAACATAATTATGCATAAATATACCACATATGGGTCATTACATGAAAACCATACATGAAGAATACATATGCTGGACTTTTGGTTTCATGAGGACTTTGTTCTCCCCCCCCCCCCCTTTTTTTTTTAATTTTTATTTTGCTGTATTGCAAACTACAGCCATCCCTAGTGGCAACTTGGAGCATCCTTGAGTATGCCTGAGCAGGAGGATAGTATAATGTGAGAAAAATATTTACTCCTGGGGACATTTCAATGAATGTGAACTGGTAGATGTAACCTTGGATTCTCATGAACCTGACTTTGAGTTGGCCTCAGATTAAGTTTCTCTTCTGAAAAAGATTCTCAAAGGTTTGCTCCCCCTTTCCTTAATTGTCTCCTTTTTGCACATTTGCTTAGTATTTGAAAAAATATACTGTTTGCAAGGCAGTGAAGACCCTGCTGTGTTTTTTTCACAGTATCATCTTTTCCATGACTCATATTAACAACTCTTCAGCCTCCTAACATGTTGGAAAGATTTCTCTGGTGCTGGGTGTCTTAGAAAATAATTGATATTGGATTAAACCCTCAGTGATGAGTTCATTATAATATAACCTCACATCCAAGACATGGTAGTTGCTTGGAAAAAATGTTTTGTGGAAAACATTTTTATGGCTCAGATCAAATAGTGTTTTGCATTTAAAACCATTGCAATTTTAAATATAGAGTTAGGATTGTGTACAATCTCCTCTATCATGCTTTGAAAATAAACCATAAGGAAGATCATTCCTTCCTGCTACTTACTGTACTACATCTGGGGACAGGGTTTGAAGGAAGGTAAAAATAAGTCAACCTATAGATAATTCCCCATGCCCCTTACTCTTAGGAGGTAATGTTATAAGCCAAAACTATGCATAGGGAGATAGAAGAGGCACCCAGGGGCAGGAACCCAAACCAGCAATAGAAAAAAGGACAGTCTCTGCTGCTGAACAGTAGAGAAGCTGGTGGCTGAAGATGCACTGTTTGGCCAGGTTCACAACCTAAAGAAATAGAGAGTTGGCATAAAGGAGCAGCAGGGGGTAGAGAGGCCAGGCCCACCACCTACAAAGAGGAGGACACAATGACATATTGAAATCAAGAGCTGGTGAGGTTCCCTGTCCTCACCAATTGAAATGGAGGGGCAGCCTAATGGTTAGATCAGTGAGCTGCAAATCGGGGAAGCCAACATTAAAATCCCATTAATGTTTCTTGTGATACAGGGCAAGTCATGTAACCTTCTATTACCTCAGGGATAAATATACCCCCTTGATATTGAACCCATGGTGGTCAGTGGTTTCTTGAACACTGGCTACTGCACGTAAAAAAAAAATCTGGATATTCAGCAGCAATAACTACATTGTGCTATTTGGTTAGTGGTGATCTTCAGATATGGTTAGCCCTCTGAAAATCACCACAAACTGGATAATTTTCGGCTTTGACCAACCTCCACCCACAGATCACTCAGGAAGTGTCTGGATAGTATTGAGGTGGTCAGAGGAAATATTCAGAGGCACTAATGCATTGAATATCCCTCTCATCAGTATTTATCTGGGTGTGAGTGACTTTTGAGCCCTCTATGAGCAGGAAACACTTGCTACACCTGAATGTAACTTGCCTTGAATTACAAGTGAAAAGATGTGAGCTAAATCTAAAAATTAAATAAAGTAATGCACTGGGCCAGACTTTGGTCCAGCTGTTCAACTCCTGCTGGGGAAGAAACACTAAAATAACTATCAGTAATTATGGCCATTATTTTAGAAATATATCCACATGTAAATAATGACATTTATACATATATACTGCAAACGTGTAAATACCAATTTCCAAACAGCTACTATTTGCATGTAGATATTCACATAGAGATTTCAAGAGGGTCTGGCTGGGTGTGGTTTAGGCATACCTAAATTTTACACATTTATTCCCCATTTTACAAAGGGAATACACATGTATGGGGAAAATAGCCCGCTATTCACAAATATTCAGCGCTTTGCCAGCTAACTTTATCAGCCAAATTGGACCACCTAAATAGCAGTCCTATCTTGGCTGCTGTAAACTTAACTGGTTAGGTTTGAGCTTGCCCAAGTTTTAGCCGGCACAAAAAACCCCCAGAAACAGCCTGGCATTTGATATCCGGGGTCAACACTGATCGCAGCGCTTATGCAAGCTGCCTCCCGCGGTCTGAATATCGGGCTCAAAGAGTTTAAGTCAGGTATGGATGTTTATTCTTTCTAGATGTCACCTTGGAAACCCAGAAAGAGGCATTCCATTTATTAAAAAAGGTAGAAGGAATGCCAAATAACAGCTGGCATGGTTAAAAGGTAAGGCAAAACAGAATATTATGGCCCAAAGAATATCTTTTCAAAAAAAATGGAAAAAAAGATCTTAACAAAGAAACAAAAAACAGCATAAACATTGGCAAATTAGATGCAAAGGCATTGATAAGAAAGGTTAAAAGATAATTTTTAAAGAAGTTACCACAGAGGCAGACATTCATAAAAACTTTTTCCAGGTGCATTAGAAGAGGAAGTCTGTGAGGGAGTCATTTGGACCATTAGATCATCACTCAGTTCAATAGGCACTCATGGAGGACAGGGCCATAGCAAAGAGACTAACTAGTAAATATTCAGCCTGCTACAATCAGTATCTTTGTAAATGTTGACCAATGAAGACAGAATTAGCCCAAGTATTCATGCTGTGCCAGGTCCAGTCCTGACATTGAACATCCGAGGCTAATTCAGAATGTGCTAGCCGCCAAGTCTTATGCAAGCCCGGTTGATATCTCAACTGGGACACACATAAGGGTATCTTGCTAGGTCCTGACCCCCATCCCTCCCAACCTCTGGAACACTAACAAATCCTCCTCCCTACCTCCTTGGAACATCAACAAACCCCTTCCGATCCCCTCTCCCTCCCTCCCTGAACATCAACAAACACTCCATTGATCCCCTTTCCCACCCTCACATCCCTGGAACATCAACAAATCCCCCATCCAATCCCCCTTCATTCCTCCCTGTTCCTTGGAACATCAACAACCCCCCACTTCTTATCCCCTCTCCCTCCTTCTGATGCCTGGATCATGAATAGACCACCCCACAGGATCCCCATCCTTCCTTTCCAACATCAACAGACCCTCCCCTCAAGGATCCCACAGGCCTGATCTGCCTGATCCATGTTGGTCTAGTAGAGAAAGCACAGGAGCAATGCCCACTACTCCACACCCTTCAAAATGGCTTCTACGACCTCTAGTGGCAGCTTTGTAGTTTCACCACAAATCATAATAAGCAATATAACATAATTTGATAAAAGAAAATCAAACAACAACCTAAACAACCTCTATTATGTCCAAAATACAACCTGAGGGGGGATTTGATAAGAAATTATTGGAAAGTACAGCAGAAGGAAATGAAAAGAAATACAGACAAAAGTAATTCAGGCCAAGATCTAAATTCTAGACAGGGGAGGCACCAACTGTACCATCCGAAACACATGCAAGGAGAGCTGCTTCAAAAGGAAATATTTTATGAGTTGTGGTGAAAAAATTCATTATGGACAATAGAAATTTTAACTAATCTTTTTGCAGAACCTCAAATGAATTCCCCTCCTTTCCTACTAACTTCTTGAGTTATGGTGGAAGCTTAAGGTATCTCACTCTGTTCTCCAGGAACTCCTTCTTATGGCAAAATGACACGTAGTCCTTTACCAATTAGTTCTGAACAGCCTGAAAGGAACTTTGTGCTGCCTCCAAACTTCCCAGTTTCTCCATATGATCCTTTAAAATCTCCTTAAGCGAGATCATCCATTGATTCATAACCCTGAGGTGCTAAAACACCAAAACTATTGCCCACAGTACCTCCAAGTCAAACAATAGCTTGCCAGAGGGATTCTATAGTAATCACCTTTAGTCTGGTATCCCCCTCAGCTCTAGAACTGCATCTGTTTCCCAGCTGTTGATTTACTTTGAAAGTCAGATAGACACCACATTGCCTGTCTCTGGATGTGGCAGACACTTCATTGTCACCCATAGATCACCAATCTACAGAATGCTGTGTTCCCACCAGATGTTTTGGCCTCTAACAGGACATGACTTGCCCCTGCCCCTGTCCACTAACCTGAGGAGATTTTCCACCCAATACTGACCCTCCAAGCAGGGAATTTGTGGCAGGAGCAAGAGGAGGAATTGGTCATCCACGCACAACCAAATTTCATCAAGCCGGGCAGGACTTCCCATCTGACACTACCAGCAAGAAGTACCCCAGCTTAAAGGAAATTCCTGAGGTCAGCATAAACTGAGTTAACGGCACTTGGCCAGAAGGTAAATTCGCTAAGGGGAGGTGGGAATCAGAACTCACCTTCCTTTTGCTCACAAAAAAAAACACAGAAAAAAGTAAAAAAAAAGCCACACATAATTATAGCTTAGATATGCCAAAGTGCTTAGGAACAATCCAGCCACTCATCTGTATAGAATACCATTTTGTTGTGCTGTTGTGGAATTTATGCAGGCCCCCCTCCCACTCTGTTTTCATGAAATTCATACTTTTCAATGATATCTCGTATATATTTTCCAGTGGAATCAAAACTTGAGATACTAGCACAACCATAGAAATCATAGGTAGCAGAATGGGGTGGGCCATGGACCCAACTGATATTTTGCTCAACACCAGCATCAGTAATAACCAGATAGCTTGATGATGGGGTTGGAGATTGGTTTGTCTGACTCCTCCAACCAAAAAAGTGTTCCTGCTGCCCCTGAAACAAACTTGCCTGATTTCTAAGAGCTGGAGTTACAGATGGAATCTATGTCTTCTGCTTTGCGCTGAGTCATTCGTTTAGCCCCACTACTTCCTTATCTCAAGAAAGCTTAATGAGTCTATTTATGTGCAATATAAGAAACTGCTTTATGTTAAGATGACTGCAATGTCCTGAACTCTAGGAGCCAAGACAAGGTCATGGAGATAACATTTTTTCTAAGCTTTGAACTACTTCTGTTCTCTGAGTCCTGATGTGATGCAGAAATATGTATTGTTATACATCTGTATTATTTGAGCATTGCCAAGTCTCATGAAGATATTTGGATTATACCTTTTTCTATGAAGTGCACAAAGCTATTCAGCTGGATGGCTGGGAAATTTGGACACTGAAAAAATTCCAATTCACATTTGCTTATTACTTTATAACACAGCATGATATATACACCTTGCCATTTATGTACATAGGGAGACTGTATTTAAGAATAAAATTTTTTGTTTAAACAGATACTAGTGGCTTTATATTTGTGGTATTTCTTACTGACACAGTTTTAAGTGTCAATAACACAGCAAGAAAGGTTATCTCCAATATCAGCACACCATGTAGAAAACTCAAGTTTTTCTAGGATGAAGAAGTTATGCACTAAACGTCTTGGTAAATATGTTTTGGCATGAGTAATGCTAAAAATTAAACATTAAAACTAAAAGATAACCTGTTAGATGATGCACGTGATTTTAGCATGTGTGTAAAAAAAAAAAAACCGACAACAAATAGCCTCAATAATATATGAACAATACAAGCATGCATGTTAACCCATAAACCTGCAGCACTGGTCTTACAATCCAGCGGTGCCTGTTCAAATCCCACCGCTGCTCCTTGTGATCTTGGGGCAAGTCACTTACCCCTCCATTTCCTCAGGTGCAAAATTAGATTGTGAGCCCTCCAGGGACAGAAAAAATACGCTGTGTACCTGAATGCCACTCACCTTGAGCTACTACTGAAAAAGGTGTAGCAAAAATAAACGTACATAAGTACATAAATATTGCCATACTGGGAAAGACCAAAGGTCCATCGAGCCCAGCATCCTGTTTCCACAGTGGCCAATCCATGTCACAAATACCCGACAAGACCCCAAAAAGTACAAAACATTTATACTGCTTGTCCCAGAAATAGTGGATTTTCCCCATTTATAACAGTCTATGGACTTTTCCTTTAGGAACCGGACAAACCCTTTTTAAAACTCCGCTAAGCTAACCGCCTTTACCACATTCTCTGGCAACGAATTCCAGAGTTTAATTACACGTTGAGTGAAGAAAAACTTTCTCCGATTCATTTTAAATTACTACATTGTAGCTTCATCGCATGCCCCCTAGTCCTAGATATTTTTGGAAAGCGTTAACAGACGCTTCACATCTACCCGTTCAACTCCCTCTCATTATTTATAGACCTCTGTCATATATCCCCTCAGCCGCCTTTTCTCCAAGCTGAAGAGCCCTAGCTGCTTTAGCCTTTCCTCATAGGGAAGTCATCCCATCCCCTTTATCATTTTCATCGCCCTTGCTCTGCACCTTTTCTAATTCCACTATATGTTTTTTGAGATGCGGCGACCAGAATTGAACACAATATTGGAGGTGCGGTCGCACCATGGAGCGATACAAAGGCATTATAACATCCTCATTTTTGTTTTCAATTCCTTTCCTAATAATACCTAACATTCTATTTGCTTTCTTAGCCGCAGCAGCACTCTGAGCAGAAGGTTTCAATGTATCATCAATGACGACACCTAGATCCCTTTCTTGGTCCATGACTCCTAACGTGGAGCCTTGCATGACATAGCTATATTTGGGTTCTCTTTCCCACATGTATCACCTTGCACTTGCTCAATTTAAACATCATCTGTCATTTAGACGCCCAGTCTCCCAGTCTTGTAAGATCTGCTTGTAATTTTTCACATTCCTCCTACGATTTAACGACTTTGAATAACTTTGTGTCATCAGCAAATTTAATAACCTCACTAGTTACTCCCATCTATAGGCCATTTATAAATATGTTAAAAAGCAGCGGTCCCGCACAGAGCCCTGGGGAACCCCACTAACTACCCTTCTCCATTGAGAATACTGACCATTTAACTCTTCCCTCTGTTTTCTATCTTTTTAACCAGTTTTTAATCCACAATAGAACACTCTCCATGACTCTCCAATTTCCTCAGGAGTCTTTCATGTGGTACTTTGTCAAACGCCATCTGAAAACCCAGATACACAATATCAACTGGCTCCCCTTTATCCACATGTTTGTTCACCCCTTCAAAGAATGTAGTAGATTGGTGAGGCAAGATTTCCCTTCACTAAATCCATGTCTCATTAATCCATGCTTTTGAATATGCTCTGTAATTTGTTCTTAATAATAGTCTTTATGTAAAAGCCTAAGTTTGCATCTAACGTTCCTTTCATTTGCATGTCTGTACACTCATTTTTAGTGCACAACATCGTTTCAGATTGATTTTAATGTGTGCTAAGTACTTCATGCATAGCACATACATTTTTTTGTTTATGATGTTGTTTGCATGTTATGGATTGTGACTTTTATTTTTTATTATTTTAATTTATGTACCCTAAGTGGATAATCAAATAAACACACCCTTAGAACCTTTGAACCTTATTGTATCTTCTGAGTTTGGGGCACCTATGTGATTTTGACAAGATTCAGATGAGACTGTCTAGTGATTGTGCCTGTTCTTAGGGGACACCATACTACGCCTACAACAGGTTTAGGTTCTTACGTCATTGGTATCTAGCAATGCACAAAGGGCATTTAATGTATTTTTTGCTGAGTGTGCAGATTTATGAACTGTGGCAACTATAAACCTCATAGTAAATCTGATGGAGGATCTATTTAAGTACCAAATACTGCTTTTCCCATCATGCGCCTCTCTTATCTCGGGACCAAAACACAGATGTCTCCAAGATCTTAACCTTGACACTGATACCTTAGCCCTGACTTATACTTGGAAAAAGCTTTGTTTGAAGGATCCTAAGTTGGAGCAATTTCCCAGTGAATGAAGGCTCTTGATAAGCTAAAAGAAGCAGTGTTGCAATCTTGTTCAGCTGTTTAGTAACCACCCCAGTGGTATTCCAGTCATCAAGGGCTGCAATCAGGTCAGATTTTCAGTAGGGACAAAAAATGTTGGTCCATTTGCCTCATTTTCCTGAATTTCAGGTGTATTTCTGCTTCATTTCACACCTTTGTTTTAATAAAAAAATATATTTCACATGCTTGAAAACCTTTTAACAGCAAAAGAAAAAAGCACAGCAAAACCTTCAAGACTGGAACAATCGAGAGTCCTTTATTCATAAAGACCCGACAAGGGCCTTCTTTCAATGTACCAACGCCTGCCTCAGGGGTCCAATAATTAAGATGCTCTTGAAAATAAAGACACAATGGATGGAAAAAACCTCCCTTAATTCTGTAACATATCTATAATATCAAACTGTTTCCTGCAATGATGGCAAGTCCAACATGAATGTTTCTAGCGCATCATGCATTGGTACGTGGACACATGGCCCTTGTCGGGTCTTTATGAATAAAGGACTCTCAATTGTTCCAGTCTTGAAGGCCCTGTTGTACTTTTTTCTTTTGCTGTTTGTGTCTGTGTACTTTTGAACCCTCTCTTTTGTTACCTGAAAACCTTTTGACTCATGATAATCAAACTAAACCACATCAATTCATAGTTTAACATGCCTTAAGTTGATTTAGTATGTACTAAGGAGTCCTTTTACTTAGTTGTGGTAACCAATGGCCTTAGCGTGCTCTTGGGTCATTCCACCACACTAAGATCATTTTACTGCAGCCTTAAAAACCTTGATTTCCTATTTATTTAATGAATGGCTGTGCACTAATGTTGCAATTAGTGTGCGGCCATTTTTAAAAATTACTGTGAGAGCACTTACCACACCTATTTTGTAGGTGGTAAGGTCTCTCGTGATAATTATGGATAATGTGGAATATAAGTTTTATAATAAATAAATAAATAAATATATGCACTAACAAGTTAGCATACAGTAATGTAGATGCGCTAACTGATTAGCACAGGAATGCCCACTCTCTGCCCTGACACAGCCCCCTCAAAAGATACAAGAAAAATAATTAGAACACAGTTAATGCATGCACATTCCAAACCTAATAAAGAATTCATTAGCACATCCCACGTTAGGCTTTTTTTGTGCCTAACACATCTTAGTAAAAGAATCCCTAAGGGGTCCTTTTACCAAGCTACGGTAAAAGGTGGCCTGCGCTAAAATCAGCATGTGTTTTTGACGTGTGCTGAGGCCCCCATTTACCATAGCAAGTAAAAGGCTGTCTTTTTCACTGGAGAAGAAATGGCCATGTGGTAAGTGAACCACTTGCCGCATAGCCATTTCGAGAGGAGCACTTACCATCACCCATTGAGGTGGCAGTAAAGGCTCCCGTGCTAACCCCAGTGATGCTACAAAAATAAAAATATTTTTGAAGCATTGGAAATGGCGCACACTGTGGATGGGAGCTACTGCTGGGCTCCTGTGGTACATAAGAACAAGTATCAATAATTATGGCCATACTGAGTCAAACCAACAGTCCATCTAGCCCAGTATCCTGTTTTCCAAACAGTGGCCAAGCCAAGTGACAAGAACCAGGCAGAAACCCAAATAGTGACAACACTCCATACTACAAAACCAAGGGCAATCAGTTGCTTCTCATGTCTGTCTCAATAGCAGACTATGGATTTTTCCTCCAGGAACTTGTCCAAACCTTTTTTTAAACCCAGATACACTAACTACTGTTACCACATCCTCCAGAGTTCCAGATTTTAACTATTCGTTGAGTGAAAAAAATATTTCCTCTTATTTTAAAAAAATTATTTTCATTTAACTTCCTCGAGTGTCCCCTACTTTTGGAACGAGTAAAAAAATCAATTTACTTCTGCTCGTTCTACACCACTCAGGATTTTGTAGCCCTCAATCATATCTCCCCTCATCCATCTCTTTTCCAAGCTGAAGAGCCCCAACCTCTTTAGCCTTTCCTCATATGAGAGCGGTTCCATCCCCTTTATCATTTTGGTTCCTCTTCTTTGAAACTTTTCCAATTCCACTATATCTTTTTTGAGATACTGCGACCAGAACTGAATGCAATACTCAAGGTGCAGACGCACCATGGAGTGGTACAGATGCATTACAGTATTTTCGGTCTTATTCAACATCCCTTTCCTAATAATTCCTAGCATCCTGTTTGCTTTTTTTGGCTGCCGCTGCACACTGAGCAGAAGATTTCAGCGTATTATCTACAACGACATACATATCTTTTTCTTGACTGCTGACTCCTAAGGTGGACCCTAGGGGGTGCCTCATGCTGAGGCTCTTGCAGTCAGTCTGAGCTGAGCAGTCGAGGAGAGAGGAGTTCTGTTTGTAGGCTCTGAGAGTGGAGGAAAGAGAAGCTCAGCCTGTCTCCTAAGGGAAAAAGGACTGGCAAGTCCCAGGCTGCAAGGCCTGGTAAGACTAGAAAAGAACCCCAGGAAGGGAGTGAGGGCCCAGACACCTCTGGCTTGAAAGAGAGAGGCCTGGGGAAGGAAGAACATGATCCAAAAACCCAAAGTAAGACCCAGAAGATTCAGGAATAGGTCCAAGAAAAACCTCAGAGGACCCAAGCACAGTTCCAGAAGGCCCTGGAGTTGGAACAGCGGGACTTGCAAGTAAGTCTGCAACAGCAAACCATGACACAAGTGCTGTCAGAGCAGCGGGAAGAACGGGGGAGCTTTGTGGAGAAAGGCAGAAGGATCCTGTTTGGAGGTGGTGGGGAAGAAGAGGATCCCACTGGAGAAGTAAGAATAATGGAGGGGACTAGTGGGGATTCTGATACTGAATCTGAAGACCTGGAAGAGGAAGGAGAGGAGGTAGGCCATATGTGGCCCAAAGAAGGAGAGAATATGGCCAAAGCTGTTATAGAAGGAGTCAGAAGACTAATGAGTTTAGAGAAAGCAATGGAAAGTTTGAAAATGAGACTTAAGAAAGCAGAGTCTATGATAAAATTGGTTCCAAAAGAGTTCCAGAGACAGTATAAAGAAGAGGAAAGAGCTGTGCAGAAAAAACTGCTGGAAACATAGAAAACGTTTAAAGAAATGGCTGTGGCTCCAGGCAACCCATTGAGGGAAGTGTACATTAATAGAGCCAGAATGGCAGCCATGCAAAAAAGAACAGTGGTTTTAGAACTGAGAAGGCAAGCCAGAAGTTCCAGAAGTTCCAGGAGGAAGGAGAAAGGAACAGAAATGCAAAGGCAGGACAAAAAGTGCAGCACCTGTGGGAAAGCTGACAGAGGTTGTAGAACAGCAATGCACTAAAGAACAACAGTTTTCAAAAGGAGCAAAAGAAGGGAGCAGTCAGTTTGCATCTACCATGGAAGTCACAGGGGCAGTCTGTGGAGAGACAGACCAGTCAGATTCCCAGCTGATTGGCTGTAAAACAAAGGGCAAAAGAAGGAAAATAGATTTAAGAGACTTGTACCCAGAAAAAACAGAAATTGTTTTGCAAGAAAAAGAGGAGAATCAGAGGGCAAGTGGAGGTGCCCCACAAGCAGGCAGTAGAAACTGTGGAATGGTTGAGCAGTGAAGAATCTTTTTTGGATGGTCTAAAAGGTTTGGAGGAGGCTTGGAAGGAGGAATGCAGGCCAGGAAAAGGTACTGAATCAACTGATTTGACAGAGGGAAAAATGAAGCAAGCACAGTGTCTGTCAAGTGTTTTGAATGTAGCTGGAGAAAGAATGATGGAGGAGAGCGGTGTTTCCCAGCAAGATGAAGTTTTGTTGAGCAGTGGGGTTTCTCTGCTTGCCGGGCTTGAGGAGAACGAAGCAGAGCAGTTTGAACCAGAGAGACATATTGTCAGCTGCAGTGACATCAGACAAAGGAACCCCCAAGCTGTGAAAGTGAAAGTTTACTGTGCTGCTGTAAGGGAATTGGAACCCTTATCCTTGCAGTAAGCAGAGGAGGTAGAGACCGGCAGTCTTTTCCAGACAGGTGCAGGTCAGACAGCATCAGGGGGAGAAGTGAGAGGAGACCCATTGCAGAGGACAGAGGTAGTAGCAGGCCTGCTTGCTGGTGATCAAGAGAAAATAAATACAGAGGAAAGCAATTCGAAGTGGAGCAGTGCAGTGAAAGGTACATCTGATCATGATTGTGGAAGAATGAGGAGTGTGCCAGGAGTCCAGGAGCAGAACAACATGGTGGAGGAGTGTATACTTCACCTGGATACAGGAATGGATTGGGCCAAGCAGGAGATACCAGGAAAAAGGGAGGAGACAGTCATCAGTGCTGCGGAATGCTGTGTTTTGGAAAAGAGAACTGAGAAATCCCAAGTAAGTTTGGTGGAATGGAGGGCAACAGACGGTGAAAAATCAGATCAGAAGAGGACAGAAAACAGGGGTTCTACAGGAGTGGAGGTATACAGAACTGTGACTGAGGGGGCATCGGGTGGGAGAGGAGGGGAGAGAGGGTGGCAGCAACAGCATGGGGTTGGTGGGGTGATGCAAATATTATGTGAAGGACAAAATGTGCCAGTGATTTTGGGTGAAAAAGATCAAAATGTATTAGCATTTTTGTGTGAAGGAGAAGGAGAAGGAGGGAGGGGGAGGCAGAAAGCAAGAGGGGAGGCAAGAGGGGAAGCAAGGAAGTGGGTCAGGTTGGGGAAGGAGGGAGAGATTGTCTTTTGCAGAAGTGGTTGAGGAAGAATTTGAAGTTGGACTGGATGAAATAGTCCCAGCAGGGGTATCAGCAAAGAGAGAGGGATTAGAGGAAGGTGAGGGAGGTCAGAAGAGACAAAGAAAATTGTGACAATGGCTGTACAGGAATGCATTGTTTACCACCCTGAATGTGGCAAGTGTGAAGTCAGGAAGAGCAAGGTTCATGGCCTTCAAGTGTTCTGTCCTCTGACAGCCTTGCACTAGTTTATAATGTGATTCTAAAATGTGTATAATGCTTTTACTGTTATTCTCATTTCTAAGGACTTTCACTCCTGCAGTTTCCACTGCAAAGATACGGGAGCAATGCATTGTGTGTAATGTAGTTCACAGGTGATGCAGCCACACTTGCTTATCTGTATAAGAACTGGTATCATTGGTTGTGCTACTGCCTAGACCTCTTTTCTCTCTCAGCCAAACTTGGCTCCTGTGTCTACTTGTAATCATTTCCTGGTCAGTCTTACTATCTCTGTCCTGAGAGGTCAGCCAGGTATGACCTTTCCCTCCAATCGAGAGCCATCCTCTAGGACCACCCCTTGCTACCTGATGGCAGGCTCTGTCCCCATTGGTTTTTACCTGCTTCTCCCTGAGCCTGTGTGAGGCTTCAAGACCTCTTTGTCCCTTCAGCCTTGAGGCATTCACCATCTTGCTTCAGACAGCACTGTCCTGCTGAAACTCCCTGCAATGAACTTGGTTTTTTACCTTGAAATTATCTCCTCCCTAATGAGATATTGCACATTTCAGTCACCTAGCTCTGAGATACTTCTATCTGATCAACTATTTCTCACCTCCAACCACTGAAATAGCTCTCAGAATTATGGAGTCTCTGTGTCCTGGGGAAGCACTTCTGAACATCTGACTGTGAGTAAATTATCTGTGATTTATTCAAATAAAAGAGACTTCAAAAAATATTAGAGACTTCAGGTGTGGTTGGTGTGCCAAGGTTATACTTTCAAGATATCATAGACTTTACAGTAACAAGTCCATGAGAGGCTTGAACATCGAGTATATGAAGGAGCAGGAAGATGTGGACATCTGGTTAATTCAGGAAACCAGGGTGGATTCACTGGTCACCTTGAATCAGGCTAAAAAAGAGTGGAGGGTAGGACCTTTGGTCTGGTCAATAGCTGGGGAGCCAGGTGGTGGGGTGGCGATTTTATTCAGGGGGTGGGAGGTGGATATTCACAAGGTGATAGAGGTAAGAGTAGGTAGATGCCTGATTCTGGATGTGAGTATTAAGGGCTGGAGTCTAAGGATCATTAATACGTACGGTCCTCAGAAGAAGTGGGAAAGGAAACAACTGTTTCTTAGGGTACGACCCTTCTTATAGACATCCAGACAGGTGGTATGGGGAGGGGATTTTAACACAGTGACAAGAGCACTGGACTGAGCTGGGAGGATGAATGGGGTGGAGTATGATGGGGTAACGCTAAGAGAGGTGGCAAAGGGAGCGGGTTTGGTAAACGTTTTTATTCAACACTGCCCAGAACAGAGGGGATTTACATATTTTAAGGATGAACACAGGAGTAGAATAGACAGGATGTTTATGAAAGAAGGTGCTTGTGTGAGGATACCAAACACGCGAGTGGTAGATGATACGGACCACTTGATGGTGGAGGCCTGTCTGGGAGGGACAGCAGCTTATCAGAAAGGGAAAGGCTTGTGGAAGCTAAATGCAAGTTGGTTAACGAAGGAGGAGGTTGTACAAAGGTACAAGGAATTTCTGGAGGACCAAATGTCTATTATGGAAGGCTTTGAGTTTGTAGGTGACTGGTGGGAAATGTGTAAGAAACGAACACAAAAAATTTTCAAAAAATTAGGGGAAGAATATCAAGGGAGGAGAATCAGATCAAGTGCAGTATTGTGGAGAAAACTGGATAGGATGATTTCTGACCGCGAGGACCCAGAACAGATAAAAGAAGTACAAGAGCAGTTAAAAGGCCTGTAGTATGATAGATGGGAATCTTTAAAAATGGAAAGGGACTACGGGAAGTTTGTTTCTCCAGATCCGTATCAGAGCTGTAAGTAGAAATCTGGGGCGAGCAGGGTTTGGGGCTTGAGGGACAAGGAGGGTGTACTCTGGCAGTCTCAGGAGGGGATCCTACAAGCAGCCAAGCAATTTTATGAGGATTTTTTTTCAAGACAGGAAATTCCAGAAGAGGTTTGGAAACAATATGTGGCAGAAACACCGAGAGAGGAAAGGATGCAAGTGGAATTGGATGTAGTTGCTCCCTGGGAGGTAAGGGAAATAGAGAAAGCAATTGAGGGCCTAGCTTAGAAAAAGACCCCAGGCCCAGACTGATTGCCTGCAGAATACTATCAGACTTTTAAAAGACAGCTAGCACCTTTGTTAGGCAAAGTATTTGAGGAGGCAGCAGGGAAAGGGGAGCTCCCCCAGTCTTTGAAGGGGGCTGCATTGATCCTTCTCGCCAAAGGGAAGGATCAAGTGCAGCTGGCCAATTGGAGACCAATAGCATTGCTAAATTTAGACAGGAAAATTATGGCCAAAGTTTTGGCAGACAGATTGAGGGGAGTGTCCCCTTTTCTGTTGTCTCCCTCGCAAATGTGCGGGGTGCCGGGGAGGGGAGTCTTGGAGGCGGCTGCGACAGTGAGGGAAGGGGTGGAGAGGAGCAAACTGGAAAAAGAGGGGCGAGTCCTGTTAACTCTTGACCAGGAAAAGGCATTTGATAGGGTGCAGCATGAATACTTATGGGAAGTGTTGAAGCAATACGGAATACCATCGTGGTTTATTTATTGGGTGAGGACTTTGTACCAGGGGGCTACATGCTCCATGCTGATCAATGGTTGGCTGGGGAAGGAATTTCCAATATCAGCGGGAGTATGACAGGGATGCCCACTTAGCCCCCTCCTCTATGTCTTCTCGATCGACCCATTCGTGAGGAGATTGGAAGCGGGAGGAGAGGGTGGGTCCTTGACAGGAATCACACTAGGCAAGGGTCAGGTCCTGAGGACAGTGGTATATGCAGATGATATCACTATATAGGTGGCAAAGAAAGAAGTAGTGGGGAGTCTGAGCTCCAAAATGACAGAATACTTGAATGCATCAGGATCTAAAGTGAACAGAGGAAAGTGCCACTCGCTGTGGCTTGGCTCTGAGGAGCACAAGTTCCAGCTGGAGGGGGGGGGGGGGGTCCTGATACAGAAGAAAGGGTAAGGGTATTAGGGATCGAATTTCAGAAGGCAGGAGATGATGTACACAATTGGGAATTGAAGATAAAAAAGAGGCCCGGGAGAGGGTGGAAAGATGGAAGGTCTGGAGAATGAGTTTTCAAGAGAGGATTTGCCTCATGAAGAACTTCCTCCTGCCCATTTTCCTGCATGTTAGCTACATTTGGTTGTTGCCAGAGAAACTGTACACAGCAGTAGTATCTTCTTCCAAATGCTGTGGGGAAATCGTTTGAACATGGTGAAAAGGGACATGACGTACCTTCCCAGGGTAAAAGGCGGCCTGGGGATGGTCAATCCTGTGCTGTTCCTGACTTTATTATTTGTCCAATTTAATTTGGGGGCAATATTAAGGCAGAACCCTCCAGGGTGGACGGAAAATATGGAAAAGGGGTGGGAGAGGGTCTGCACAAGGTAGAAAGGGGGAGGGTCAGTGAAGGGGGCGAGTGCAGGGAAAAGGAGGATAGCGGATTATCAGAAGGGATTGGTTAGGGTAGTGAATAGGTGGCAGAGGGGGATAGGAAGGCTATGGGGGAAAGAATTCTACATCTGTATTTTTGTCCAGAAGTTAGCCTCAGGGATTGCCCAGGAGCAATAATGAAGAAGGGTTTGGAACTCTTAAACATGAACAAGTAGCCACATAAGTTTTTTGATCTCACCTGGCTGGCCTTTCAAGGAAAGCTGTTTGCGAGGGGAAATTTGAAATGCAGGAAGCTGGAGGAAATAAATTGTCCCAGAGCGGAGTGTGGGCAAGACAGAAACAATGGATCACTTTTTGAGGGAATGCCCCTTCAACCAGGAGGTGGGGAAAAAAGTGTCTTGGGAATTCTTAGTTTTCAGTCTTTTTCCTATTCAGAATGGGTGTACGGTTGTTATTGACCAGGACTGTACCAGCATACTGGGACATTATTTGTGATCACTGCTATTTTGAAATACTTCTTGTGGATGGCCAGATGCCAATTGACATTACAGAAAAGTTTACTGTCAGTGGACACGGTGGTGGGGGATGTGCTGCGGGAGGGTTTTTTCTGGCAAGTTTGGAGCAAGAGAGGTTTGGGAGGGGGAGGTGGGAAGGGTATTGGAAGCATGTACGGTTGAAACTTGATTAGATAGGTATGTTTTTGTTATTGTAGTGGTTTTAGTTTTCTTTTTGAACTTTTGTATAAAAGTAGGTTTGTTGTAATCAGTTGCAAGTTTCTCCAATAAAAACATTCTCTAGCATCAGGTAACCATGATTTGGATTATTCTTTCCAATGTGCATCACCTTGCATTTGTCCACATTAAATTTCATCTGCCATTTGGATGCCCAATCTACCAATTTCCTAAGTTCTTCCTGCAATATTTCACAGTCTGCACGTGTTTTAACAACCTTGAGAAGTTTTGTATCATCTGCAAATTTGATCAACTCACTCATCATTGCTATTTCCATATCATTTATAAATATGTTAAATAGCATTGGTCCCAGTACAGATCCCTGCGGCACTCCACTGTTCACCCTCCTCCACTGAGAGAAATGACCATTTAACCCTATCCTCTGTTTTCTGTCCAATAGCCAATACCTAATCCACACCAGAACCTTGCCTCCTATCCCATGATACTTTAATTTTCTCAGGAGTCTCTCATGAGGAACTTTATCAAAATCTAGATATGCTACATCAATGGACTCACCTTTATCCACATGTTTATTCATGCCTTCAAAGAAATAAAGCAAATTGTTGAGGCAAGACTTCCCTCGGTAAACCCATTTTTGTCTGTGTGTTCTGTAATTTTATTCTTTATAATAGTTTCCACTATTTTGCCCAGCACCGATGTCAGGCTTACCAGTCTATAATTTCCCAGATCACCCCTAGAACCCTTTTTAAAAATCAAGATCACATGGCCACCCTTCAATCTTGAGGTACTACGGATGATTTTAACGTAGGTTGGATATTACTAACAGCAATTGGGATCAGCAATTTCATGCTTGAGTTCTTTGAGTACCCTTAGATGTATGCCATCCAGTCCAGGTGATTTACTACTCTTTAATTTGTCAGTTTGGCTAAGTACATCTTCCAGGTTCACGGATATTTCTTTCAGTTCCTCCGCATCATCACCCTTGAAAACCATTTCCGGTACAGGCAGATCTCTTACATCTTCTTCGTAAAGACAGAAGCAAAGAATTCATTAAGGTTCTCTGCTATGGCCTTGTCCACCCTGAGCGCCCCTTTTGTTCTTTCATGATCTAACAGTCCCATGGATTCCCTCGCAGGCTTTCTGCTTCTGATGTAGCCTCTGTGGCAAGTTTCTCTTCATATTCTCTTTTAGCCTTCTTTATTAATGCTTTGCATTTGACTTGCCAGTGCTTATGTTGCTTCTTATTTTCTTCATTTGGGTCCTTTTTCCATTCTTTGAAGACAATCTTTTAGCTGTAATGGCCTCTTTTACTTCACCTTTAAACCACACTGGCTGACGTTTTCTCTTCTTTCCACCTTTGCAAATACGTGGAATGCATCTGGACTTGGTTTCCAAGATCATATTTTTGAATAACGTCCACACCTGATTAAGAGAGACATAATCGAACAGGGTGCCCAAGTTTTCCTGAGGACGTCCTCGCACGACGTCCCCGCGAAGGGGCGGTGAAACCCGTATTATCGAAACAAGATGGATGTCCATCTTTCGTTTCGATAATACGGTCGGGGACGCCCAAATCTCAACATTTAGATCGACCTTGGAGATGGTCGTCCTTAGAGATGGTCGTCCCCAATTTTTGGCGATAATAGAAACCGAGGACGCCCATCTCAAAAACGTCCAAATCCAAGCCGTTTGGTCATGGGAGAAGCCAGTTTTTTTTGTGAAGACATATGATGCAACGGTTCCCTCATTATACCAAACGCGTGTCCTTTAAGAACGAGGAGTTTCCGAATTTTCTGAAGTCTTTTTTTCTCCACTTTTTTCATGTTGTGCCTGCCACAGTTGCCCTCAAAAAGGTTGTATATGAGGTAGAATTTTTGAATTTTGTTGATAACACATTCTACCTATTCCAGACATATTCAGGGTAAATAAAATCACCCACTATTATAGTATTGCCCAATTTGCCAGCTTTCCTAATCTCTGTAAACATTTCTTCATCTGTCTGTTCATTCTATCCCGGCGGATGGTAGTACAGTCCTACAAGAATACTCCTTCCCTTCATACATGGAATTTCTATCCATAATGATTCCACGCTGTTATCTGTGTCATGTGGAATGTTTATTTTATTTGACTCTATTCCCTCTTTAACATATAGCGCAACCCCCCCTCCAATTTAATCCTCTCTGTCATTGCGATACAACTTGTACTCTGTTAACACAGTGTCCCATTGATTGTCCTCTTTCCACCAAGTCTCTGAGCTGCCTATTATATTACCTCATTATTTAGTGCTATATATTTTAACTCTCCCGTCTTATTTTTCAGGCTTCTAGCATTTCTATACAGGCACTTCAAATTGTGTTTTTTCCTTTGATCTACAAGCTACTTAGAAGTTGAAGAAGATAATGTGCCTCCTTTATCCTACTCTCTCATTAAGCACACCTGGCTTACTTTCAGCATTATTGAAACCTTTCTATTGGGATTCCCTAAATGTCCTGTTTCAATAGTATCCTTCTAGGATACTCCACACTGAACCATGCGCTTTGTTGGCTCCCCCCCCCCCCCCATTCTAGTTTACAAGTTGCTCTATCTCCTTTTTAAAAGTTAGCACCAGCAGCCTGGTTTCATCCCAGTTAAGGAAACAGGATGCTGGGCTTGATGGACCTTTGGTCTTTCCTAGTATGGCAATACTTATGTACTAGAACAGTCTCCCCCTTTTCCAGAATGTTGCCCAGTTCCTAACAAATCTAAATCCCTCATCCCTGCACCATTGTCTCAACCACGCATTGAGACTTCGTAGCTCTGCCTACCTTTTGGGTCCTGCTCATGGAATGGGGAGCATCTCTGAAAATGTGACCCTGGAGGATCTGGACTTCAATTTTCTACCTAAGAGCCTAAATTTGGCTTCCAGAACCTTTCTCCTACATTTTCCTGTGTCATTGGTACCCCATGTACCAAGATATCCGGCTCCTCTCCAGCACTATCTAAGATCCTGTCTAGGTGAAGCGTGAGGTCCACCATCTTCACACCAAGCAGGCAAGTCACCAGGCAGTCCTCAAGTCCACCAGCCACCCAGCTATGTATATGCCTAATGATCGAGTCACCAACTACAACAGCTGTCCTAACCCTTCCCTCCTGGGCAGAAGTTATTGGAGACATACCCTCGGTGCGAGAGGATAGTACATCCCCTGGTGGGCAGGTTCTGGCTACAGGAGTACTTCCTACTTCACCAGGGTGATGCTCTCCTTCTAGGAGACCTCCCTCCCCCATGGCAGCACAGGGGATGCCAGACTGGAGGTGGGACTTCTTTACAACATCCCTGTAGGTCTCCTCTATGTACCTCTCTGTCTCCCTCAACTCCACCAAGTCTGCTACTCTAGCCTCAAAAGAACAGACCCATTCTTTGAGAGCTAGGAGCTCTTTGCATCAGACACACACATATAACTGCTCACCAACTGGGAGATATTCATACATGTGACAATCAATGCAAAAGACTGGATAGTACCCCTCTTGCTGCTGGACTGCTGACTCCATCTTAGTGTTTTTGAGTTTTTCAATAATTTAAAACTTGCTATGGTATTAAGGATATTAGCCTAATATAAAAACATCTTTAGTTTATGTGGTATATTGTGTGATTTATTTAGTGTTTTCTTCTTAGGAAGTAATGAAATGTAACTAAAACTCTGTAAGAGCACTCCTCACTTCTTATCCTAATTACAATAACTGACTATAAATGAAGAGTTGTTCTGGGGTGGGTAGGATGAAGACTAAACTAGGTCCTGCAGTGCCTGCTAGAGGTTATCTGTTAATGCTGGCTGTGGTACAAAGTTCAAGTTTTAAAACTAGAGGGGAAAGAGTATGGAGATTAGTTGACAAAGTTTGCTTTTTTATATTCTGCCAAGCCCATTGTCGCATGCTAACCCTTTGGTGAAAGGGCCCCTTAATTTTTAAGGCACACTACAGAATTCACATTAATAACCACACATCTCTAATTTTCAGGATATTACTAATGAATATGCATGAGAGAGATTTACATACAATGGAGATAATATACATGCAAATCTCTCTCATGAATATCCTGAAAACCTGGACCTCGAGGCCTGGGAATAAATACCACTGAAATACCCCAACTTCCCAAATCACAGCTGTCACCAAGCACAATGTGCTGGTCAAATCTACTGCTCATTTTGCCTTTCTAATTTGTGAATACTGTAGAGTTATATTTATTGTTATCCTACTGGCCGTAGGCTTGCTGTTGTCATTTTTTGATGGAGTACAGCACTGACTCTGGGATTTGGAGAAGGCAAAAGATTGCTACCACTGAACATAAAATATTGCTTCCTCAAATGTAAGTGCAGCCAAGTGTACTGTTAAGATATTTAAAAGGTACTTAAATTATTTCCACTGTTTGAATATTGTTTTCAGAACTCTATTGTGTCAACTTCTTAGGTTAGCACATAATTGCTTTTTTGGCCTGATGTTGATATGAATGGTTTCTTGCTTTACCTTGATATTTAGACCAGATATTAATACAGAATAGGGCATTGTTCCCAGATTAACGGATTTATTGTCTTCTGTTCTCTTCCAATTTCAATTTCAGAGAAGTAGCATAACTCCAGTAAAGCAACCAGTAACTCAGAGTGCATCATGTTCTTTGTGTTTTTTTCTCTTAAATACCATGACAAATAATAGCGTTCGTTTCTATGTCCTAGAGGTATTCTCCTATGATCTGACCATCTGAAATTTGACAATAAAAATAACCAAATAACTTTGGTTTAGATTTGAATTCCAGTTGCTATGGGTATGATTTTATCATACATTCATTCTAATTAAAAATGTTAATGCATGTTTTAACTTTGCTTTAAAAAATAATAATATTAAAAGATTCTTGCTAGGATGTTGTGGAATTGCATTCCAAAGCTCTGGGCCGTGGACTGAGAAAATTGATCCCTTGATTCCATAAAAGTCTCCAAAAATTGCATGTAAAAATGTAGGCATGTTCCTGATTTGCATGTGCAATTTATTAGAATAATGAGCCAATGAGTGCCAATAATTGGCTTTTTTAGCAAGGCATTATTTTCACAAATTAGATTTAATTGGGACCTATGTGCTTAAAGTTAGGTGTGGGATCCGTGTCTAAAATTTATGATTGGCCTGAAAAAGGGGGTGCAGAAATAGGAGGGTCATTGGTGTTTTGGGGCAGATTAGGGGTGTGGTTTTGAGTTACATGTGTAATTGTAGGTGCAGGCATTTTCATTGGTGGAAATAGTGGCTCCTAAATTACACGCTACCTCTCCACTTATGCATTAATTCTATAAACTGGTCTATCTTTGGCTGCTATAACTTAACTTGTCAGCTGATGAATATTGGTTTAACCAGCTATGCGCATAGCGGCCACCCCCCCCCCCCCACCCCCCAAATTCAATGCTGGTAGTCGGATATGGCCCGACATTGAATTTCCATGCTCGCCCTGACTGTGAGAGTTAGCCGGACTGCCTCCTGTGGTCTGAATATCGGCTGGACTGTGATCAATTTGGGCTTAGTGCACAGGAAAGTCTTGTATTAACCCACGTTAAACCAATTTTACAGCAGCTTAGTAAAACAACCCCATAGAGTCAAAAACATTAGAATTTTAGCTCTTTGATTTGTAATTGAAACCAACTCACGTTAAGAAGATGTGGAGTATGTTTTACCAGGGGGCTGGTGTGCAGTTCAAGATTTGTTTATGTTAAATTACAGCTGAAAAGTATAAAACATACTCAGTAGCAACCTGGGTTTAAAAAAACACTACTGTAAGTAATTTAGACAAATAATTTGATTTTTTCTTATTTCATCTTTCTACCATCTTATGACTTTGAAACTAATGCAGTGTTTGTCATAGATGGTTTTATCTTCATTTATGCTAACAGGCCAAATGAGGAAACAATTACTGGATGCTGGCTTGAAAAGTGTCTGAATATGCCAAGTGAGTTTATCTTTTTTCACTGTGGCTTAAAACATAACTAAGCAATAAGCCAAGCTGCTAACCTAAAACGCATGGTAGTTTCAGTTTTACACTAGGTTTACAATAAACTTGCGTTGCATTTCCCCAGAGGTTTTTGTCAGTGATTAAGCTTGACAATAGTATGTTTTGAGTTTACTGAAAGATCTACTGCGCTTGGAGCTTAACTTTAGTACTTTTAAAAAGCAATCGATAAAGGCTGTTTTCTAATAAGAAAAATTTATGAACTGACAGATGAAATGTAATTAGTCTGGGTATGCCGTGCAGAAAAACAGAGAGGTGATCTGAGAAGTCGTTTCAACAAACCATTTCTATTCATTTTTATTCGGATACATAATTAAGGGGGTCTTTTACTAATGAGTGTACGTTTTGGTAATTAGCATGCCTTAAAAACAAAGATCAGAACTCAATAGGAGCAAAGGATGTGCACTAATTGTTGGGGATGTGTCCAGCATGTCCTGTGGAATTAATACATGGACATGTGCATTATGGGCTCATAGGACATGTTAGTGCTTCCTACTGAAGAGACGCTAAGGGCCATATTCTATATATGGTGCCTGAAAATGCCACGTGGAATAAATTTCCTCCTAAGCGTATTCTGTAAGTGGCACCTATATTTAGGCACAGTATATAGAATATGCATAGTTATCACAGGGTTTAAAACTAAGTGCATCCATTTACACCAAGGGAAATGTGGCGTAAATGTGAGTGCATAGATTTAGGCACACAGAGGCATATTCTATAAGTATGCATACATTTTGGAATGCCCATGAAATGCCCATTTCTCTGCCCATAACCATGCCCCTTTATGGCTGCACATATTAGAATTTAGATGCAGCTCGTGACAGAATATGCTTAGTGAGTTGCAGTGGCGTTCCGAGGGGCCTCCCCGGGTGCAGAGCCCCCCCATGCAGCATGACAGCCCCCTACCCCGATGAAAGACCCCCCCCCGGGTGCATGCCACTTGGGGGGGGGGGGGCGGGCGCCGGTCAGCGTCGTTCATTTCCATGCTCCCTCTGCCCCGGAACACGTTACGCCCCCACCGCCCCCACCGCCCCCACCGCCCCCACTTGGTACGCCACTGGTGAGTTGTGTGCGTAAATTCTAATTTTTGACAACTAGTGCTCATTATTGCTCATTTAGATCTGTTATCAACGCTGGTTAGCTTGTTAAGTCAATTAAGTTATGTGTGTTGTTATACAATATGCTTGGATTCCTGTACGGAACACTAGACGCGATATATAGAATCCAGAGGTAAGTGACTCTGCACTAACTGCGCAGGGACTGTCTCTCTATGTCAGGTGTTCAGCGCTGTGTGCGTCTGGTAGCGCTACACAAATGTTAATAATAATAATAATAAATCATAGCTAGCATGCATTAAGTACTGTACTCTCACTGCATTATGCAGTCCATGCCTATTGTCTGTGCATGACCTGCCTAGTTCTTGTCCCTTAACACAATATGCAGGTAATATGCAAATTAGTGCACACAAACTGTCATGCCACTGTGGTAGCTGTTAGCACACTTCTGTGATGGCCGTAGTGCACCCTAATTTGAATATTAACATAGTAACAGAGAAAACTAAAGGGAAATGAAGACCATATGACTTATCCAGTCGGCCTAGCCATGCCATCTACTCAAACTTTCAAGCCCTTAAAGGGAGGAAGGCAGTAAAATGGCACCCAAAGTTAGGTGCTGGTAAGATCTGCGCTAAAATATTATTCTGCAAAAGGCGCTCTGTGCAAAGGGTCATTTGTAGAATACTATCTTAGCACAATTCTCCTCCCTAAATTTGGGTGCGAGATTTACACCTGCAAAAAACCTGGTGTAATGCTGGCACCCAACTTAGGCACAGAAAAACATTATTCTATAACATCGTGCCTAAATCCTAGACCCACCCATGATCACGTCCCCTATATGCAGTTGTGTATGAGAGAAGTTAAGGGGACTTTCTACTAAGCTGTGGTAAAAGGGGTCCTGCATTAGCAGCAGTGTGTAGAGGCCCTTATAACCACAGTGGGTAAAAAGGCCGAGAAAAGAAATGGCCATGTGATAAGATTGTACTTACCACATGGTCGTGTGGGGGGGGGGGGGGGGGGAGCACTTACAATCACCCATTGAGATGGTGATAAGGGCTCCCGCGCTAACCCGGCAGTAACTGGCCAGCGCACAGCGCTGCCCGATTACTGCTGGTTAACCCTCTGCGGAAATAATTTTCAAATATTTCTGCTAGTGCCAGAAATGCTGCACACTGTGAATGGAACTACCGCCAGTACTCATGTTGGGCCAGCGGTAGTTCCGGATTTCTGCATGATAAGACTGTGGTGGGCTTACTGCTGTTTTGTAAAAAGGCCCCCAAGTGTTCAAAACAAAATAGAGAAGGAGAGAATACTCATACATAATCAACTGAAAAATGTAAAAAGCAAGGCCATATAAATGTAAAAAGACTCTAAATAAAGATGCATACAGGCCAACAATTTCCAGTTACATAAGTATATAAGTACATAAGTGTTGCCATACTGGGACAGACCGAAGGTCCATCAAGTCCAGTATTGTTTCCAACAGTGGCCAATCGAGGTTACAAGTACCTGGCAAGATTCCAAAACAGTACAATACATTTTGTGCTGCTTATCCTAGAAATAAGCAGTGGATTTTCCAAAGTCCATTTTAATAATGGCTTATGGACTTTTCTTTTAGGAAGCTATCCAACCCTTTTTTAAACCCCGCTAAGCTAACTGCTTTTACCACATTCTCTGGCAATGAATTCTAGAGTTTAATTACATGTTGAGTAAAGAAATATTTTCTCTGATTCGTTTTAAATTTACTACTTTGTAGTTTCGTTGCATGCCCCCTAGTCCTACTGTTTTTGGAAAGAGTAAACATGCAATTCACGTCTACTCATTCCACTCCACTCATTATTTTATAGACCTCTAGCCGTCTTTTCTCCATGCTGAAGAGCCCTAGCCATTTCAGCCTTTCCACACAGTCATCCCATCCCCTTTATCATTTTTGTCACTCTTCTCTGTACCTTTTCTAATTCCACTATATATTTTTTGAGATGCAGTGACCAGAATTGCACACAGTATTCAAGGTGCGGTCACAACATGGAACGATATAAAGCATTATAACATCCTTGTTTTTATTTTCATTCTTTTCCTAATAATACCTAACATTCTATTTGCTTTCTTTGCTGCTGCAGTACGTTGAGCACAGTATCATTTTGGTTTGCATTTTCCCCTGATTTGCAGGTATTTTTTGTTCATTTTACATATTCATTTTAATTTTTATAGGTTCTTGAATCAATAGCATTAAATTATCTAGTGGTGATTACAACACAGTCCTCAAGTTTTGCCTCTTTTTAAATTGGGTGAATCTCTTCATAAAGGCAATTGATAAATGCCAACAAATAAAGAAATAATTTAACCTCTTTTTATTTATTTATTTATTTTTATCATTGCTATTATGATTTAAGTTGTTACTGCTTTATATTTGCTTTGAATTTGAGTCTCTTACCTTGGGTCATCAGCTATGCACCTCTGAACCTGGGGCTTAGCTATGGGTGGGCCTGGGTGGGCCCAGGCCCACCCAATCACAGCTCAGGCCCACCCCGTTTTCCCTACTCCTCCACCAATCAGTGCACAGCCAAGGAAAAAGAGCAGCTCTCTCGCGAATGCCCAATTGCCCCCCCTAAGCGAACTGCAGCAGCATCTCTCTCCTTCTATCGCAGCACCCGGTATTGCTCCCTGCCCCCGAATCCTCCAATCCCCGAGCCGCCGGCAGCCTCAATGAGAAAGCGGTACACACGCTGCTTTAGACCTGCCCCCAGAAGCCTTTCTTTCTCCTTCAACTTCCTGTTCCTAGGAGAGAGAAAGACTTTGGGGTAGGTCTAAAGCAGTGTGTCCTGCTTTCTCGCTGAAATTGCTGGCGACTTGAGGGATTGGAAGACCGGGGGGGGGGGGGTCGATACCCTGCTCAACAGAGCTTACAATCTAAATTGGACAGACGAACAGACAGCTAGGGGTGGGGAAATTGCAGTGGTAGGGGTGATAAGTGAGGGTGTTGAGTAAGAGAGTCATGGTTAGGAGTCGAAAGCAGTAACAAAGAGGTGGGCTTTAAGCCTAGACTTGAAGACAGCCAGAGACTGAGCCTGACGTACCGGCTCAGGGAGTCCACTCCAGGCATAGGGAGCCCACCCTCATTGCACAGGTTAAAAAAACAAACCTTTTTAAAAAATTTTATGTTGGTGGGTTTTGGGGTGGGGATGGTCTCTGCGGTGTCAGGTTTAAAATAAAAAAAAAAACAAACCTTTATATTTAATGTAGGCAGGTTCCTGGATGGGGGTGGCCTCTGTAGTGCCCAGTACATTAAAAAACAAAAGGTTTTATATTTAATGCTGGTGTGCTTCAGGGTTGGGGGGAGGTGCCAGACTATGGGGGATGGGTAGGGGATAGGACAGGACTGACGCTAGACTACAGGGAGGGGTGGGGGTTAGGGTGGGGCTGATGCATAGCAATGGGATGGGTGATGGGGAAGGGCTGAGGCTGGGCTATGGGTGGGGGGATAGGGTAGAGAAGAGAAGGGCTGATGCCGGGCCACGGGGCTGGATGGGAGGGGTAGAGAAGCAAAGTTTGAAGGATAATATCATTGCTGTAATTATTCTGTAGGATCCTGTCAAGTGTGTTGAGATGTTTGCCATTATAGTAGACTTATGCCTGGTCAAGTTTAAGATGTGAGATAATGTAACCATATTTAAAAATATTGTTTATTCCATATGTTGATGCAGGGCAGATGTTGGGCATACTACTTATTAATCCATCATCAAGTGCATTCTAATGCATTATTTTGTAGCAAGAAACACTACTCATACCTGTATACACAGCTCTGGGCCCATCCAAAATGTTAGGTCTGGCTATGCCACTTCTCTGAACTGTAAGTCACCCTGAGTCCATATCTTAAAATTTAATTTTAGATTTACTGAATGCTAAATAATAATACAAGAAATAATCTTGCACAGAAAATAGGGTGATTGCTTAAATAAATCACAAATAGAACAAAACACAAGTTAAACAAAAGAAAATCTGAGGCTTTTTTTCCTTCATGTTTAAGAGAAACTGTTGGGTAATAGGAGAACCACATACACTACAATAGTGAACTCATATTGTTTGTTGGTATTTAATTGCTTCACTCCTTGTTGAAGATCTGTGTTTTATGTTGATGCAGGACAGAAATCCATTATCAAGTGCACTCTAAGGCATTACTTAGGAATATACCAAGCACTACTCACACCTATATGCCTAGTCCCCACCGTGTTAACTCTGCCCCCCCCCCCCCCCAAAAAAAAAATGTCAGGTCTGGCTATGTCCCTGATGTGGACATTGTAAAACCTATAAAATTATGCTGCAACTTACTGAGCTTGTAAATGCTGGAACCAATAAGATATATAGATTAAAACATTTTGCTAACTGTAACAGTGACTATCTGACTACGAGGTTCATTTTCACAAGTGAAAAATGTCCAAAAAGTGGCATAAATCTGCATTTGGACATTTTTCTCACAAAACATCCAAATTGGTATTTTCAAAACATTTTTTTAGACATTTTCCTATGAAGTCCATCATCAGTGCTTTCAAATCACAAGGGGGGTGGGGGTGGTGTCAGGGGCATGTTAAGGGCAGGATCTGGATGTTCCAGCACTTGGACATTTTTCTGCCATAATGGAACAAAACAGAAACATCCTGGGCTATAAGTTGGACATTTTGGTCTAGACCTGTTTTATTAATGAGTAAACCACAAAAAGTGCCCTAAATGACCAGATGACCACTGGAGGGAATCAAGGATGATCTCCCCTTACTCCCTCAGTGGTCACTAACCCCCTTCCACTCCTCAAAAATGTGATTTAAAACATTACTTACCAGTCTCTATGCCAGCCTCAGATGTTATGCTCGGGTCCATTAGATCAGCATGTAGGTCCCTGGAGTAGTCTACTGGTGGGTGCAATACACTGCAGACAGGTCGACCCAGGTCCATACCTCCATGAACCTGTTACACTTGTGGTGGAAACTGTGAGCCCTCCCAAACTCACCAAAACCCAACGTATCCACATATAGGTGCCCCCTTCACCCATAAGGGCTATTGTAGTGGCGTACAGTAGGGGTTAGTGGGTTTTTGGTGGGTTCATCAGACAAGATACGGGAGCAACGGTGAGATGTGTATCTGGGAGCATTTATTTGAAGTCCACTGCAGTGCCCCCTAAGGTGCACCATTGCTCTCCTGGGATGTCTGTGTGGCTAGTCTACTAAGAATGCTGATTCCTCCTACATCCAAATGGCTTGATTTTGTGCAGTTTTCCCTTGGACATTTCTTTTCGAAAATGGACCAAAAAGATAAATGCACAGAGAACAAAAACATTTAGCAAATAGCCATTTTCAAAAACAAAGATAGACATATTTCTGTTTTGAAAATGGCTATATTCCCACTTGAATTTTGGACATTAGTAGCAAAATGTCCAAAGTTGGACTTAAGACGTCATATTGAAAATGCCCCTCCATGGGGGCAGCCAAAATGTATAAAATGATATACATACTTCTGGAAAGGACATGCAGACATTTTCCTCCCCTGAGTTAAAAATGGCCCCAAGAACACCTCCATGGGGTCTGGCTGGCAGTACCCCTATTGTGGAAGCCCATGTGCACTTGTAGCAGGGCGGTGGGCTATTTTCAAGAATGGCAATCTAGGTTCTGTTAATCTATTTTAATATGGTTGACTGCTCTGTAAATTATCCTCCACTTTACCATAGCAATTATGATATTTATCAGGCTGTTAGATTACATACCTAACTATTGATTAACATATATTCTCTACTTTGGCCGCATTTCTCAATTGCTTCATGAAATATAGTGGAAATACTACATCATAAAACATAATTTCCATTTATGTTTCACTGGTTTTCTTGACTCTATTTCACATTTATGCTATTGAATGAGGCTCCTTTTTATCGAAGGCTCATTGTGGAAATGCTCACATGTTATTCCACGTAATTTGTTAATGTATACAGCAATGAAAAGCATGCGAGAGCTCCTTTTGATGCAATGGGGAAAATGAATTATCTTCATTCAATCAAATTTACCCATCAGAATAACTGACTCTAAAAACAATCTTCAGCAATCAATGCAGTAATGAATTATGCAGAATATCCGGAGCATTTTCACCAAATATTATGTATACAGGAAATTGCCTTGTACAATTAATTTTTCTTTACACAAGGATCTTTTTCATTAATTCAAGCAGGTTGCAATTTTAAAATGATGCTGTAATTTAAACATAGTATGGAGGCTTAAGTGCAAATCACTTTTAGGCATCTTTCTTTAAAAGAGCGGTTCTAATGCAGTATTATGCTTTATTATGCAATAAAATTATGTGTTAAAATTATGATCATAAATGTAAGCAAATGTAAACCATGCTATTAGTTACATTTCTCACAGATAAAAGTGATTAGCATAGCCATCAAATTCTTTTCCCATTTGAATAACGGAATTATGCCTGAAGCTTAAAGCTTGTTTGGAAAAGCGGAGTTTAAATAGGGGAAATGTACCCTTTTTTTAAAAGCATTGGAAAGTACATTCAGTGACCAAGTCGTCCTCTGTCCTGCCTTCTTCTTGCTATTATAGCTTGGCAAAGATAACCAAAAGCAAAGGAAGCGATGTAAAATGAGAAAAGTAATAATAAAAGGTGCCCCTGAGAGTCTCTTGAAAATCTGAAAATCATTCCTAGCACATCAGCACCCGCTTTCTTCCAATTAGATTTATTTAAAAAAACAATTGGGGCTTTTCTTCTGTAAATTATTCTTTCAGCTTGCGGGAAGATCAAAGGGGCTTCTGGCGACAATGACAAGAAAACAAACTTTCATGTATAATTCATAAGGTATGTGGCCATGTTAGTAGCAAATTATTTCTAACTGCTAATGCTAGTGTCCTGTCATAAAAGTCTTTGCAATTAGTATGTGAACAGGACAAATTAGTGCTGATTATCTCGTGAATGGTTTTGAAAGTGTCAGTCTTGTTGCTTGTAAAGAAGCAAACTGAGTTTTCCAAAATGTACAGCTTTCCCCCAACTTGGTTAATTGTTCCATTAATGGGGAACCTTTGAAAAGATTTACTGCTTCTACTATTCTTCCTGTCCACTATACAGAACAATATGGTTATAAAATCCCAATGGATAGGCCTTTGTGGGCAATGGAGCACAGCATTTGTGTGTAAAGGGTAGCATGTCTGATGGCTAGCAAATTAAGTTTAGAAATATTATACTTAAGCTAAAATGATAATTGCCCCCTCCCCCCACCTATAGCAAATTAAGGGGTCCTTTTACAAAGGCGCTCTAAAAAATGGCCTGAGATAGTGTAGACGCGTGTTTTGGGTGCATGCAGAATCATTTTTCAGCGTACCTGTAAAAAATGCCTTTTTTAAATTTTTGCCAAAAATGGACGTGCGGCAAAATGAAAATTGCCGATTGTCCATTTTGGGTCTGAGACCTTACCTCCAGCCATTGACCTAGCGGTAAGGTCTCACATGGTAACCAGGCGGTAATGGTCTATGTGCATAGAATGATGATTACCACCCACACACCAGAAAATAAAAATATTTTCTGGTGCGCCAAGCAGACGTACGTCAAAAATGAAATTACCACAAGGGCCACACGGTAGTCAGGCAGTAACTCAAAATTGACACGCATTGGGCACGCGTAGGTGCCTACATGGCTTAGTAAAAGGGCCCTTAAGTTCGTCATTCAAACAGTGATGCTCAATTTTCAATCTTACTAGAATCTGCTATGTACTCTATACTTTAGAGGTAAGCATCCAAGTTGAAATGATTTGGAGAGTTCAAAATGTAGCCCAGGGGTAACATGTGGATAGACCCCAAAGTTGGTTGTGCAGGCAGAGTCTATCATTCTACTGTCCTAAATCCTGGAGTCATAGGAGCCAGCTCTGTGGGTGGCAATGGGTGCTGAGCATCCCCAATATTGAGCAAGCTCCTTTACTGTGTCCAGGGAGGGGTGATTTGTACTGTGTTTGGCACCCCAATCATTTTGAAATGTTAGCACCTATGTCTGGAGCTGTATTGGGAAATACAAGTTTTCAAGGCCCTACCGTTGAGCGTCTCCTCTTCATATATATGTGTTTCACGTTCAATCAGTAGGCAGCACATTCAGACCAAAGAAGGCAATTGTCAGTCTGAATGGCTGTTCAAAATGTATATGACATTTTATTGGCACAGTTTTTTCTGAACAGGCAAAACTTCAACCAAGATGAAAATACAAGACAATAAAGTATATCCCTTGATTTCTGCATTCTCTTCCACTCTGCTCTGCAACTCCATCTCCTCATGCTTCAGAAAGGCAAAGCCACCTCTTCTTCTTATCTCCCTGCAACCTTCAGGCTAGTGCCCAGACATCTGCTACCAATTGTTTCCTCTTTCTTTTCTTTGGATTCCCCAAGTCACTCCCTTTCTCCTTAGTAGATTCACTAAATTACTCTTTACACCTCAAATTTCTTGAGCCTTCCTCTAAGACTTGCTGGACGACAACTTCCCAACAATGTGGACATTTCTACCTCCTTACTAGACCATCAAAACCCTCAGGACCCTCAAGTCTGAGCCCAGATGTTCTTGAGCCCCAGCTTCTTCAAGGAAGATTAGATAATAAAGAACAAAATCTCTCCCTCAACTCTGAGTTTTATTCTGACATGTAGAAGGCAATTCTATAACTGTGTGCCTCCATGTAGGTACTCCAAGGATATGGAATGAAAGCATATTCTTTAATGGTATCTGGGTTTCCAGAATCCATTATTGAAAGCTAATGTAACTGTGTATTGGCATGCCTTATATTTACACACTCTCAGTTATACCATAGACCTGGTGTAACTTCAGTCACATAAATGTGGCGGGAATCTATGTAATTTTCAATATTCTGTAAGTTACCTGCATAAGTGGAAGCTCTATCCACTGCCCGGCATGCTCTGCTCATGTATATACTCCCTTGCATTTATGTGCTTGTGATAACCTGGGTGGGGATTATGAGGTAACCCTGTGAATAACTCAACCAGACAAGGGATATAAATGTGAAAATAAATGTTTTATTCACGTGAACCCTGGGACCTGTTGTTTCATAGGCCAGGAACATCAGATGCAACAGTTTTAATTAGTAACAGTCTTGAATAGGCCTCTGGCTAGCAGACTCAGCATTCTGTGGCTGGTGGGCTACCCCGCCCAAGCACAGCCTGTAAGTTCTCTAGTCTTCTGAGATTCAGGTCTGGCCCCAGCCAGACCTCAGCAAGGCTTGCAAGTCTTAACAAAATCCAAAGTTGGCTTACCTTAGCCAGGTCACAGCAGCTAAATGTAGTCAGTAAAGGTAAAAGACTTGAGCTTCAGTTCTTCCTTCCCTGGGCCTCCTTAACCTTAGCCTGGCTCTGTCTTTTTAATTCTCATGTATTGACTCCACCCCTCCCAGCTTACTTCCTCCCAGGGTGGGATCAGTGCTCTTAAGCTGGCCCAGGCTAGTTAGAAAGGGACTTTTCTTAAGGTGTTCTATAAACCTCCTCACAGTGCTATACCACCTATTTGCACCCTTACAGAATAGATCTTAAGCATCCTGCTGGCACTTTTGCAGATAAGTGAACACTTATGTGCATTAAATGCTAGTATTCAATTAATTTATGCCTGGTTATAGAATTGCTCTGATTATGACATTCCTAAACTAGGTTATCTGAATACACACACTCAATATACTACTAGGAAATATTGATGATAATATGTATTGTTTAGTGATTTTTATGCATGTTTTATTGTAACCTGCCTAGGAATGGGTGAGCTAGAAAGGTTTTAAATAAATACAAGAAATAACAATTGATTTAGTCTTTAAAGCAACATGGAATTGTTGCCCCCTTTCAAAAAAAAGAATGTGATGTCTAGGTTTCCTCATCCAGATCTGCTTTCAAGTCTGAGTTGACTTCTGGTGACCATACAATGAGGGACCCCCTTTGTGATTTGCTATTGCCTTCTCCTGAGGCATGGGGGGGGGGGGGGGGGGGTTAAGTGATTTGCTCAAGGCCACAAGGAATTGCTGTGGGATTTGAACCTAGCCTTTCCGGGTTCCAGACTGCTGTTCTAACCATTAGGCTACTCCTCCACTCCTACATTTTCTCATATACAAATTCTTTATATGTACATTTTTACATATAGAATTACCTAGAGGGATATCAAGAGAGTTGCAGGATGGGGTTTTTCAAGGGATCATTATAAATGAGGGACGGAAACAGCCAGTCTCTTCTCTGCTCACTAAGAAATCTATTAAAGCTGTCTAAGCAAGTAGACGAACAATAAGGGGTGCCCTTTTATTAAATTGCCATTAACTGTTGGGAGTGTGCTCCAAAAGCTTAGGAGGCAGTAAGGGGCCCTTTTACTAAGCTGCAGTAAAAAGGGCACTGCGCTAGCAGCAGAGGCCGTTTTTGCCACACCTGAGGCCCTTTTTACCACAGCGGGTAAAAAGACCAAAAAAAGACATGGCCATTTGGTAAGATTGCACTTACCATGTGGCCATGTGGGGGAGAGGGGCACTTACTGCTACCCATTGTGGTGGAGGTAAGGGATCCCACGCTAATCTGGCAGCAGCTGGGTAGTGCACAGTACTGTCCAATTCCTGCTGGGTAACCCTCTGCAGAAATATTTTTCAATATTTCCGCTAGCGCTGCAAATGCCACACACTGGGGGCACCATTGGATGGTGGTAGCTCTAGATTGGTACACGGTAAGCCTGTGGTGGGTTTACCGCTGTTTAGTAAAAGGGCCCTGCATCCACGCTAATTACACCAATATGTGGTAAGTGACTGCACTAACTGCAATGCACAGTCCATCTCCATTCCTGACCCATAATAGGGGATGCAATTAGGCTGTGAATTAGCGTGCGCTTTCATGCCAGTGCAAAATGAGTTGTCATGACTGTACGCTAACAGTTACTGTGCGCTAATTCATATGCTAACTAATTAGAGCACATTATTAAAAGGGTCCCTAAATTTCATAAGAATTATTAAACTACTGACTCCAGATTCTATAAAGGTTGCTCAAATTTGGGTGCAGATTCCAGATGCAGGCGGGAACTAATCAGTCAATTATGTGCCAACTATCAATTATTGGAGTTTATTGGCACTTGATTGGCATTAATTATAAGTTACATGCACATCTGCCCTACACCCTGTTCTATAAAACGGGTGCCTAAATTTCATAGAGCAAAACTCAAAAGGGGTGTGGCCATAGGAGGGGCATAGGCATGTCAGGGGCATTCCTGGAAATTAGGCGCCATGTTATAGAATACTTGGATTTGCACATCCAACTGCCATCAGCAGGACATGAGGATTTATCCAGGTTTCAGCAGGCATAAATCCTCTCGCCAAAGTTGGGCTCATGTATCTGCTCTAAGCGCTATTCTATAAAGGTTGCTTAACGCTAAGTGACCTTTACAGAATTGGTGTTTAGCACAGATCTTAACGGTGCAAAACTTTGGGCGCCATTTACTGAATCTGGACCTAAATGGATTAATGGTTTAATGCTACCCTTAAATCTTCACCTTAAACCTGTACATGGTAACATACATCAGATTACAATAGAAAGTCTGTGAAGTACAACAAATCATTTATTTTTCTTTTACATGTATTTTAAAGATATTCTGAAACTATAAGTAGAATATATGGAACATGTTGTGCAGTCCTTAGATTTCCAGTGTCAAATTATCTTAATGTTATATCTACTACAGTGCTGTCATCACTGAAGGATAATTATAGAATATATGCACATATACAGATTTTTTTCCTCTGAGACATACTTACTCATTCTTACAGTTATAACTAAATATAACATTTATTGTATGCAGGATCTATATCTATATCAATGTCTCTATATGGGGGCAGCTAGAAGAGGTGGTGGTATTGCACTTCTACATCGCTCCTACCTCAAGGTAGAGCCAAGTTCAGAACTCCTATCTGTTTCGCTGGAAATCGCTGCAGTCACCGTGCATCACTCATCACTTCAAAATCACCTAGTTCATTGGAATAGTAGTCAATCCGACCTACTGGACTTTCTCTCACATATCTGTATGGCGAATTCAAACATTCTTCTGCTGGGAGATCTTAACCTCCACTTAGATCAATCTAGTTCGCCTGATACTATTCAATTCCTAGACTTCCTTCGTCTTTGGGACCTAAATTGCCCTGACATTTGCCCATCTCACTGCAAAGGGCACTCATTAGAGCTTCTCTTTTAAATTTTTGGATGATGCCAATTTTCTCCTGCATGACATTAGCTGGTCTGACACTTCCTGGTCTGACCATTACAAACTTCATTTCACCCTCCGTTGGCGAACCACAGGTCTCCCCCAGCCTCTAAAGATTCACATGTACTATTCTAGAGGCGTAATTGACCCTTCTTTATTCTGGAAGTAGTTTTATAGTGCTGACAGCATGTTCAACACACAATCATCTCACTACCTTACCGATCTGGAAACTAGATGTCAGGCCGTGCTAGATTCTCTTGCGCCATTACGCCTCAAAACTTCCTACATCCGCAGTTCCACACCATGGTTCTCTGCCAGTCTTAAAACTTTAAAAACTGAGACCAGAAGACTAGAAAGAGCTTGGGCATAGGCGGTCGGTGGCCCAACTGTTTGGGGAGGCTAAAGGGGGCAGGGTTAGGGGTGGGGCCAGGGGTGGAGCTTAAATCCATAATTATCTGATAACACACAGAAAAAATAAATAAATAAAAATAAAAGTCACAATTAATACCTTTTATTAAATTTAGATATTAGATATGTATCATATGTCAAAGAATAAAGTGGTTGCTCAAAGCATATACTAACCACAATCGCTCAACTGCAAAACACTATGCACAACTTTGTGCAAAAACACACTCAGAACCTTACTGTACCATAAATATTACACTGGGCAGACCTAATACACCAATATACCACCCATACGGAAAATGCAGACCGTCAACAATATGAAACAAGGGATCATATCATCACAATTCTCATGTAGAGTCACAAAACACCCTAATTCATGTTTAATGTGGGATAAAATGCCATAAATAAGTAAATAAATATAAACTTTTAATGTTGAGCACCTGATTCTCAAAATGGACATATTCCAAACACTATAATGAAAATAAAATAATCTTTTCTACCTTTGTTGTCTGGTGACTTTGTTTTTCTGATCATGCTGGCCAAGTATCCGATTCTGCTGCTATCTGTCCTCTTAACTCCGGTTCCAGGGCTTCCTTTCCATTTATTTCTTTACTTTCTGCCTTTCTTCTTCATTTCTTGCCTTACATCCATAAGTAAAAGCTGGGTCCTCTGCAGACTTGACTGTCCAGTGGATCCAGCTTCTGCCTATTTTCTCCATCGATGTGCAGGTTTTCCCCCTTTTCCCTCATCTCATCTCCTTCCTCTGTCTTCCCTCCCCTCCATGCATGTCCAGAATTTCTCCCCTTCATTCATGTGTATCTCCTTCCTGTCTTCCCGTCTCGCCATCCATGTCCAGCAACCCTCCTCTCCCCTCTAGCCACCCATGTCCAGCAACCCTCCTTTCTTCCCTGCCCTCCCCTCCATCCACCCATGTCCAGCAACCCTCCTCTCCCCTCTAGCCACCCACCCATGTCCAGCAAATCTCCTCTCCCCTGACCTCCCCTCCACCCATGTCCAGCAACCCTCCTCTCTCCCCTGCCATCCCCTCTATTCACCCATTCCAGCAATCCTCCTCTTTCCCCTGCCATCCCCTCTATCCACCCATTCCAGCAACCCTCCTCTCTCCCCTGCCATCCCCTCTATCCACCCATTCCAGCAACCCTCCTCTTTCCCCTGCCATCCCCTCTATCCACCCATTCCAGCAACCCTCCTCTCTCCTGCCCTCCATGCATACCCAGCGCCAGCGCGATTCTCCTCTCCCCTTCCCCTCCCATTGTTTACTATCTGCCCCGCGCCATCTTTAATTTACCTGCGTCCCAGCGTCAGCCCACCGCGTCATTTCAAAGCCCGCCCTGCTGCCTGTCTCTTTTCTTCCCTCCGTTCGCGATATGATTCGTTTGGCAGAGTCCCGCCTTCTGACATCATTTCCTCGAGGGCTGGACTCTGCCAAACGAATCACATCGCGAACGGAGGGAAGAATAGAGACAGGCAGCAGGGCGGGCTTTGAAATGACATGGCGGGCCGACAGTGGGACGCAGGTAAATTAAAGATGGCGTGGGGCAGTTAGTAAACAAGGGGAGGGAACAGGGAGACTCACTAACTCTTTCCTGCTGTGGCTGGGGTGGCTTAGCCTCCCCAAGCCTCTTATACCGGGCGCCTATGAGCTTGGGGAAAACAGAAAACAGATCTAGCACTAAGAGCGTGGAAAGACTGTCACCGGAAATATAAATACGCCATCAGGCAAGCAAAACGAACTTATTTTTCAACTACGTTGCAGTCAGCAGGCCGGGACATTAAAAAGGTGCATCAACTTCTAAACTCCTTCCTTGATACCCGAAGGTTAGAAGTCTCTAGTGGTGAACTTCCATCTGCCACTCAACTTGCAACTTACTTCAAAGAGAAAATCTTAGCCTTACGTTTAACATCAGTTAGTAGTATTCCAGATGTGGATGCATTCTTAGGCTCCTTGCCGAAGTCCGAGGATTTCTGCCCGGCTGATCGTACATGGACCAACTTAAATAATCTATTATTTGACAACGTATCCGCTGCCCTAAAAAAGTTCTCTAACAAATACTGTAGACTGGATGTCTGTCCAAACCACATTTTAAAAGTTGCTCCGAAATGTTTTGTTGAAGATCTGACTTCCTATCTAAACTATATGGTAGGATCTGGGACTTTCCCGCCGGAGCATGGTAATATTCTACTCACTCCCATACCAAAGAACCTTAAGATTAAATCTGATGTTATTTCCAATTATCGCCCAGTGGCTTCCATACCATTGGTTATCAAATTAATGGAGAGTAGGTGAATGTCCAGTTGAATGAATTCCTGACTAACTTTAACATACTTCACCATTCGCAGTCCGGTTTCCGTACCCATTATAGCACTGAGACTGTACTAGTCACCAGCTTATCAAACTTCAAACAACAGCTATCCATTGGTCGGAAAGTACTTTTGCTTCAATTTGACATGTCAAGCGCCTTCGATATGGTGGACCATGACATACTACTTCATCTTCTAGGCTCTTTCGGCGTAGGTGGGTCAGTTCTACGCTGGTTCAAGGGCTTCTTAACCTCCAGATCCTATCGGGTCAACATGAATTCAACCATCTCTGCTCCATAGACTGCCCCTTGCGGGGTACCCCAGGGTTCGTCCCTTTCTCCAACATTATTTAACATCATGCTGGTACCGTTAGCCACAGCTCTAGCGAACCTAGGCCTCAATCCGTTCATTTACGCCGACGACTTAACCATCTACATCCCCTTTCATACCACCGTATCCGAAATAGCTGATCTCATTGAAGCTAGCTTCTCCACAATCGAACACTGGGCTCAGGTGTTTCGGTTTAAACTCAACAAGGACAAAACCCAATGTATCATACTCTTGTCCCCCCATAGCCCACTCACTGAAACTACTCTTCCAGTTCAAGGCTATGTTCTACCAATTTCCAACAGTTTGCGTCTTTTAGGAGTGAAACTGGATGTGCACCTACAGTTAGACAATCACGTGCAACTGGTCTGCAAAAGAATGTTTAATGCTATGTGGAGGCTCCAGTGCATAAGACATTTCCTTCCAAGAGAGCTGTTTCGTACCCTTGTGCACTGGCTAGTACTGTCCCAGCTTGATTACTGCAGTGGGATTTATGCGGGCTGCAAAGTCTCTCTCCTAAAAAAGTTCCAGATAGTCCAGAACATAGCCGCGAGACTGATTTTGGATAATAATCGATTCGCACATGCTCAGCCTCTGCGCTACAACCTTCATTGGCTACCTGTACAAGAACGTATCACCTTTAAAATCTGTGCTTTAACCCATAAAATTATCTATGGGCTTGCCCCGGACTACATGCTCAACTTGATTGATCTTCCACTCAGGAATTCTGTGCCTGCTGCCCGGTTATATCTTCAACTCTACTTTCCAAACTGCAAGGGTGTCAAATACAAGATGGTTTTTTCCTCTTCTTTCTGCTATTGCTGCCCAAAAATGTGGAATGCTCTGCCGAGGCACCTCAAAATGCAAATGGGACCACACCCTCTTCAAGAAATTACTGAAGACTTACTTCTTTGTTGCAACCTACTCTCCTTGTTCCCCTGCTGATTAATATTCCCCTTTCCATTCCCCATCCTGCTTAGTTTTCCACTGTTAGTCAATGCTCCCCTTGTTTAACCTTTTTTTTTGCTTTATCTGTATCAGGCGACCCTCAGGGGGAGGAATGCTGGCTTCGGCCTAACCCCTGGTAAGCCTTTCCTCAGCTGAGAGGTGCCCAGCTCTACCACCGCTGCCTTTCAGGTGCTGTGGAGGACTTGCAGCTCATCTGCATATTCTTACAACCTTCTCCGAGGTGACACCCAGGTCCACTCCAATCCACTCAGGGCCTCCGCTCTAGGTACACTTTTCTCTTTACATCTAATCTTCCCTATTGCTAAAGTACCTCAGTCGTTTATGGCCCCTATTCATATTCTCTTCCTAGCCCTGTCCCTTCCTAATCTTTTCCCTCACCCCCTACCTCTCTCCGCTACAGGAACTCACTGCCCATCCATCGACTTCATCACCTCACCATCTCTCCTACTCTCTTCCTCCCTCTTGGCTTTTAATCTCCGTCTCTTTCTTCCCTCCATTTGCCTTCCCCATTCCACCTAAATACCTCTTGCCTTCGACGCCTTCGTGGCCACACCTCTCCTACTCTCCTCCGCTCTCTTTTACTCCTTCTCTTATTCTCAGTCGGTGACATCAATCCCAATCCTGGCCCTCCTCACCAACTATTATCCCAACTCTACAGATCTCACCGCGACCTCTCTAACCTCATCTCTATTCCTCTACTCCGCTCCTCATCTCTGCCCTTCTCTTGCGCCCTATGGAATGCCCGCTCTATCTGTAACAAACTCCCTATATCCAGGATCTCTTTATCTCGCGTCACCTCCATCTGCTCGCCATAACAGAAACCTGGCTCTGCCCTGATGAGTCTGCTTCAGCTGCAGCCCTCTGCCATGGCGGTTATCTTTTTTCACATACTCCTCGCCCTGCTGGTCGCGGGGGCGGTGTTGGACTACTTCTCTCTCCCTCCTCCAGATTTCAACCCCTTCTTTCACCTCAATCTCACTGTTTTTCCTCCTTTGAAGTCCACTCTCTCCTCTGCCTCTTCGAATAGCGGTCATTTATCGTCCCCCTGATAAGTCCCTTTCATCCTTTCTCAGTGACTTTGATGCCTGGCTTGCCTTCTTCCATGATCCTTCCTCCCCCTCTCTCATCCTTGGTGACTTTAATATTCCTGCTAATGATCCAACTCTTATATTTCCAAGTTACTCGCTTTAACATCCTCCTTTAATCTTGTGATATCCCCCCCTTCACTCAGGGTGACCTGGTTCTCAATATGCAGATGATATGCAAATTAGTGTGCTACCCCTTCTCGCTCAGGGTGACCTGGTTCCCACTAAGCAAATTAAACAGGTCTCACCAACTGCATATTTCTCAGGCAACTCTTTATTCCAGCCCCTGGGCACACTTCTTCTAGCTTAATACTTTATGCTTTTATAGGTCTTCACACTGAGCCTCCCCACACAGATACATGGGCTCAGTACTAGCTTCAACTCTCTTGGCTCTAACCCTCGACTTCTCTTCACCACATTGAACTCTCTCCTCAAGGTGCCCCCTCCCCCAACTCCCCCTTCATTATCTCCTCAGACCCTTGCTGAATTCTTTCACAAGGTTCAAAAGATAAACCTTGAATTCTCTACCTCGCCACCTCTCCCTCCACTAGTCCATTCCCCTCTCTCTCCTTCCCCTCATTCCTTTTCCTCCTTTCCTGAAGTTACTATAGAGGAAACTACACTTCTCCTTTCTTCCTCAAAATGTACCACCTGTTCCTCTGATCCCATTCCCACCCACCTTCTTAATGCCATCTCACCTGCTTTTATTCCTTTTATCTGTCACATTCTCAACCTCTCACTTTCCACTGCAACTGTCCCTACTGCCTTTAAATATGCTGTGGTCACACCTCTCCTTAAGAAGCCTTCACTCGACCCTACTTGGCCCTCTAATTACCGACCCATCTCCCTCCTCCCTTTTCTCTCCAAATTACTTGAGTGTGCTGTTCACCACCGCTGCCTTGATTTTCTCTCCTCACATGCTATTCTTGACCCACTACAATCTGGTTTTCACCCTCTCCACTCAACCGAAACTGCGCTTACTAAAGTCTCCAATGACCTATTGCTGGCTAAATCCAGAGGTCAATATTCCATCCTCATTCTTCTTGATCTTTCAGCGGAAAGCAGCGGCTTTTGACACTGTCGATCACAGCATACTTCTTGATACCCTGTCCTCACTTGGATTCCAGGGCTCTGTCCTTTCCTGGTTCTCTTCCTACCTCTCCCTCCGCACCTTTAGTGTTCACTCTGGTGGATCCTCTTCTACCTCAGGGTTTTGTTCTTGGTCCCCTCCTCTTTTTTATCTACACTTCTTCCCTTGGTTCATTAATCTCATCCCATGGCTTTTCCCACCATCTCTATGCTGATGATTCCCAAATCTGCCTTTCTACCCCTGATATCTCACCTTGCATCCAAACCAAAGTTTCAGCGTGCTTGTCTGACATTGCTGTCTGGATGTCTCAATGCCACCTGAAATTAAACATGACCAAAACTGAGCTTCTCATTTTTCCCCCCAAACCCACCTCCCCACTCCCCCCGTTTTCTATTTCTGTTGATGGCTCTCTCATTCTCCCTGTCTCCTCAGCTCAAAACCTTGGGGTCATCTTTGACTCTTCTCTCTCCTTCTCTGCTCATATCCAGCAGATCGCCAAGACCTGTCTTTTCTTTCTTTACATCCATAAAATCCGCCCCTTTCTTTCCGAGCACTCTACCAAAACCCTCATCCACACCCTTGTCACCTCTCGTTTAGACTACTGCAATCTGCTTCTTGCTGGCCTCCCACTTAGTCACCTCTCCCCTCTCCAATCGGTTCAAAACTCTGCTGCCCGTCTCGTCTTCTGCCAGGGTCGCTTTACTCATACTACCCCTCTCCTCAAGTCGCTTCACTGGCTCCCTATCTGTTTTCGCATCCTGTTCAAACTTCTTCTACTAACCTATAAATGTACTCACTCTGCTGCTCCCCAGTATCTCTCCACACTCGTCCTTCCCTACACCCCATCCCGTGCACTCCGCTCCATGGATAAATCCTTCTTATCTGTTCCCTTCTCCACTACTGCCAACTCCAGACTTCGCGCCTTCTTTCTCGCTGCACCCTATGCCTGGAATAAACTTCCTGAGCCCCTACGTCTTGCCCCATCCTTGGCCACCTTTAAATCTAGAGTGAAAGCCCACCTCTTTAACATTGCTTTTGACTCGTAACCACTCACCTCCACCTACCCTCCTCTCCTCCTTCCTGTACACATTGATTTGATTTGCTTACTTTATTTTTTGTCTATTAGATTGTAAGCTCTTTGAGCAGGGACTGTCTTTCTTCTATGTTTGTGCAGCGCTGCATACGCCTTGTAGCGCTATAGAAATGCTAAATAGTAGTAATAGTATCTTCATAGTTTGTAATTCCTCCTAATTTTCTGTAAGCCACATTGTGCCTGCATGTGTGGGATATAAATGAACCATAAATAAATAAATATCAACATGGGCTACTATTAAGCTATGTTATTTTACTATTAATGTGGGTCATTAATAACTAGGTCTTACTGCACAAATGGGACCCATGCTAAAATAGCACGAGTTGTAGTAAAATAACAGTAGCTCATTTTGAAAACTTCCTCCCATATCTATCTATATAGGGGTAGATATTCAGATGACAGCGTTCAGTGTTTTGCTGACCATTGCCAGCATTATCCCCAGAAATTCAATGCTGGGTCATGTCTGGGCTCTGGCATCGAATTTCTGGGTATACACAGGTGGCAAAAATCCTAGCTGTTTAAGGGGTAGATGCACTAAAACCATTGCTAAGGCCCTTCCCTTACCGATTCCTTAGCGAATCGGTAAGCAACAGGAATGCATCAAGGAAATCGCATGCAAATGAGCTGGTTGCTGCTAGCTCATTTGCATGGGATTTCCTTCCAAGCCAGTCGGCCAGCTGAGCATGCGCAGAGCAGCCAAGCGTTATGCTGGCTGCTCTGCGCATGCCAAGGATGTCCTTTATGGACGTCCTTCACTGAAAGAAAAAAAAAATTGGTCCCCATAATCGGAAGATGAAAGGGCTATGAGGAGGCTCCCGATTCTGCTGGCAGCTATCGGCAGCTTCTGCTCTGGCTGCCTTACTCCTTTCTGTCTGCCCCGGGGTGTTAGCAGCACATCCGATGCCCCTCCTCCAGGTCTCTCTCAGCCAATCACAGCGCGTTTAGCTGTCACTGGTGTCAGCTAAACGCGCTGTGATTGGCTGAGACCTGGACGAGGGTCATAATCGAATGAGACGTCCAACTATTTTTTTGATTTGGACGTCCTCGGCACTAGAAGGACACCCATCACAAAAACATCTGGGGGGAAATCGTCCAAGTGCTCATCAGGGACGTCCTTTTTTTTTTTTTGGTTTTGTGAAGGACGTCCATGTTAGGCACTTTAGAAGGACAGCCCTGATGAGCACTTGGATGTGGCTAGGCAGTGAAGGACTTCCCTGACGAGCACTTGGACGTTTTTTTTCCCGATTTTTTTTTTGTTAAATTTATAGAAGTTTTAGAGGCAAATAAATCCCGCGCAGCCCCAACGAGAGGTACAGACCTCCCATTAGATTTTCCACGGTTAGGCAATCAGAAAACAGTAGTGCATCTCATTACAATATGATTTATACACATTATAATACTAATTTGCTCATCTGCATTCCGTTTTCGTTAGCTGCTACCGTGATAGGAAAATGCCCTTTTGTGCATGTCCTGGTTTACTACTTGCACGTTAAACTGGCTAGAACCAGTTTAAAACCCATGTTAATGGCTCGTTAAGTTTAGTGCATCTGGCCCTAAGTGGGATATTTAGCACTTAAGTAGCTATGTTGAACTGCATAAAGATAGGACTGTGTTTTATGCGGTCCTATTTATACAGTTACCCTAGCCGCTTTAAGTGCTAAATATCAGTACTTAACTGCCTAAGTGCTGACTCCACCCTGGGAAAATCCACAAAATAGCCAGTTCTGGGTTAGGTACTAACTGGACAATTTCAGCACCACTGTCCCCTGAATCTTCCCCATGGTGTGGCTCAACAATACCTGGTTTCTCCCAACTCAAGGGGTGCTGCAAGGTGGACCAGGGTTTTCTAGTCAGTCCTCTGACTCATAAGAATTTTTGTGCCATACACTCACCTGCAACCAACTCCGTCTTTGCAGGGGAAAGACCTAGGGATTAGGAGGGCTTGAGACAAAATGCACATGTTCATAGTGACACACATGGGGAAGCAAGAGGTTTGGGGATTGCATTAGCACAGTTATAAACACTATTTGGGTTTTTTGATGTTCATAGGGGCTCTTGTGATAAAAATGTTCACTCACACACAAGAAATGTGTCTGAATGAGTTCATTCCTCATTGCCATTGCAAGGAGGTATAAGGTTTCTGAGGCACAGCCTCTTCTATTGCAGTCTTAGTTTGACAGCATTGATGCCTCCACTTCAGGTATCTACTGGTTGATTTTAAGGTTGTGAATGTCACACACATTGCTGGAGATGTAGAGGAGTTCTCTCCCCAACCTATCTAGGCACCTGAAATTGGGAGTTTAACATGCCAAATGTCCAATCAATGACAGCTCTGTCTTCCTCTGCGTGGTTTCTTTTGGGTGATCTGATGTTTCCTGTTAAGTGGATACTTGTATATTTATTTGAATTGCTTAAATAATAAAAGAAAAAAAAGATAGGTATTTACATGTCATTTATACAGTGGAATTATTTAGATTTTTTTGCTCACACCTTTTTCAGTAGTAGCTCAAGGTGAGTTATGTTCAGGTACACTTGATATTTCTCTGTCCCAGGAGGGCTCACAGTCTAAGTTTGTACCTGAGGCAATGGAGGGTTAAGTGACTTGCCCAAGATCACAAGGAGCAGCAGTGGAGTTTGAACTGGCCACCTCTGGATGTCAAGATTGGTGCTCTAACCACTAGGCCACTCCTCCACTCCACTTTGTTCTCAAAGTCCTCCTTAAAGTCTTTTTATGATGTGAATGAATGATACTGCTTTGGATGATGGGGGAAGGAATAGAGACCATTTGATTGTATTTGATTATATATGGGTTATGTTTCTGGTAACTTTTTCTTTAATGTTCCATTTATTACCAATCTCCTATATATTTTCTGAATTAAAATGGAGGACCAATATTTTTTCTTCCTTTTCCTTCCTGGAATGTTGTTATTTGCCTTTTGATTGACTTTCACATTTTCTATTATCAAGTTGTTCTTGATAATTTGTGGAAAATGCCTAAAGAAAAAATGCAATAAAGAAAAGAAAACAGAATTTCAATGCAGTATATTAAATGAGGGCTTCCATCATGAGTATAAACTGTAAATCCAACAATAATATGCTTATCTCCAAATTCTGTTTTAACTTGCTTGCTCACCAAGCTAAAATCTGGCCAGTTAACTTTCAGTGATGGAGTATTGCTTTTGGATTTCAAATTTGTTTCCTTATTGGAGGCCACAGTGTTTGGCTAAATCAAGTTGGGTTGGAATTCAGATTCCTGTGGAACTTTTTTATGCAATGAGATTGATTCAGTTCAGTGGACTGTAGACTGGGGCATTCCATCTATGTGCTGCTGGAATTTCAAATGCTCTTGGATGAGGTTCCCCTCCTCTTAGCTATAATTTTAAATGTACTTATGACCTCTTCTAGGGAAGGATCTTTGTCAATTGTTTTATTCTGGATTGCGTTGGTTGATTAAATTTATATGCACATTTGCAAATGTTGTTAGTGGGGTAGATTAAGAAACAGATGCACAATTTTTGCCCCTTAATGTGTGCTGAAGAGCAAAATTGTGTGTTATTTTTACCATAACCACAGGATGCATTATAATAAGTGATGCAAAGCATTTTATTAATATGCAAATCAAATAGCTTGCGTTGAACACTGTAAGCTGTGTTATTCCTGGACAAATCATGCAAGCTTGAAGCTTGCATTATTCTTCCTGCCAGGAAGCATCAGGACACATGTTAGCAACTATCTTACAGAGGCTAGTGCTGTATTAATAGTGGCCCCCCAACAGACCTCCCATCCCATCAAAGATCCTCATCACTCAAAGATCCCACGGCATCCCCCTCCATAACAGAATTCTCCATTCCCAAAGACCTCCCATGGACCACCTCATCCACCAAAGACCCCTGTGTAGGCTCCCCCCCCCCCAACCATCATAGGCCCCACACCCCAGCTTAGTGTTCCAGTGGAATAGGGTAGAACTGATCCCCTGTCATTCCTACTCCTTGCAGCACTGGGTTCAAAATGGTACTGCAATACTGCCACTAGGGGGTCAAGCTGCAATATAAGGGCAAACAACTCTTATATGGCAGCTTGATTCCTAGTGGTAGTACAAAGGAGCAGAATATCACAAGTTGTATAATTATTTTACCATGGGACTCAATAACCTGCAGTCCAGAGTTTCTACAGGATAGTAACTCCCACGGTAAACTAAGCAGCAGTAAAGTAGCAACCTTTACCACAGCTTAGTACCTCTCCTTCCCACACCCCTTAATGGTGGTTACTTATTTCTTTATTTGTTGTTATTTGTTATGATCTGTTGGCCATATGGAGGGGCATTCTCAAATTGATGTCTAAATCCAGCATTTTTAGCAAAATGTCCAGAATTTGGAAAAACATCTATCTTTTATTTTTTTTTTGTTCCAAAAATGGCTATTTGCTGTGCTCTATGCATTTATCTTTTTGGTCAATTTTCAAAACAAAAACAACAACATCCAAGTGAAACACGCATAAAATCAAGTCATTGAGATATAGGAGAAGACAGCATTCCTAGTAGACTGGCCACACAGATAGCCCAGGAGAGCAATGGGGCACCCTAGGGAGCACTGCAGTGGACTTCAAATAAATGTTCCCAGGTACACATCTCACCATTGCTCCTTTATCTTGTCTGCTGACCCCCCCCCCAAAAAAAAAAATCCACCCAAAACCCACTAACTTCTACTGTACACCACTACAATAGCCCTTATAAGTGAAGGGGGCACCTATATGTGGGTACAGTGGGTTTCTGATGAGTTTTGGAGGGCTGTACCACAAGTGTAACAGGTAGGGGGAGGTACTGGCCTGGGTCCATCTATCTGCAGTGCACTGCACTGCACCACCACTAGACTACTCCAGGGACCTGCATGCTGCTTTAATGGACCAGAGTATAAAATCTGAGGCTAGCATAGAGGCTAGTAAGTAATGTTGTTAAATCACATTTTTGGGGGGAGGGGGGGTTAGTGACCACTGGGGGAGTAAGGAGAGATTATCCCTGAATCCCTCCAGTGGTCATTTAGGACACTTTTTGTGGCTTATTTGTTAATAAAAGTCTAGACCAGAACGTCCAAATTATAGCCCTAGATGTATTTGTTTTGTCCCATTATGGCAGAAAAACATCCAAGTGTTATGAACACCCAGATCCCATCCTTAATACATCCCTGACATGCCCCCCTGTGATTTGAACGTACTGCTGATGAACCTTTTGTGAGAAAAACATCCAAATGCAGATGTATGGCACTTTTTGGACATTTTTCTCTTGAAAATGAGCCCCATAGTTGTATAAGACAAATTGAACAGCTGATTTGTGTTATTACACTGTATTCTATCAATTAAGATGTTTATCCACTTTTTCTGAAAAAGGTCCACGATAAGTAAAGTAAAACATAGCATATCCCTTTTGCTTCAAGTTATAAATAATCAGCAGCTCTATGTGCTACTCACACTGTAACTTAGATCAGTTCCTTATCTCTTGCTTAACTATACAAAGAACTTGTCTTGAGTTTAGCTAACCCCCTTTAACCACAGCGGGTAAAAGGCAGGTCTTCTTTTTTTTTTTCACGAAATGGCCATTCAGCAAGTGAAGCACTTGCGGTGTGGCCATTTTGGGGGGGAGCACTTACCACCACCCATTGAGGCGGTAGGGCTCCTGTGCCAACCTGGCAGTAACTGGGCAGTGCATGGCACTGCCTGATTACTGCTGGGTACACACCGGCGCTACACAAATAAGCATATTTTTGTAGTGCCAGATATGATGCGCGCTGGGGGTGGGAAGTACTGCCGGGCTGCTGCAGTAGTCGGCGGTACTTACTTTTTAGCGAGTGGTAAGCCCATGTTGGGCTTACCGCTGCTTTGTATAAGGGGCCCCCTATGAATATACCTCAGAATCATATAATTTCTTTTGATCAGAAAGGGTGAGAAAGGAGGAAGATTGGGTTTTGGGCTAGCAACTCGAACCAGGAAAACCACTGCTACTACAGAAACACCAAATGAAATCCAGCATGATAGGCATGAAGAATGTCAGCTCATCCCCTGGAGTGACAGGGCTGAATGAAGGACAAAGGAAATTCAATTCCTGATAAGGAGCTTGATTCTGAGTGACAAAACTAATAAGAAAATTCAACCATGTGAACACTGTACTAGGATGGAAATTGACACAAGTGCTCAGAAAGTATGATAACTGCAGGCTAGACATCCATAGACATTGGTAAATCTTCCTGTATGGAACAACATTTTAGGTGTTAGAGATTTTCTTGTTCTTCATTTTCCCAGCTGCAAAAACTGGATAATAAATCAGTCTTTGCTGCTGGGTTTATGTATCAGTCTACCAAATGGTGGAATTCTCTTCCCAGGGATTTATGATATGTAGCTCATTATATGCAGTTTCAAAAGATGTTAAAGACTTTTCTTTTCAGGAAGTTTCTCCTAATGGACATTATCTAATCTTATTGGGATTTAAGATCTGAAATTTACCAGTGAAGCTTATGCCTATCACATTTTATTTTGTTATTTGTAACTTTGCTCTTCCTTGGATTTTTGTGGGATATAAATACCAATAAATGAAATAAAAATGAAAAAGCAAAATGAGGTGGACAGGAATTGGCAAAGTGCAGGGTTAGGGGAATACCATCATGTTCCCTGGATATAAACACCAGAATATTTTTGGTGTTGGCATGGTGTTAAACAAGGAAGAAATAAGAGCACTGGTTGGATGGAAAATAGTGAATGAACAAATCTTCACAAAAATCACCATTATCTCAGTATAATCTCCCACTGACTATGCAGATGAAGCTAAAAAGGACACTTTCTCGGATCAACTGCAAGACAGTGTAAACGAAGGACTTTAGATTCAAAAGGATTTCACTGGGCAAAAGAGGCTCCTACCTGGTTAAATTATGCTGAGAACCTCATGAATGCTTATTCAGCAGCACTAAAACTATATCCCCTCTGATTTGTGCAGCACTATTTGGGCAGAGCCAGGGTTGTCCAGGGGAAGTCAGCATGGTCCCAGAACTCATGTAAGCACCAGCAAGGGAGTTCTAATGCCTGCATAGCTAACCCGGCAAGTAGGACCACATAAATAGCAGTCCTCACTTTGCCTGGTTAGCTTTGCGGCACCACCGGCTGAATACTGATGTCCATTAAAGAGTATAACATGAATGGTATTTTCAAAATTTGAAATGTGTGTTTTCCCTGGACGGAGGCAAACAGTGTGCTGAAACATTAGCATTATGTTTGAAAGTATTTTGTGAATAAAAATATAGGAGCATTTGAAAGAAAAATATATTTGCCATCATATTTTTTTGGAGTAGTGTTTTTAGTTGGGGTAAGTGAGTTTTGGTGTTTTTTTTGTTTGGACATAAGTGTACTAAGGGGCAGATGCACTAAGGTCCTCGGAAAAGCCCTTCCCTTACCGATTCCATAGCGAATCGGTAGGGAACGGCCATTCATCAAGGAAAGGGAATGCAAATGAGCTGCTCCTTGTAGCTTACTTGCATTCTCTATTCCCTCAGAAGCCAGTCGGCCAGTCAGCCGGTGGAGCATGCACAGAGCAGCCAAGCGTTATGCTGGCTGCTCTGCGCATGCCAAGGACATCCTTTATGGACGTCCTTCACTCAAAAAACAACAACAACAACAACAACAACAACAACAACAAAAGGACATCCCTGAGGAGCAGGAAATTTGTCAGCAGCCTGAAACCTCAGAAGAGAAACAGTGCTGAAAAGATCCCCAGTTAATTTAAGTGCTACTGCTCTTAACATTTCCATTGTTTACTGCTTTGCATGTTAAAGGCAGGTTTACATCAGGCAATTAGGAAGGACTTCTCTGAAGAAAGAAAAAACAAACAAACAAGCAAACAAACAAGTGCTCCTCAGGGTCCTCTTACAAGAGCAGGACCTCTTCCTGCAGCTTTTGTGATGGGCATCCTTCTTGCATGTGTTTTCCTTACCTGCAACTAGGAAGGATTTCTCTGAAGAAAAAAAAAAAGGGAGGTCCCTGTTTTTCTTACCTGCCTGGACCACAACCACAGTTCTCTCAACAGTCCCCTCCAAGGTTGTTTTCATCTTGCACCCCCCCCCCCCCCCCCAGGATCGGGAGGTGCGAGGACATCCAAATCAAAACTTTTTGCATGTCCCTCCCTCCAGGTCTCTCTCAGCCAATCCCAGCGCATTTAGCATTCCGTTTTCGTTAGCTGCTACCGTTATCGGAAAATGGCTTGGAGACGCATTTAATGCATGCCACGGTTTACTACTTGCTCATTAATGGCTCGTTAAGTTTAGTGCATCTGGCACTAATTGTCAACAAGAGACAGGGTCTGGAGAATGTTGTTGGACCACATGGAACAGCAAGGCAAACCATGACAATGGTGAACATTTACTTTTATTTTGCAGCATAAACAAACTGTGCATTGATAATACCTATTTTGCACATAAAAACATTCACAAGAGGATGTGGTGGTCACCAGAAGGGAATATCAGCAACGAAGTTGACTACATTTATGTAAGTGGTGGAGCTTGGTACTATGAGATATAAGAACATTCAGACAGACTGATGTGGGCTCTGACCACTTCATGGTGAGGAATTATTGAAGCTACAACTAAAAAAGAAAAAATAAAGGAGATTGAAGGCTATGCTGCTGTTGAACAGTTCAGACCTAAAGCTGAACTGTAGTAGTAGTAAGTAGTAGTAGTTAAGTAGTAGTAGTAGTAATTTCCATATTTTACAACAGTATCTAATCAGATGGAGAATTCAATCCACTATAAAGTAGTCTTCACTCAATATCAACAATAGTGGACCCCTTAATAACTTCACTCAGGAATCAATCAATTCAGAGGATGAAGAGCTTCAGTCAATGCTGGACAATGAATTTGAGAGTGAGACACTAACCAGCTTATTTTCGAAAGATGCCCATATTTTAACCCAAATTGGGAGATGGGCGCCTTTCTCCCGTGGGCGCCCAAATCAGTATAATCGAAAGCCGATTTTGGGCATCTCCAACTGCAGTCTGTCGCGGGAACGAACAAAGTTGACGTGGGCGTGTCGGAGGCGTGGTGAAAGCGGGACTGGGGCGTGTTTATCGGCCGAGGAGAGATGGGTGCGCTCGGCCAATAATGGAAAAAAGAAGGGCGGCAGAAGCGAGAATTTGGGCCGCTTTTTTTGGACCCTTTTTTTTTAACAAACAAGCCCACAAAAACTGCCCCAACTGCCCAGATGACCACCCGAGGGAATCGGGGATGACCTCCCCTGACTCTCCCAGTGATCACTAACCCCCTCCCATCAAAAAAAAAAGAACTTTAAAAACTTTTTTTTTTGCCAGCCTGTATGCCAGCCTCAAATGTCATACCCAGCTCCATCACAGTAGTATGTAGGTCCCTGAAGCAGTTGTTAGTGGGTGCAGTGGACTTCAGGTAGGTGGACCCAGGCCCATCCCCCCTACCTGTTACACTTGTGCTGGTAAATGGGAGCCCTCCAAACCGCCCCCAAAACCCACTGTACCCACATCTAGGTGCCCCCCTTCACCCATAAGTGCTATCGTAATGGTGTAGAGTTGTGGGGAGTGGGTTTTCGGGGGATTTGGGGAGCTCAGCACCCAAGGTAAGGGAGCTAAGGACTTGGGAAATATTTTAATTTTTAATTTTACTTTTTACAAGTGCCCCCTAGGGTGCCCGGTTGGTGTCATGGCATGTGAGGGGGACCAGTGCCCAATGAATCCTGGCCCCTCCCATGACCAAATGCCTTGGATGTGTTCGTTTTTGAGCTGGGCGCCTTCGGTTTCCATTATCGCTGAAAACCGAAACCGCCCAGCTCAAATCTGCCCAAATCCAATGCATTTGCCCGGCACCAACCGTATTATCGAAACAAAAGATGGACGCCCATCTTTTTTGAAAATACGGTCTGTCGCGTACCCGTCCTTGGAGATAGGCGCCCATGGAGATGGGCATTTGCGTTCGATTATACCCATCCACGGGGCTCATTTTCAAAGCACTTAGACTTACAAAGTTACATTGTAATCTATGGAAATTTGTAAGGCTAAGTGCTTTCAAAATGAGCCCCAATTATTATTAAAGGACATCCCCTGAAGAAGTGATGGTGAAATAGGTCCCCGTCATGATTGTCCACTAGAGATAAGTGCTTCTTCACTTCCACGCATTCACATAGATATTGTTTGAGTTCATTGAGGAATCTATAAAAGTTGATGAAGATTAAGAAATAAGCAATAAAATAATATAGTGCAAAAAGTAAAAAGAAAAAAAATATATATGAAAGGACATATTCAGAGGTTTTTTTTTCTGACCAATGATTGAAAATAGCTGGAAGGAGTTAATGCTATTCACTGCTCCTAAAAAGAAATTTGTCCAGCAGCAACAGAGGTTCTTTTTCCTCTGAATTCATTGATTCCTGAGTGAAATGTCTACTATTGTTGATTTTGAGTGGACATATTTTACAACAGGCAACTGATATTTAAGCAAGCAGTGAATAAAATTGCAGAGAAGACAGGTGGATGAAGGGGGACACAAAGATACAGGATAGAACATGGCAGCTGATAGATGAAAGGAAGACTGTCAAAACTCAATGGTAGCCAGCAAGAACACCACAAGAATGGGAAACAGCTGCAACAAACCACAATGATACAAAAACACTGTATTGAATTGTTAGAAAATTGACAGGACAAGATGTAACTCCAACATTCCAATCAAAGATAAAAATGGAAATATATTGCCAACACAAGCAGGACAGGACGCATGCAGGGTAGAGCACTTCAGGGAAATGTTGAATCAGCCAAACACAGCAAAACTTTCAGTTTTGATGCTGTCACTTTCCGATGATGAATTAAGAATAAAGCAAGAGGAAATTATGAAACAAGAAATTGATATGCCATAAAAGCATTTAAATGTAACACGGCCATATGGCCAGATCAGACTCCAGTGGAGCCGAAGAAAGCTTGGTAGTATTGGGATGGTGAAAGAACTAACAAGGATATTGAACTTATGCTGATATGCACAATGTGCCCCAGATGAAAGAAAATGAGTGGTGATTGTCAAGTTACTAAGGGCTTCTTTACTAAGTTGCACTAAGAACTAGCATGCACTTACCACAGCTTAAAGGGCTTAACACGGGATGCATTGAGGCGTCCTGCAGTACAAGCCCAATATGCATGTGCAAACCACGTGCTAAAAATTGTTTCTTTATTTTTCTTCAATGGGGCATGTCTGTGGGCGGAGAGTGGATGTGACAGCGTGAATCAGTTGGCATAGCCACATTACCATGCTGATTAAAACAGAATTAACATGTGAGCTCTTACTGCTTACAAAATAGGTGGAATAAGGGCTTATACACTAATTTTTGGTAATGGCCGCATGCTATTGGCTGAAATAATTGCGTGATAAGATTTTTTTTAAAGATTGAGAAATAATAAGCAAATAGTTATGATTCTCAGAGCTAAATAAGTTTTTGTGGACCATCAGATAGTAGGTAATAATAGTAAGCACAGAGCTTTTGCAGTCACACCTCTTTTTTCATTAGTCCATTTTTTAACTTTCAAATATTCATTTCTTCCTTTACTCCAAACATATATAGAAACAATTTCTTTAAAAAGTACTTATCTCATAAATATCGACAATGTTGTATTTAACTGGTTAAGCAGCTCAGCAGATCATCTCAAGCAAAATATAGGTGCATTTACAACTCCTACTCTGACAAAGTATCATGTTTCACAAGAAGCTGCATCAGGGATTTAATCTTCTTAACCACTGGAAATAGAAAAAATGTCATAAAAATCACATAAATAAAATGTCATCAATATCTGGTACACTTTTAAAAATCTGAAGCAGAGACATCCATTCAAGCTCTTCATTAAGCCCCCCCCCCCCCCCCCCCCCCCACACACACACTCTGTCACAACTTTCAGGAATGGTGAGCCCTTGAACCAAAGCCGGAGCTTTGGCAGACAAATCACCTGAGCTGGCACAGGCAGGAATCAGAACAGACTGGACTAAGATAAACTAACAGACTCAACAAGGCAGGACAGAGGTAACTAAACACAATAGACAAAATAAGGACCGGATCCAGAAGAGGCAAGGAAAAGAAGGCAAAGGGGCCAGAACTGTAACCTAGTGTTGCGTCTCTCGCGCTTGCCGCGCTCTCGAGGACCTTGGCATACCTTCAGGCTTCTTCCCCAGGAGCGCGGGGTTTGTGAGTCCATAGGCCACTACCATGGAGCGGCAGTGGCAGGCAAAATCACCTTCCAGGTAGAGATGAAACAAGACTGGCCCGGAACCCCGGACTGGAGTTCTACACCGGAACACTCGGAACTGGAACGCACCGGACGGGTGCGCACTGGAGTGGGGCCCGCTGGACTGGACACACTGGAGTGGCCCCACTGGACTGGAACATACAGGAGTGAAACCCGCTGGACTGGAACACACTGGAGCGGAACCCGCGGAACTGGAACACCCTGGACCTAGGCTTCACCTACACTTGACTGCCTTTCCCCGAGGGTTGAGCCCTCAGGTTCTGGCAGCCGGTAGGACTTACAGGAACAGCAGGAATGAAGATCCAGGAGTGCCCCCTGGCACCTAGGCGAAGGCAATGCAGACAAGCAGGGACTGTCCGGGTTCTGGCAGTCGGCAGGATTCAACACAATGACTAGTAAACTGTACCCAGGCTAATAGGAACGCTATACCCAGGCAAACCAGTCATACACAGGAACATACACAGAGCAAACTCAGGAGACTTGGAAGGCTATACACCAGCTAACAACTAAGCTGTGCCCAAGCTAACAAGTCATGCACTGGAAACAAACGCAGAACACTAGCAAAGCTTTACACAGGCTACAAGCCAGACGGTGCCTAAGCTGGCTAGTCTGTCACTAGGAACCAACACAGAGAACTAGCAGAGCTATGCACAGGCTACAAGCCACACGGTGCCTAAGCTAACTAGTCATGCTCTGGAAACAAACACAGAGAACTAGCAGAGCTATACACAGGCTACAAGCCAGACGGTGCCTAAGCTAACTAGTCATGCACTGGAAACAAACACAGAGAACTAGCAGAGCTATGCACAGGCTACAAGCCACACGGTGCCTAAGCTAACTAGTCTAAACAAACACACAGCACTAGCAAAGCTATACACAGGCTACAAGCCAGACGGTGCCTAAGCTAGCTAGTCTAAACAAACATAGAAACTCACACAGAGCAAACACTGAAACTGTGTACAGAGCACTCTATACACCAGGACCTTTAGATGAGATGCAAAGGCCCGGACTGTAGTCTCCAAGTGACTAATAAAGCCCATCAACACCAGAGCCACAGCTGCAGCAATCACCTTGCAACCCAAACAGAGGCTTGACACACAAAGCAGTCAGCCCATAGGAAGGAACAGCGGGAGCCATCTTGGATACTGGCAAAGAGGAGGAGGCGGCAGCCATCTTGGAAGAGGCATAGCCCACACAGGTGAGGTTCAGTAGGGCAATCAGCACACAGAGCCAGAGAGAACCTAAGACAGACACAGAGACAAGCAGAAGCCAGCACAGACACTGACTCCCAGAAACAGGGTAAGTCTGAGGGTTGTCACGGCCACGGACGGGACAGTATCCCCTCCTCAAGACCCCCCTCTTGGTCTCCCGGAGACGGTCAGGTATCCAGGGGTAACTATGGTGAAACTTCCTGATAGGTCTCAAAAGCCAGACATAGATCACTGGGCTGGAAGTCACAATGAAGTTCAAAACTGGCAGACAAAAGTAGAACTTGTGACCAGGACGCTCCTTCGAGTCACCACGGGGCAAACTCAGGAACATGGATGCATCAAGAGGAACACAATTCAAAAGTAACCCTCCCCTGAGGGAACCCACAATGTCCTGAACCTCTTGGCAAATCCATGAAATGACAGGAACAGAGCTGGAGTCACTACCCCAGCTGACATCAGAAGCTGGGCTGAGGCTTGAAGTGGCATTCCCATCTTGACAGGAGCTAGAAGTCTGAACAGAAATGGATCTGGAACTAGCCCCCGGGTTGGCATCCAACATGGAGCCAGGATAGGAACCCGGACTGGCCTCAACCCCTTGACTGGAACTGGATTCAGGAGCCTGACTGGCACGGGCGCTCAGCAGAAGGTCAGCCTCCTGACGAACACTGGAACTTAGGACGACCTCAACATCTTGGTCGGACCTGGAACCGGGAAGAGATTCAGCTGCAAGGCTGGACGCACCCCTCTGACCGGACTGGAACGTCTCTCTAGCCTTAGCTTCAGGAATATTCCCCAGGGCAGGATCAGAACAAAGTTTATCACGGTGCCCTTGGAACGTCATCTCATCCTCAAAAGCAGACTCAATATCTTGGCTGGCCTCTGCACTCTGTGCAGACTCAGCACTCATCATGGACTCAGTATCTCGACTGGCCTCTGCACTCGGTGCAGACTCAGCATCTTGACTGGAACTACAACTCGGTCCAGACTCAGCATCTTGACTGGACTTGCAACTCAATCCAGACTCAGCATCTTGACTGGAACTGCAACTGGGTCCAGACTCAGCATCTTGACTGGACTTGCAACTCGATCCAGACTCAGCATCTTGACTGGAACTGCAACTCGGTCCAGACTCAGCATCTTGACTGGACTTGCAACTCGATCCAGACTCAGCATCTTGACTGGACTTGCAACTCGCGACGCCCTCTGCCTCCTGGCAGGGACGGAACTTTAACTGAGGTTTGGCAGAACACACCCTTTGGACAGGGATCGGAGGCTCGATCTGACGTGCCCCTCGAACTGGCCTTCGGAGCTTGACTGGACGGGTCACTTGGACAAGAACCGGAGACTCGACCCGGAGTGCCATTTGCACAGGTCTCGGAGACTCCGTCAGAAGCACCTCTCGCACTGGACTCAGAGGTTTCAGAGGGCGTGCCACTTGAACAAGGACCGGAAGCTCGACCTGGAGCGCCGCTCGAACAGGAATCCAAGGCTCCATCGAAAGCTTCCCTCGGGCTGGACTTGGAGACTTCAAAGGGCGTGCCACTTGGACGAGGACTGGAGGCTCGACCTGGAGCGCCACTTGCATAGGAATCCAAGGCTCCATCGAAAGCTTCCCTCGGACTGGACTCGGAGACTTCAAAGGACGTGCCACTTGAACGAGGACCAGAGGCTCGACCTGGAGCGCCACTTGCATAGGAATCCGAGGCTCCATCGAACGCCTTCCTCGGACTAGCCTCGGAGACTTAAGCTTTCTCGTTACTTGGACTGGAATAGGAGGTTCAGTATGAAGCATACCCTGGACTGGACTCAGTGGCTTAGGAGGCAGCGCTACTTGAACTGGGGTCAGGGGCTTGGTCCGACGCCTCACTCGGCCCGTCTTCACAGACATGGTCAGGACCGTCCCTCGGCCCGAACTCAGCGGCTTAGCTGTAGGTTCCACTGGACTCCCTCCTCGAACTGGACTCGACACAGGTGGACTGGGGTCGTAAAGAAGAGCCAACCCACCATAGGACGACCGACTGCTCGGCTGAGGTGGCTCGAGCGGAGGAAGTCCCCGGCGTCTTCTTTCGATCTCAGCCTCCGGAGTATCCCGCAGAGCTGGGTTTTCCAGACGTCTGAGGCGGTACTAGCAGAGCGTGATAGCCGAATCCATGTCAGAAACTGGGTTATAGTGGACCAGACTCCAGTAGACACGCTTTCTTTCTGCTGCTGCTTCAGGAGTAGCCTTAAAGGCTGGATTCGCCAGAAGTTCCTCTCGGTACTCCCATAGCCTTAAATAGGGATCCAAAAAAGAAACTAGGCTGTCCTTGGAATAAAAAAAAAAATCAGAAATTCCCCTCGGATTGTCCATAGGGCACAAACTTATGGGCATGAAGCCCACCTGGACCGATGATCTCGCCGAACTCATGGCCTTTGCATCCTGTCGCGTCTCTCGCGCTTGCCGCGCTCTCGAGGACCTTGGCATACTTTCAGGCTTCTTCCCTGGGAGCACGGGGTTTGTGAGTCCATAGGCCACTACCGTGGAGCGGCAGTGGCAGGCAAAATTACCTTCCAGGTAGAGATGAAACAAGACTGGCCCGGAACCCCGGACTGGAGTTCTACACCGGAACACTCGGAACTGGAACGCACCGGACGGGTGCGCACTGGAGTGGGGCCCGCAGGACTGGACACACTGGAGTGGCCCCACTGGACTGGAACATACAGGAGTGAAACCCGCTGGACTGGAACACACTGGAGCGGAACCCGCGGAACTGGAACACCCTGGACCTAGGCTTCACCTACACTTGACTGCCTTTCCCCGAGGGTTGAGCCCTCAGGTTCTGGCAGCCGGTAGGACTTACAGGAACAGCAGAAATGAAGATCCAGGAGTGCCCCCTGGCACCTAGGCGAAGGCAAGGCAGACAAGCAGGGACTGTCCGGGTTCTGGCAGTTGGCAGGATTCAACACAATGACTAGTAAACTGTACCCAGGCTAATAGGAACGCTATACCCAGGCAAACCAGTCATACACAGGAACATACACAGAGCAAACTCAGGAGACTTGGAAGGCTATACACCAGCTAACAACTAAGCTGTGCCCAAGCTAACAAGTCATGCACTGGAAACAAACGCAGAACACTAGCAAAGCTTTACACAGGCTACAAGCCAGACGGTGCCTAAGCTGGCTAGTCTGTCACTAGGAACCAACACAGAGAACTAGCAGAGCTATGCACAGGCTTCAAGCCAGACGGTGCCTAAGCTGGCTAGTCGGCACCAGGAACAAACACAGAGAACTAGCAGAGCTATGCACAGGCTACAAGCCAGACGGTGCCTAAGCTGGCTAGTCTGCACTAGGAACAAACACAGAGAACTAGCAGAGCTATGCACGGGCTACAAGCCAGACGGTGCCTAAGCTGGCTAGTCTACACTAGGAACAATCACAGTCTTGGGATAGTGGCTAGCAAGGGCGGCTAGTCTAACACTAGGAACAAACACAGAGAACTAGCAGAGCTATGCACAGGCTACAAGCTAGACGGTGCCTAAGCTGGCTAGTCTACACTAGGAACAATCACAGTCTTGGGATAGTGGCTAGCAAGGGCGGCTAGTCTAACACTAGGAACAAACGCAGTCTTGGGATAGTGGCTAGCAAGGGCGGCTAGTCTAACACTAGGAACAAACGCAGAGAACTAGCACAGCTATGCACAGGCTACAAGCCAGACGGTGCCTAAGCTAACTAGTCATGCTCTGGAAACAAACACAAAGAACTAGCAGAGCTATGCACAGGCTACAAGCCACACGGTGCCTAAGCTAGCTAGTCATGCACTGGAAACAAACACAGAGAACTAGCAGAGCTATACACAGGCTACAAGCCAGACGGTGCCTAAGCTAACTAGTCATGCACTGGAAACAAACACAGAGAACTAGCAGAGCTATGCACAGGCTACAAGCCACACGGTGCCTAAGCTAACTAGTCTAAACAAACACACAGCACTAGCAAAGCTATACACAGGCTACAAGCCAGACGGTGCCTAAGCTAGCTAGTCTAAACAAACATAGAAACTCACACAGAGCAAACACTGAAACTGTGTACAGAGCACTCTATACACCAGGACCTTTAGATGAGATGCAAAGGCCCGGACTGTAGTCTCCAAGTGACTAATAAAGCCCATCAACACCAGAGCCACAGCTGCAGCAATCACCTTGCAACCCAAACAGAGGCTTGACACACAAAGCAGTCAGCCCATAGGAAGGAACAGCGGGAGCCATCTTGGATACTGGCAAAGAGGAGGAGGCGGCAGCCATCTTGGAAGAGGCATAGCCCACACAGGTGAGGTTCAGTAGGGCAATCAGCACACAGAGCCAGAGAGAACCTAAGACAGACACAGACACAGAGACAAGCAGAAGCCAGCACAGACACTGACTCCCAGAAACAGGGTAAGTCTGAGGGTTGTCACGGCCACGGACGGGACACCTAGACAGGACAAGGCAACACACGGAAGTAGATTGGATCCGGACAGGACTAGACAAAGACAAAACAAAGCACAACTAGACAGGCAAGACAGGGCAGGAACTAGGCAACAGAATAACAGAAGCAAGACAATACACAAGGCACAAACAGGATTCTCAAACAGGCTTGGCTTGGCTGGAACAGGAGTCTAGAACAGAACTTGGCTTCCCTAGAACGGGAGTCTGGAATGGGACTTGGCTTCCCTGGAACGGGAGTCTGGAATGGGACTTGGCTTGACAGGGAACAGAATACTGAAAGGGACATGGCTTGACAGGGAAAAAAGACTAAACGTCAGCTGGCGTGGCTAAACAGTAAGATAAAGGAAATCATTAGAGCCAAAAAACAATCCTTCAGAAAGTGGAGAAGAGAACCAACTGAAAGTAACAGGATAGATCATAAGGAATGCCAAGCCAAATGCAAAGCGGAGATAAGGAGGGCAAAAAAGGACTTTGAGAAGAAATTAGCGTTGGAAGCAAAAATACATAGTAAAAACTTTTTTAGATACATTAAAAGCAGGAAACCGGCCAAAGAGTCGGTTGGGCCGCTGGACGAAAATGGTGTTAAAGGGGCGATCAAGGAGGACAAAGCCGTAGCGGAGAAATTAAATGAATTCTTTGCTTCGGTCTTCACCGAGGAGGATTTGGGGGGGACACCGGTGCCGGAAAGAATATTTGAAGCGGGGGAGTCGGAGAAACTAAACAAATTCTCTGTAACCTTGGAGGATGTAATGGGTCAGTTCAGCAAGCTGAAGAGTAGTAAATCACCGGGACCTGATGGTATTCATCCCAGAGTATTAATAGAACTAAAAATGAACTTGCGGAGCTACTGTTAGAAATATGCAATCTGTCCCTAAAATCGAGTGTAATACCGGAAGACTGGAGGGTAGCCAATGTTACTCCGATTTTTAAGAAAGGTTCCAGAGGAGATCCGGGAAATTATAGACCGGTGAGTCTGACGTCGGTGCCGGGCAAGATGGTGGAGGCTATTATTAAGAATAAAATTGCAGAGCATATACAAAAACATGGACTGATGAGACAAAGTCAGCACGGATTTAGTGAAGGGAAGTCTTGCCTCACCAATCTAATGCATTTTTTTGAGGGGGTAAGCAAACATGTGGACAATGGGGAGCCGGTTGATATTGTATATCTGGATTTTCAGAAGGCGTTTGACAAAGTGCCGCACGAAAGACTCCTGAAGAAATTGCAGAGTCATGGAATCGGAGGTAGGGTATTATTATGGATTAAGAACTGGTTGAAAGATAGGAAGCAGAGAGTAGGATTGCGTGGCCAGTATTCTCAGTGGAGGAGGGTAGTTAGTGGGGTCCCGCAGGGGTCTGTGCTGGGTCCGTTGCTTTTTAATGTATTTATAAATGACCTAGAGATGGGAATAACTAGTGAGGTAATTAAATTCGCCGATGACACAAAATTATTCAGGGTCGTCAAGTCGCAGGAGGAATGTGAACGATTACAGGAGGACCTTGCGAGACTGGGAGAATGGGCGTGCAAGTGGCAGATGAAGTTCAATGTTGACAAGTGCAAAGTGATGCATGTGGGTAAGAGGAACCCGAATTATAGCTACGTCTTGCAAGGTTCCGCGTTAGGAGTTACGGATCAAGAAAGGGATCTGGGTGTCGTCGTCGATGATACGCTGAAACCTTCTGCTCAGTGTGCTGCTGCGGCTAGGAAAGCGAATAGAATGTTGGGTGTTATTAGGAAGGGTATGGAGTCCAGGTGTGCGGATGTTATAATGCCGTTGTATCGCTCCATGGTGCGACCGCACCTGGAGTATTGTGTTCAGTACTGGTCTCCGTATCTCAAAAAAGATATAGTAGAATTGGAAAAGGTACAGCGAAGGGCGACGAAAATGATAGTGGGGATGGGACGACTTTCCTATGAAGAGAGGCTGAGAAGGCTAGGGCTTTTCAGCTTGGAGAAGAGACGGCTGAGGGGAGATATGATAGAAGTGTATAAAATAATGAGTGGAATGGATCGGGTGGATGTGAAGCGACTGTTCACGCTATCCAAAAATACTAGGACTAGAGGGCATGAGTTGAAGCTACAGTGTGGTAAATTTAAAACGAATCGGAGAAAATTTTTCTTCACCCAACGTGTAATTAGACTCTGGAATTCATTGCCGGAGAACGTGGTACGGGCGGTTAGCTTGACGGAGTTTAAAAAGGGGTTAGATAGATTCCTAAAGGACAAGTCCATAGACCGCTATTAAATGGACTGGAAAAATTCCTCATTTTTAGGTATAACTAGTCTGGAATGTTTTTACGTTTGGGGAGCGTGCCAGGTGCCCTTGACCTGGATTGGCCACTGTCGGTGACAGGATGCTGGGCTAGATGGACCTTTGGTCTTTCCCAGTATGGCACTACTTATGTACTTATGTACTTATGACAGAAACTAGCTCAAACACATAGCAGGGGCAGAACCTGGCTCAAACACACAACAGGCACAGAATTTAGCAGAAACAGAGCTCAAGAGCCAGGAAGCAAACATAGCAGGCAAAGGATTAAGCAGACCAAAGTGAAGACAAACAAAGAAGCAATGTGCTTACCAGCATCCACAGCTGGAAGTGACAGTGAAGTAATCAGGTATGATGCTGGCTTCTACAGACTCAGAATAAACAGACAAGAACCACACACACAGGAAACAGAACAGGGAATACAGAAACAGAGCTTGGCAAAACACAGAGGTTGGCTTAAACACAGAGCTTAACTATAGCAAGAGTCAAAAGCAGGGCTAGACTAAAAGCAGGAGCCAAGGGTAGAATCAAACAGAAACAGACACCAAGGGCTGGGTATGGCTCTACAGCCAGGCTTTCAGGAAACAAGATTCAAAAGCAAACTCACAGAAACAAAGGAAAGCATTGAAACACAATACTCAGAGAAACACAGCACAGACCTTCAGGAGTAAAACACTCAGGAAGAAAGCCAAGCATGGATATGAGCTAAACAGGTAATACAAGATGAAGAGACCTCTTGCAAAGCCAACCTAGGAAAGCTCCCTGGGTCCTTATAAAGGAGTAGGCTGATGATGTCACAAGTAGGAAATGAAGCAGAAGCAGAGAGACCAAAGCGAGGCTTGGCTTACAGGAAGAACAACAAAAGTGAAAAAGGCAGAGGTCACAGAGCTAGATACAGAGAAACAGTAGGTCTGAACATAGGGGCACGGCCACAACCGTGACACACCCCGGAGCTACTGTATTTAAATCACAAATCTAGCATTCAGGCAGCCTTCAAAATCACTACCTTCCCACCCGCAATTTTTACAATTAAAAAGGGTTTGTTTCTGTCTTATGGAATTTAAAAATCAAGCCTTTATACTTAAACAATATTTGCTAGAAAGAGGTTATCCTCAAAATTGTATTAAGAAGGCTTATCTTCGGGCAAGATTTGCGCAAAGAGATCTTCTGTTGCGATATCAGAGGGAAGCTCAAGATGATGTATTGACTTATGTTCTTTCTTATTCAACTATGTCTTCTTTTATTTCTATTATATTTATTTATTTATTTATTTATTTGCTGCATTTGTATCCCACATTTTCCCACCTATTTGCAGGCTCAATGTGGCTTACATTATATAGCAATGGCATCACCATTAACAGAGTAAGAGGTTCAGCATATTGTTACAATTAATGTACAAGAATAACAGGTAGGTAGGGTAAATAAAATGATAATACATAGCATACAAGTGAGAGTAGGAAAAATGTAATATTCAATAATGATAATATGATAAAATAATCAAATCAGAAGGGATCGATATTGGTTGGTTCTGGTATAGATTAGGAAACAAGTCATTAAGGAGGATTCTTTTTGTAAGTCTCTTTGAACAGGTACGTCTTCAGTAACTTCCGGAAGGTTGTCAAGTCGTGCGTAGTTTTTATAGTATTCGGTAATTTATTCCATAATTGTGTGCAGAGGTAGGCAAAGCTAGATGCATGTATTGATTTGTATTTAAGACCTCTGCAAATGGGGTAGTGGAGGTTTAGGAAAGTACGTGATGAACTTTTGGTATTTCGTGTTGGTAAGTCAATTAGGTCTGACATATATGATGGGGCCTCTCCATGAATGATTTTATGAGTTAAGGTGCAGATTTTGAATGCAATTCGATCTTTTAATGGGAGCCAATGTAATTTTTCTCTAAGAGGTTTGGCGCTTTTATATTTCGTCTTTCCGAATATGAGTCTGGCTGCGGTGTTCTGGGCAGTCTGGAGTTTCTTAATGGTTTGCACTTTGCATCCTGCGTAAATGGAATTGCAGTAATCCAGATGGCTCAGTACCAATGATTGCACCAGCTTGTGGAATATCTCCCTTGGGAAAAAAGGTTTCACTCTTTTAAGCTTCCACATTGCATAAAACATTTTCTTTGTAACATTTTTCACATGGCAATCAAGGGTAAGATTTCGGTCAATAGTAACACCCAGGAGTTTCAGGGTATCCGCAACAATTGGTCTTGTTATACTGCGATGAAAGGATAAGACATTGTGTCTTTTCTGCATTAAGCATTGGCATGTTTTAGAATTACTATCTATGCCCTTGGAGAAACCAATTGTGGCTTTACGGAGAAATACAACTATTGCTGAACTGGTATCAAGCAAATGAATGAGGAGAATGAACTGTAAAACTGTTGGCAAAAACTCTATGTTGTGCTTATCAGTGGTTCCAATCATTGTCAAGGATATCAAATGGTGTATTATTGACTCTTTGGATTGCTGGTGGATGTTTCTGCATTAGATTTTTAATCTTTACTTCTGATTGGATAGCTTTTCTCTTTCTGTCTTGCCATTGGTCTTGAATATATATATATATATATATATATATATATTATTTTTTTTTTTTTTTTTATGTCATACACGATTGCCATGTTTGAAAGGAGGTTGGTGCTTTTGAAATGTGCCAGAAAATGTTATGAGTAATTTGTATAGTGGACCAGAAGTTGATGAAGCTTGATTTATATGATTTTTATGACATTTCTTTTCCATTTCCAGTGGTTAAGAAAATTATATCGCTGATGCAGCTTCTTATGAAACATGATATCAGAGTTGGAGTTGTAAATGCACCTATAGTTGCTTGAAATGATCTGCTGAGCTGCTTAACCAGTTAAATACAACATTTATAAGATAAGATAAGAAATATTTTATATATGTTTGGAGTAAAGGAAGAAATGTTTGAATGTAAAAAAATGGACCAAATAGGTGTGACTAAAAAGTTCTGTGCTTACTATTATTACCTACTATCTGATGGTCCACAAAAACGTATTTAGGTATTATAACCTGGATGGATAACGAAACAACTATATTCCGCAAATCTCTGAAGACATATCTCTTCAGCAAGGCCTACAATGAGAACCGATAGCCACACCAGTACACCTCACCAACCCACTCAATTAAGAAACCCCACCTTCTATAATTACCCTAATCACTCCCTTCCTTCTTCTTTCTTCCCTCACTTAATTTCTGCACAACACTAAATGTATCTGCTATCCTGTAATGACAATGTTTATAAAACTATGTAAGCCACATTGAGCCTGCAAATAGGTGGGATAATGTGGGACACAAATGCAATAAAATAAAAAAAATAAATAACATAAAAATAAAAATAAATAAATTTGCATGCTAATGCAACATTAGCACATGTCCATTAATTTGGAAAATGGAAAACAGCCATTTTCCAGCTGTTGTAAAAACAGACTTAGTGTTGGGAGAAAAACCCAGGTAAGCATGCAGTGAGGCCACTTTTTACCACAGCTTAGTAACAGGACACCTAAAGAAGGGTGACATCATCAGAAAGTATTGTTCTGGTTAAGTATTGCAGCATGCTGTTGATATCAACCATGCAAGAACAGCAAAATGTTTTTGCAGTGGACTGAGCAAATTTTTAAACTGTGGAACGTCATTGGACAAAACCTTGAGTTTCAAAAGCCACAATTCCATCACCTTCAAAATACATTCGATAGTGTGCACAGGGAATCAATCTGGAGCACTGCAAGAGATTGTATTCCCCAGTGGCATATCAACATATTCAAGAGCATTTATCTGAACTCTATCTGCTGTTTAAAGACAGAAACTGGCACTACATCTTCAATTATCATCACTGATGTGTGACAAGACTGAGTAGTCTTGTCACTTTTATTTCATCTGGTTATAGACTTTGCCATGCAAATCACACAGCACAGGCCAATGCCGGCATTCAGTGGAATGATCAGAACTGGCTTATGGATTAGGACATTGCTGATATAGCACTGTTTGGATTAACAAGAACTGACCATCAGTTTGGAGAAGTCTGCTTGGAAGATTTGACTGAAAATCAGAAATGAAAAGACCTATAAGCTACTGTCCTGCCAACTGCAATATACACGTGTGAAATATGGAAAATTAATACAAACATAGCACAAAAAATGGATGCATTCCATCAGCTGTGCCTACGATGAACTCTTGGTGTCATATATCATGACCATATTACCAATGAGGAGAGTCTGAAAAGAAGTAACTCATGGAAGTTCCAAGATATTGCAGCTGAGCGCGGGATCCTGCTGGATGGATATATTCTAAGTCCACATAATTATTTCCCAAAAGTTCAATGCAATAGATACCAACAGGTGGGAAGAGAAAAAGAGGGAGACCAAAAAAAGACTTGGCATAGCACCTGGGAAGAGATGGAAACTGTTGCGGCTGATCAAACACATTGGAGAACACTTGCAGGACAATGTTCCGAAATGCATAAACAGACCTAAGTTTAATTTTTTTAAGTTGGTTATTTGTGCATTAGTATTTTGATGGATTTATTGTAAGATGTTTAGGTCCCACTCATGGTTTATACAGCAAAGTAAAACCAGGACAGACAAATCCTGCCTTCACAATAAATGGATATCCAAAACAAAAGAAGCAAGAAACATAATAGTTCACAAAAGTAAATTGTGTTGAATGAACTTCATAAATTGACTGCAAAAGACGCATAAATTATGAAAAAGTCAAGCATTCATGTGGAGATATAAAAGGGGCTTCATATAATGGAACAGAATAACTCACTGAATAGTATTTTAGGGAAAAGGAAAGGGACTTGATATACTGCCTTTCTGTGGTTGCATTCAAAGTGGTTTACATATTATATGCAGGAACTTATTTTGTACCTGGGGCTGGGTGGCTAAGGGGTCCTTTTACTAAGCTGTGGTAAAAAGTGGCCTATGGTAGTGTGAGCGTGATTTTTGGGCACATGCTGGACCATTTTTTTTATTGTGTTTAAGAAAAAGGGCCTTTTTTTAAGGGGCCTGAAAATGGACGTGCGCTGAAATTGAAACCAGCACGTATCCATTTTTTGGCCTGAGACCTTACTGCCACCCATTGACCTAGCAGTAAGGTCTCACACGCTACCTGCATGATAAGCATGCAGCATGTGCCAACTGCTGTTTACCGTTAGGTAAGCGGCTTGCAGTAGGAAATAGAACATTATTTTCTACTGTGGGGTTTGGTGTGTGCCAAATTCAGAATTACCACCAGGCTCACATGCTAGCCGGGCAGTAGTGCTGATTTGGCACATGCTGTACACGAGTAGGCCCTCCCATGCCTTTGTAAAAGGGCCCCTAAGTGACTTGCCTAGAGTCACAAGGAGCTGCAGTGGGAATTGAATCCAGTTCACCAGGATCAAAGCCTGCTGCACTAACCAGTAGGCTACTCCTCCACTCCATCATATGTTGGAGTTTTTGATAATTCATCTGTTTTCAATGGTTGATGCTGCAAACAATGTATGAAGCTTATTCAACACTATTTATTTTTGTAATTGGAAAGGAAATAGGGCCAGTTGGCAATTCTGTGTCACAGCTAATAAAATGGTTGTTGACATAGTTACTAGGCAAAATGTATTTAATACACAGGTAGTCATGTTCACCAAGTACTTTACCACTGATGTAATCCTTATTTATTTGTGACAATGATTAAAAGTCACATTTTGTTCTCTATTTTTGAAACCTGGTTTTCTTTGGCTTTGTCCCTGCTGTTCTCCACTGAACCTGAATATAAATTAGCACTGTTCTGGCCAAGACAGTAATCAAGTTACATATAACACTGGTGAGGATTAATTATTCTGCAGGCCTTCTATGTGCTCTATATACACCAGGGGTCAATTTTCAAATGGTTTATGCTTTTAAAATTGTCTTTTGACTACATACATCTACCCTTTCTCTTCTCTATACAGATTTGGCAGGACAAAAAGAGAGGGTGTTGGGTTGGGGGAGGTGGGGGTCTGGGATTTTCAAATGTATCTGGTTGCTAAGGGCATACTTTTGTTTGACATGAAAGTGGAAAATACAAGTTTTGTTTCATTTGATTTTCCATTCAAAACAGTAGAAAACCAAGCACAATGTTTTTATTTTTATTTTGTTCCATTTTGCTCCCTTTCAGTCTAGAGGGGCAGTCCAGTCACCTTTCCCAGCTTTAATCTACATTCCCCTTACAGTCTTTGATCTCCTCAAGTCACAGGCAGAAGATGTATCTCCCACCGTTTCCTAGCTTCCATGCTGGTCAGTGGCATTATAGCAAGGGTCTCCAGTACCGGGGGGGGGGGGGGGGGGGGCAGTGTTTGTGTTTGTGCTTTCATCCCACAGTCACCAATCCTAACTGACAGCAAGAGGGAAATGGGACTTGATATACCGCCTTTCTGAGGCTTTTGCAACTACATTCAAAGCGGTTTACATATATTCAGGTACTTATTTTGTACCAGAATGCAGCTGACAACATCGAAGGTTCAGTTCTTTTCTAATGCACTCTCTTTGCCCATGCAGTTCACAGCTTAGATCAGTTGTTTGTCCTGCATGGTGCCCCACAGGGTGGTTCAAAGAGTTTTAAATGAGGCAGAAGGTGCACAAGCAATAGAAAGAGTAGGTTAGAGAAGTGACTGCCCATCACAGCACTAATTCCATTTATCTGTTGTCAGCTGAGGTCAAGCTTCAGGAGCAAGGAGGTAGCCAAGGAGATGGGAGAGAGAAAGGGGGGGGGGGGGAGGGAGGGAGAGGGATGGGAGGAAGGTGATAAATTGTGCCTATGAGGAGCAGACAAAAGACTTAAGAATTAGGACTCAGGCCCATAGAATCCCCACTCAATATTTGATTGGTAAAGCACTGATATCCCCCCCCCCCACCACCACCACCAAAGGATCATGTAAAAATACATAACTGGGCATCATACATCACGAACTGTAGCACTCTTCTCTGCTAGGCATATATAAAGTAATCCAAAGCCCTGCAAAAAAATAGCATACACACATAGCACCAAGCCTATGAAAAGGCATCATCGCAAATATTACACTAAGCCTCACAACTTGAGTAGACTTCCTATTGGGAAAACAGAAAAAACACTGCTGCAGATTCCTACATAGAAAGTAAACATCAGCAGAATACCGCACTTCTATCACATACACAGCATGGACAGACAGATCTTCATCAAATGTAGAATAAGGGATCACAAAATAATAAAACTGTACTGGAAACCCCAAGAAGCTAGATTTTGCATTCCGTGGAACACCAGAGAAAGAGAAACAGAAATGAATTTCTTCTTCCATTGAGCAAAATAAAAAGGCAATAGAGTTGGATATTTCCCAAAGCAGATGCATTTCAATTAATGCATTCAAAATAAAGTGCATTTCTCTGTCTTTGTTGTCTGATTGTTTTATTTTTCAAATTGTGTTGTCTTATTTTTCTGCTTTCCTCTGTCTTTTTTTTAATTATCTTTCCAGGGTCTCCTGTTCATTGGCCAGTTCCTCTTTCTTCCTATCTTCACTTCCTCAGCTTTATTCCATTAATTTTTCTACTTCTTTATCTCCTGAAATTTCATCCTTCCTTCTCAAGATCCAGTCCTCACTCACCCTCTTTTTATTGTATCTACCAATAGTTTTCCCATCTCTTTCTCTTAATGTATTCCAGTCCATCCCCAACTCTTCTACCTTCCCTCGCATGATTCCATTCATTCTCTATCTGTTCCCCTTGTAGTCTAGCATTTTACACTTTTTCCCCTTCTCCATACAATTCATCATCTACCCACTCCCTTTCTTATCTCCATCCAGCATTTCCACTCTTTCTTTCCTTCCTGTGTCGAGCATCTCCCTCTATCTCCTTCCCACCAGCCCATAAATTCCCCACCCTCCTCTCTTCCCCATTCAATACCTCCTCTCTCCCTCTTTCTCTTTGTTTTTCAATTTCTCCTGTCCAGCATCCCTCTCCTCCCCCTGTAGTCCAGTATCTCCCAACTAGCTCTGTCCATAAGGCAGTTGTTGCCAAATCTTTTCTTCAGCTTGCAGCAGCACCCTCATGTTTCCTTCCCATCTCTCTCCCATTCCTAATTTTTCTTAGCACTCACTGGCTTTCTCTAATGTCAGTCCACCTCAGAATTAATTTCCCTACCTCGTTCAGAAGCATCGTTTGTACAGCTTTCCCTTTGCTCATTCTATCCTTCTTGTACCAGTGCCTTTGCATTGACTGAGTTTTATGCACAGTCTCTGTGACTCTTGTCCTTGGCCTCTCTTGCATGGGATTGGTTGGTAGAACTTGGAACATTATTAGGAAGTTGACTTCCTGATGCTTTATAGTGACACTGGAAGCAAGCAGAGCAGGCTCACTTATACAGGTCTAAACTCAGAACATCTTTCAGACAGTTCAGCTTTCTTTTTGGCTTCTGTATATTAATATTTAATAAATCCAATTAATATAAGATAATTAAAACAAACACTGAAACAAATGTTTGTTTTAACTTATTTTATTTAATTCCTAACCCCCTTCTCTTCCACTTTTTCTACCCTTTCTCCCCTTTTTCTTTCTTGACCCCATTTTTCTCCTTGATTTCAATAATTCTCTTTTTTTTCCATTATAGATCAATGGTTTCTTACCACTGTCCAGTAAATGAATAATACAGTTAATATGCTCCAAGCAGGTTATAGGGTTGAAACATACCAGGCTCGCTGTAATTTGCACAACTGCTGGTTTATATCTGTGCTTGGTTGATTTCTCATCACACAGTATATATCTCCTTTATTGATTGATTTCATTAAAAGTTGATTATCACCAACTTACAGTTCCAACACTTTTTTCTCTTGACATTCACTATTGCAGTTGAACTCTGTCTCCAGAGCTGCTGAAAGGGAGGGCAAGATTCCCCTGGGCTCGGCCTCCAAAAAGGCCCAGCACCAGCAATAGAAAATCTGCTTCTTCAGGCTTCCCATGGCAGGCACAGGCAGAAGGCTGGACTGGTCTCCTGCTCCTATGTGCTGGGTTATCACGTTAACTCTGCTCTGCCGGCCACATCTCGCCTCCTATGTGAATTACTTCCTATTTCCACATAGGCGGCAGGGGATGCGGCAGGAAGACGTGGCTGGCAGAGCAGAGTTAACTTGATAACCTGGCACACAGGACCAGGAGACAGATTGAGCGAGCAGTAAGCTACTGCAGGGTGGGGAACTGGAGGATCTGGGGGATGGGGGGGCTGCCCTCAAGATTGCCCCAGGCCCGGCTTGGTTTCTTGGTAGCTATATCGCTTGCTAATAGTCAGTCAGTTTATAAAATGGAGCAGCTACATATGGAAGCAGTGCCACTTATACGTGGAAGTGTGAAATTGCTAATTCAGCGTGCAAGTGCTGACACTTCCCAGTGGAAGCTGCCAGAATCATGCCATTCATTTTTTTAATGTGTATATTTCTAAAATAGCTTCCTCCATGGTATGTTCCAGCAATTACACATACACCTCTTTAGATGCCCCATTTTACAAATTGACTGACTACTAGTATCAGGAGAGCCTTTCTAAAATACTTCTGGACCTGAGCATGTCCCGAACTGGATGTATCAATTCTGTACTATAAAAAATGTGGTTTCAAACGTTACAATTTAATTTTAATCCAGAGCTATGCAGCATGTGAGTTGCTGGGTGGATACAAGAAGAAGATATTCATGTTTTCTGTCTTCTTTTTGATATATTCTAGGCCATAGGTTCTCAACCCTGTCCTTGGGACATTACTACTACTACTACTAATCATTTCTATGCCATTACTAGATGTATGCAGCACTGTACACATTATATGCAAGTACTTTCTCTGTCCCTAGAGGGCTCACACAATCTAAGTTTTTGTACCTGGGGCAATGGAAGGTTAAGTGGCTTGCCCAAGGTCACAAAGAGAAGAAGTTGGAATTGAACCTAGGCTTCCAGGACCAAAGCCTGCTGCACTAACCATTAGGCCACTCTTCCATGAGGTGTATGGACATGCCCTACATCCTCTATATGCATGTTTACCTCATGCATATTCATTGTGGGTATCCTGAAAAAACGACTGGCTAGGTGTGTCCCAAGAACTGGATTGAGAACCCCTGTTGTAGACCATGAGGATAACTGTTTTTATGCATAAATGTTAGAAATTATTCTGGTTGACAATTAGTAGGATTCTGTAGATCAAAACAGCAACACTAGCCCTACTGCAGTCTTTAACAAATAGAAATATTTAATTATAATGACATGACTTCAGTGGTCAACAGATAATTTATCTGAATAACTCTGTGTAGATTTTGAGGAGAGTGTTGCATTCAAGTAGGAATGTTGATAATGGCTTGATAACTTTAGATGTATAACTTATCTAAATAGGGGGGAAATTTTATAACTGGTGCTAAAACTTAGGCACCCAAATTACACAGGCTGTGAGCCAATTTTATAAGAGCTGTTATCAATGGAATTCTATATATGATGTTAAATTTTAGGCACTACTTTTGTGCTGAATTTTTGGTGTGGAAAAGCTTTCTAATGAATGCAAGGGACCAAAATGGGGCAGAAATGGCAGTTCCACATGAAAACCACTTACGCGCCTCAGTGGTTCTATGTGGACCTGCAAAAGGGGCATAGGAGGGTCAGGGGACTTCCCTTAAAATGCACACAGTGTTATAGAGTATGGATCCACGCCCAACTTGCATGCTGGGATTTACACCTGGTTTCAGTTGGTTTAACTGCTCGTACAGATCCCGGCACTACATGCTAAGAACATAAGAATAGCCATACTGGGTCAGACCAATGGTCCATTTAGCCCAGTTCTCTGCTTCTAACAGTGGCCAATTCATAGCAACATTCAATATTACCAGTTCCAGGGTAAGCAGTAGCTTCCCCATGTCTATCTCAATAACAGACTATGGACTTTTCCTCCAGGAACTTGTCCAATCCTTTTTAAAACCCAGATACACTAACCACTGTTACTACATCCTCCAGCAAAGAGTTCCAGAGCTTAACTATTCATTGAGTGAAAAAAATATTTCCTCCTATTTGTTTTAAAAGTATGTCCATGTAACTTCCTTGAGTGTCCTATAGACTGTGAACTTTTCAAAAGAGTAAAAAATCGAATCACTTCTACCTGTTGTACACCACTCAGGATTTTGTAGACCTCAATCATATCTCCCCTCAACTGTCTGTTTTCCAAGCTGAAGAGCCCTAACCTTTTTTTTTTAATTGTATTTATTTATCATTTTACTTAATTACATTCACATTTATCATATAAATGTAAGCAAATACAGAAATTAATATAAAAAGGAAAACATTTTCTCTCAACAATATATATTTACATAATTATCCACAATTGGAAGATCCAAGATCAGGAAAACAATCTTAAAGAAAATAAGAAAAACTCAAAATGGTTAATCTTACACTTCACATTTTCTGAGGGAGGAAGGTTAATCGGTTATTGCAGCCGGTACAGTGGTAACTGAAGGAAGTTGCTGCAGAGGATTCTTCATCTGTTTCCACAACTCTTATAATTTCTTAGGTTCAAACAAATAAGTAATAAGGAAATAAAACACTTACCAGGGAATCGCGCTAGGAAGGTCCCACCTAGGGCAGTGATTCCTGGCTTAAAAGCCAAGACTTCACACCTCCCAGTCTGCGATTCCCTTGATGTGTCAGGAAATATATACATCTTTGAACCCAAAAAACTATCAACCATGTATCGGAAATACAATTTCAAAACATTGTTCCTATCTAAATCAAAGACGAAAGTCACTAATAATATAACTCTATCTATAACTTCTGAATTTTCCAAAATGTCAGTTAAACTTGCATCTCTTTTCTCTGATAAAGAAAATTTTAAAGGAAATATAATTTTAGTCACGAAGAGGTGGCTATCAGAAGGTATTAGCAAAGTATCAGAGAAATACTTCTTCAAGAATTCAGTAGCTTATATATAGGATATTATAAGTAAATTTATCATTCTCAAGTTATTTTCCCTTAATTGGTTCTCCAGAAATTCCAATTTTTACAAGAAAGATAACTATTCTTCATTACCAAATTATCTGATTTTCATAGAGAAGCCATTTCCGTAATCAAAGTCTCTGTTTCTATATCTTGGACTTCCACTTTATTAGATAAGTATTAATATAAATTCTTTAACTCACATAGTGAAAAATATTAAACATCTGAAGAAGAGAGTTATTCACATTCTGCTGCAGTGCCTATAGTACGTCCATTACGACATTATTGGCTTTACCAAGTCCAATTTCTCCACAGAAACCGCTCCAGATGTCTTTGGGGGGAAGAGCTCACTCTCCAATCCCCCAGTTGGTTTATTATCCGATTTGATGCTGCGCCAGGACCTCCTCGGGTCACGTGAAAATCCTAACCCACTTCGGGCGTTTCCATTATTGACCTCCATAGCGAAGCATTACTATTTCCGGGTCATGGAGGGGTCATGCCAACAGGGGGACTCAAAGTCACTCCCTCCACTGAGATTCGGCAATAAAGCCTTGATGTTCCCCGAAGCAAGAACCGATATCCCCGACGTTATGACCCCGAATCTCTCCAAAATAGACTGAGAAGTGGTGGGAACCTCAGCCGTGTTCGAGGAGGACAGCACCATGGCTTTGCCTTTTCTCTTCACCATTCTCTGGGGAGCGCGCCCTCTTCTTCAGGAGCTGCAGAGTAAATGCACTTATAGCAGTGGCGTTCCTAGGGGGGCTGACACCTGGGGCGGATCGCCGATGCGCCCCCCCGGGTGCAGCGCCCCCCGCCCCCTGGGTGCAGCGCGACCCCCCCCCTGCGAAACGCGATTATCCACCCTCCCCTTACTCTGCTATCCCTGGTGGTCTAGAGGTACCTATTCGTCTTCGGGGCAGAAAAGAGCCCCCTCTTTCCTGCCTGGAGTGCTGCTGCTAGCTGCCCTGCATCCTGTCCTGTGGTGAGTCCGGCTCTCGGTGTTCCAAAATGGCCGCCAAGAGTTGAAGCAGCCTCGCGAGACTTCAACTCTCGGCGGCCATTTTGAAACGCCGAGAACTGGACTCACCACAGGACAGGATGCAGGGCAGCTAGCAGCTCCGGGCAGGAAAGAGGGGGCTCTTTCCTGCCCTGAAGAGGTACCTCTAGACCACCAGGGATAGCAGAGTAAGGGGAGGGGAGGGGAGGGGGGAGGAGAGAGATGACAGGGGGGAGGTGAGAGCGTGGAAGGGGCGGGACAGGGGACGTGAAAGGGGCAGCTCCCCCCAGCAAAATGACACCCCCCCAGTGCATCTTTACCTGCTGGGGGGGGGGGGTGGCGCTCGTCTGTCAGCAACGCTCGTTCCCTGCTCCCTCTGCCCCGTTACAGGAAATAACCCGTTCCAGGGCCAGAGGGAGCAGAGAATGAGCATTGCCGACAGACACGCGGCACCCCCCCCCCCCCCCCCCCAGCAGCGTGCACTGACTTATAGGTCCATAAGAGGAGTTTGAACTGTATGCGGAAACGGATGGGAAGCCAGTGAAGTGACTTGAGGAGAGGACTAATATGAGCATAACAACAGTCGTGCAGCAGAAATTTGAACAGATTGAAGAGGAGAGAGACGGCTAAGTGGGAGACCTGTGAGAAGCAAGTTGCAATAGTCTAAGCGAGAGGTGATAAGAGTGTAGATGAGGGTTCTGGTAGTGTGCTCAGAAAGGAAAGGGCGAATTTTGCTGATATTATAGAGAAAGAAACGACAGGTTTTAGCAGTCTTCCCTCACCCGTAACTGTCTTGTTTGTCTGTATTACTTAGATTGTAATCTCTTTTGAGCAGGGACTGTCTCTTTGTATCAGGTGTTCAGCGCTGTGTGCGTCTGGTAGCGCTATACAAATGCTAATAATAATAATAATATGTGCAGAGAAGGCGAGGGAGGAGTCAAAGATGACCCCAAGGTTACGAGCTGATGAGACAGGAAGGATGAGAGTGTTATCCACAGAAATAGAGAATGGGGGAGGAGGAGAGGTTGGTTTAGAGGGAAAGATAAGAAGCTCAGTCTTGGTCATGTTTAGTTTCAGATGGTGCTGAGACATCCAGGCAGCAATGTGAGACAGGCAGGCTGATACTTTGGCCTGGATTTCAGTTGAGATTTCTGGTGTGGAGAGGTAGATTTGGGAGTCATCAGCGTAAAGATGATACTGAAAACCATGAGATTAGATCAGAGTACCAAGGGAAGATGGATGTAATAGTCCTGTTTGGCAAGTAAAAGAGCAAACTGGAAGGAGGTCAGCAAGAATTTGAAATGTATGAAGTCAGCATGGGCACGGGATTTCAGCCAAAGGCGTTCGGCAGAGCGGGCACAGAAACGTAGGTAGCGGATTCTAGAGGTCAGCCAAGGCTGGGGTTTGATATAACACTGCAGGCCTTGTTTACTAACGCCTATGTTTACTAATGTGCACTATAAGTGTGTCGATGTTTTTAGCACGCATAAATGGTTTACACATGTTAAACGCTAACAAGCCTATAAAAATGTATAGACGCAATAGCATTTAAAGCGCCTTAACTTTAAAGGTGCGTTAGAAACGCTAACACACCTTAGTAAACATACCCCTAAGACACGCTAGCATTTTTAGCATGTGCTGACATCCATAGGAATATATGGGTGGCTTTAATGTTTAGTGTGCACTAAAAACGCAAGTGCACCCTTAGCACAACTTAGCAAACAGGGTCCTGTATTTGGCCAAAATTTGGCTTTTCTCCAAGTTGGCAAATTGAAAACAAAAACAAAAACAATGCTGACTGCATAAGTGTTTTTGAATATTGACATGAATAAAATGTATATTTTATTGAAGGAATGTCATAAATAACAACAATGAAGCATTTCTTTCCATTTACTTTGTGACCTATTTAAGTCTGCCATGACTAATGCAGTCATTCCAAACCGTTAATAATAAATTATTCTGTCCTGCTCCATCACATATTTTATTTTTTTCTTAACATGAAAGATCATTTTGTAAGACAGCTGGCAACAAGAACCAAAAATGTAGCTTCAGGCAACAAGTATTGGTTAACCAGACTGTTGACTGAGCCAGTCTATGGCACTGCAAATGTGTTAAGCTGCAGTTTCTGCTAAAGGAAATATCCTTAGTCAAAGAGAAAAAACCTGAACTCACAAAATGGAAAGAAGAAATTTAAAAAAGATAAACAGAGCAATTAAAGAAGCTGTTCCACCTGTTTACATCAAAACTTCATACTAGCAGAAAGTGGAGTGACTACATGTTTCCATTCCTATGACTGTAATCAATAGAAATAAAACAAAATAAAACATGGAAAAGAAAATAAGATGATACCTTTTTATTGGACATAACTTAATACATTTCTTGATTAGCTTTTGAAGGTTGCCCTTCTTCATCAGATCGGAAATAAGCAAATGTTGGTAGATGACAGTATATATAAGTGAAACATCAAAGATCAGTATTCTCAATGGAGAAGGGTAGATAGTGGGGTTCCCCAGGGGTCTATGCTGGGACAGTTACTTTTTAACATATTTATAAATGATCTAGAGACGGGAGTAACTAGTGAGGTAATTAAATTTGCTGACGACACAAAGTTATTCAAAGTTGTTGAATCCCAAGAGGACTGTGAAAAATTACAAGAGGACCTCACGAGACTGGGAAACTGATCATCTAAATGGTAGATGATGTTTAATATGAGCAACTGCAAAGTGATGCATGTGGGAAAGAGGAACTCGAATTATAGTTACATAATGCAAGGTTACACATTAGGAGTCACTAACCAGGAAAGGGATCTAGGTGTCATCTTTGATGATATGTTGAAACCCTCTGCTCAGTATGCAGCTGCAGCTAAGAAAGCAAATAGAACGTTAGGTATTATTAGGGAAGGAATGGAAAACAAAAATAAGACTGCACCTTGAATATTGTGTTCAATTCTAATCACTGCATCTCAAAAAAGATAGAGAGATGAAATTGATAAAGGGGATGGGACGACTTCCCTATGAGGAAAGGCTATAGTGGATAGGGTTCTTCAGCTTGGAGAAAAGAGGGCTGAGGGGAGATATGATAGAGGTCTATAAAATAATGAGTTGAGTGGAAGTGGTAGATGCAAATCGCATGTTTACTCTTTCCAAAAATACTAGGACTAGGGGGCACGCAATGAAGCTACAAAGTAGTAAATTTAAAACAAATCGTAGAAAATATTTCTTCACTCAACGTGTAATTAAATTCTGGAATTCGTTGCCAGAGAATGTTGTAAAAGCATTCAGCTTAGGGGGGGTTTAAAAAAGGTTTGGATGGGAGGAAGTGACGTCACCGCAACCGATGGCAGCCTAGCTTTCTTGCTCCCGCTCCCCGAAGCATAAAATAGCTATAAAAGGCAGTCGCCAGCCACTTTAAACCCACCGGAAGAATTCCCCATCGCCCCTTACCGGCAGTAACATGAGTAAAGCGTCTTCGGGGCGCCCAAAAGACTCGGAGAAGTCGGCGGGCGGCAGAATGAGCAAAACCGCTAAGCGCCACGAGGCAATGGCGCAGGCGTCTCAATCAGACTCTGACTCTGCGTTGTCTTTGGCGGAAACCGCCTGCAAAGAAAGGAATATCAAGCGAACTTCGCCAGCTCCTTTCTGGTATACAAGACGATATAAAAAAATCGAAAGATGAAATCCTGGACTGGATGGAAACACTGAGCTCTGACCTCTGGGAGCTGGGGAACAGAGTCGAAGATGCGGAAACAAAGCTGGAAGAGCACGCTGAGTCCCTGCTCTCGCATGAGGCCCAATTTCAAGCATTGGATCAAAAGAACTCGTACACAAGCTTGACGACCTCGAAAACAGGGGCAGAAGAAATAACCTTAGATTCCGTGGAGTCCCAGAGGGCGGTGAAACTGAAGATGTTCCACACCTTGTACAATTGCTATGCGCTACTTTACTGGGGGCCGATGCTGCAGCGGTGAAGGTAGAAATAGACAGAGCGCACAGATCACTTGGCCCGCGGCAGGAGAACAGAGTATGGGACATTATTACCCGGTTTCACAGTTATGAAGTGAAGGAACAACTTCTTAATAGCGCCAGGAAAAAGCCAGACTTGGAATACGGAGGAGCTAGAATAACTGTGTATCAGGACCTCTCGCAGTTCACTTTACAGCAGAGACGCCTCATCAAACCGGTTCTGGATATCCTAACTAAGGAGCAGATCGCGTACAGATGGG